>NC_068942.1:31458365-31826908 GCF_026419915.1 Harpia harpyja | reverse complement strand
ATTTGAACATTTTCAATACTGTACTTAAATACTGTTCTTGTAATGTATTCACCTTTCCCCCCACCAAGAAGCCACCACCAAATAAAACGTTTAAGTTCTGCCGTGCAAATACGTGCATGCCTCACCTGAACATCTCTTATCTTGGCTTCATATTACTCATAATAAAAAGGCTTTCATTGAATCCTTCCATTATTATCGAGAGATATGAACAGTTATTGCACTTCATTTTTTTTATCACAAATAGAAACAAGCTCCCATTATATTTTTTTTTAAGGAATGCAGGTTCTGAACATTTTTAGAGTGCTAAATAGTCTTAGGATAGACCTCAGATGATGACTCACATAATTCTAGTACTACACAAAGCAACCTTTACTTAGCATTTAGCATGCATATGCTTAAATTCTAGGATAAATTTTAAGTATGAAAATATCATGGAATACTGTATAAATGTGGAGAAAATAAATTTCAGAGTTTGATAGAAAATCAATAAACAAAAAGGTAAATATTTCAGAAAGTGATATATTTAAAATAAATCGAACTGAAAAGGTTCCCAGGTTTAGAATATGTTTCTGCGCTCTCCTAGCTGATGGAGGATTGCTAAACTGTGGTCTGAGTCACGACAAGCTGTCTGAACAGAAACGTCTGAGGAATGTTTTGCTCATGCTGTCTGCTCCACAAGAAATTCATTAACTCCATTAGCAAGATATTTGTCTATATCATTATATATACAAAAATGTTTTTTACAGACTTAAATATTCAAAAATCTTGAAAGTGTACTCACATACTAATGACTAATGTCTGCAACCAAAAAAAAAGTAATCCACCCTTCCCTCCAAAAACCAAGAAAGGAAAGCAAAAAACAATGACAAATGGAAATAATAAAACATCTAGAAAATACATCAGGGGATCAACTGTGACAATTAATGGCCTGTTTGGCATCCCCTGAGATGAAAGAATGAAAGATGAATGTTCAACAGGACTTTTTTTTTTTCCTTGAGCTAAAGGTGCTTAAAGAAGGCACAAATTCAATCCAGCAAAACTAAAACCAGTCACAGAAGAATGCTATAAGCCACTTACAGGAACGAGGAATTTTTTTATTTCTTCCAAGGCATGACTCATACGAGAATACGCCTCTCCAGGTGGAGCAAACACTTCAATTAATACGTGAAGCTCATCACTCAAGTGCGCGTATTTGGCTTCTCCACTTTTCCTTAGTTCTTCCTCCTATGAAAAAAGGGTGGGGTTTTTTTTAGAACTGGGAATCTGCTAATTTTGCATTGATTTAGCATTTACAGAGAACATGACAAAAGGACATAATATAAGCAGACTTCTAAACCCCTTGAGAAATAAAAGTCTAGTACAAGCCACTTAAAGATTTAAAAATCAATTTTGAGTGTTTGAATGATAAAACCAGCATAATTATCATCTAAAACAGATTTTAATCAGCACAGTGAAAAAAATGCTAAATACTCCAGAAGTGAGTACTGAAATATTAATTCCATAATGGAAAAGCTGCATTAATCTCTCTGAATCTCAGCTGTTCACAAAAAAATGCATGTGGGTTGGGGCAATCCCAAGCACACCTACAGGCTGGGCAGAGAATGGATTGAGAGCAGCCCTGAGGAGAAGGACTCGGGGGTGTTGGTTGATGAGAAGCTCAATATGACCCAGCAACGTGCGCTCACAGCCCAGAAAGCCGACCGTATCCTGGCCTACATAACAAGAAGCGCGACCAGCAGGTCGAGGGAGGGGATTCTGCCCCTCTGCTCCGATCAGGTGAGACCCCACCTGCAGTACTGCGTCCAGATCTGGGGTCCTCAGCATAAGGAGGACATGGACCTGTTGGAGCGGGTCAGAGGAGGGACACGGAGATGGTCAGAGGGCTGGAGCACCTCTCCTGTGAAGACAGGCTGAGAGAGTTGGGGTGGTTCAGCCTGGAGAAGACAAGGCTCCGGAGGAGACCTTATAGCAGCCTGCCAGTACCTAAAGGGGGCCTACAAGAAGCTGGAGAGAGACTTTTTACAAGGGCATGTAGTGATAGGACAAGGGGTAATGGCTTTAAACTGGAAGAGGGTAGATTTAGATGAGAGGTAAGGAAGAAGTTCTTCACCGTGAGGGTGGTGAGGCACTGGAACAGGTTGCCCAGAGAGGTTGTCCTCATCCCTGGCAGTGTTCAAGGCCAGGTTGGATGGGGCTTTGAGCAACCTGGCCTAGCGGAAGGTGTCCCTGCCCATGGCAGGGGGCTTGAAACTAGATGGTCTTTAAGGTCCCTTCCAACCCAAACCATTCTGTGATTCTATGAACTAAAATAAAGATCCATTTAACCATTCTGGAGCACTTTAACAAATGCTATTGTTTATTAAAGTCTTTAAATTATCAAATGAATATCTGCAGGCTGTACATTTTAGTATTGCTAAAGGAAAGTATGCCCTAGTACTTCTATTTGAGACATGAGGTCTCAGTTTCAGTCCCAGTACCGATATATGGTACCTATGCAACCTAACGTACACTGGTTAAGATGGTGATTCACCTCAGCTAGATTTATCTTGACAATCTTTGGGTCCCGGTTTTCCAGCTATAAAATAACCCTAATAATCTACCTTATGTTAATGTTCTGAACCGTCACTCCAGTTTCTTATACAAGGCTTTGAGTTCGTGAATGTAAATTGTAATGCACATTCATAGCAGTTACCTCTGCATAAAAAGCAAAGGTATAAAATAGTGATCATCTTAATGGCATTGGCTGTGACAACATAATGAAAAATTTATGTCATTACTACACAAGATAGCAATAAGTAATGCTGAAGAAATGACGAGTTGAAAACTGAAGTCTTCAAAAATATTTTGAGAAATGTAATTTTGAAGAAAATATGTGTATCTGCATTCTATAGATGGAAAACATAATTACAGAAAAAGAAGTAAACTCATTTGCTTGAAATTGGCTAAGAAGTTATAGATTTTAGTAGATACTAAAATAATACTTTATTAATATTTAGATGTCTAAGATATAAAAATTGTAACAATAGGTTACAATTGTTATTTACTTCGCTTATTTAATTCTACATTAACTTCACTTATTTTAGCCTTGCCTAATTTACATCATTGCTTGACACCAAAAATATTTGCACGATACTATGCTTCAAACAATACACATACAGTTCTTTATATCTACAGTAAAGATCCAGCCCCAAGGACTTTCTGATTTTTCACAGAATACACAATGGTTACATCCTTTAGCTCCAGAGCCCTAGGTCTGACTCCATGGTAAGTCAACGTTTTGCAGATGATGATAAAATCATAACTCAATAAATGTGATCCAGGATTTTATTTTAAAAAGTTGAAAAATGACATAACTGTTTTCAACTAAAAACTGAAAATTAAGATAAGCAGCACAGGTGGTAGAACATTTTTGTCTTTAAGTATCTTTGGCATTTTAGCTTATCACTGAAATCTCACTGAAATGTCCATAAGAACCAGAGCATACTATAACAGTCTATCATGAGATGTTACAGTACTTTTCAGTTTTCTGGAAAAAAACCATTTGATTGCAGCTTCTGGAATAATTCAACATGAAGTATTTCAACAGAATTAAGTTTTAATAGTTATAAAGCGACATCCTAGTAATTGCTGAAAGTTTCTTTCATATTGCTTTTTTAAGATTCTTAAATAACAGAAAGCTCCAAAAGTTGTCTTTCAGGAGAAGACTGCCAACAAACTTTGCAAAAAATATAAATTGGATTTTTTTTCCAAGTAGAAAAAGTAAAAAATAATGTTTGGCTCATTATTTTGATGAAGATTTTGCACTGCTAAGACATCAGTAAGATAATTTTATAACGCAGACCTGTCTTACAGAAAGTTAGATACATGCTTGTATGGTGGTAACGACAGTAATGATGTTTCTCTTTTATTTTCTCAGCAAACTCAGGAATTCTTAAAACACATCATATTATAACCTTCCTCCTAGGTTCAGCACATGCTTTCTGTCACTACTCAGCAGTCATTTCTATAGTTGTTAGAAACAGCAGGCTAGGGCCGTGAGATCCTTAACATTTCCTTCTGAGCCTATCTAATGATGTTTTTTCTCGTGCAACGCATGGGGTTAAAGACTGAATTTTCACACAGTATTTCTTCCCGCAACGGGGCAAAATGTCAGAAAAATGCTTCTTTTATTGCAAGCGCGTGCGTTGATAGAGAGAAACTTAAACCACTTCAGGAAAAATATGGAAGAGTAAGAACTCACAGACCTTGTGAGCACGGTACCAAGCTTTGCTTCCCAAAGCCAGTGAATGTATTTTAGGACCGAATGTAGCCTTACGTTTAATCGTATGTCAGGTATCAGGAATCTAACAAGCAAAACAACAGACATAACTTGCACTATTGAGGAGACACTCGTCAATATGGAAGGTTACACCTACCCGGCAGGTAATACAGCTTTCCAAGTGCAGTGCGGATGAATGGGCTCTCCCAGGAGCACGTGAAGTTGGACAACACCTCTGTAAGTCTTCATTAGCAAGCAGCACAACCCAACTGCACAGCAAAATGGTCAGTGCTGCGGATCCAACATCCACACTACTTATATTTAGGATGACAGTGTTACCCCCTCTCTAGCACTTCAGTGGGTTTTGCTTCCTGCTAGTTGTAGGCTGGTTGCACAATCTGAGTTCCCATTAGAAGTCAGAGGGCCTTCCTGGAGCCCAGCTCTGGTTTAGTTTCATAGGACAGGAGTCTAGTTCATGCCCCGTGATCTCTGTTCACTGGAAGTAATGGCCCAGTCATTGGGAATGATCAGGAGGCTCTCCTCTAAACTGCACTTCTGATTCAAACTAGAACACTAATGAATGAACACCCTATGTAGTACTGGTAGGGACCGAAACAGATTATGAAACTTTCTAGCATCTGTTACAGGAAGGCAAACTGAGTGAGATTGTTATTTATAAGGCTATCTGGGTGCTGTTGGCCTTGCAAGACTCTGCACCCCTAAAGGTCTCCAATGCTCCAGCTCAATTACCTGTGGACTTCAGCTGTTTCTCATACAATTCTGCCTTAACCGCCTGTGAGGTGCAGCTATTCCCCATGGTGCTGTCTCGAACTTTTGTCGGATTCTCATAGCTTTTTCTGTTCTACGATACCCCACGTCACGCCCAGCAGTTTTACAGACCCTATTCAGCTTGCACAGGCTTGGCCAGGGTCTACCCAGCAGCCCAGTCGTCCGCCCACAGCCGTAGCACGGGAATTGTAACTGCTTAAGACCACTCGTGTAGACATGAATCGAATCTCAGTGAAAGACAATGTGCATTGAAAGCCTGCTGGATTCGCTGTAGCGAACTACCCTGAAAACAATCAAAATGCAGTTAAGTCTTAGGCACTGGATCTTAGGGGAAAAAAAAACCCCACAACAAACCTGGGACCTGATCAGTTCTGATTTATAAAACAAATGGAATAGATTCCCTGGGCTTCTGGATCAGTGATGGCAATCTCTCTTGGTATTGACTCTTAAGTTAATAATATGGTTCTTATTTACTGCATGGTGATGACGTTTAACTCCGCTGCGAGTTGAGCACAGCAGAGGAAACACACACCACCCTCCAGAGACAACTGCCTCCTTGTCCTGATCCTCTTCCACTCCCTTTTGCACGCCAATTCCCTTCATCTCTCAAGACTGACAGTACTGTACTCCATACCCGAACCCAGCTCTCCTCACATTCTGTGCTTCGGGCTTCCTTCATCCTCATCGGCTGCCTTACAGCACGTCTGTCACACAGTGCTGAAGTCCACCCGCCCTTAACCTGACGCATGGCTCCATAGCCCAGTCCCTCATAAAAGGTAACAGGTATTTTGAAACACCGGCTGGGTTTTATAATTTCCAGTTGACCAAAGCAGGAAAAATGAATTATAAAACTCTATAGCAGAAATTTGAGGAGTACCGACCTCTGCAAAAGTGAAGCATGTGAGTGATAATAACATAAAGGCCAAGAAAAATGATGAATTCTCTCTGGATGAGAAAGCAGCCTTACCATTTTAAAAGGATGCGTGCTGACAGAGAACTGATTTCTAGCTGCAACCCCGGCCAAAATGCTTGAATAAAACTACTGGAAGGAACTTGAAAGAACAAATGGAGTTTGCATAGCAAACACAACCCAGATTGATGAACAAAAAGTGTCCTCATAAAATTGAAATAACCAGAATATCCAAGAATAATAGAAGAGAAACCTGCAGCAGGATTTGTGTAGATCTCAGAGATAAATTTTATCAATACAATACATAGAACTTCCTATAAAGTTACAAATGCAGCTATGAAAAGAAACAACAGGTACTTGAAGAACAATATAAGAACTGCAGTGGATTTCCTGTCTTGCAAGAGTTTGCAAATAAAAGCATAGCGCAGAGATTAGACAAAGATGATAATCACAGCGCTGTTGCTACAGAGGCATTATTCATAAGATCAATGGACAATGCTACAGAAGAAAATTAATGAGGATGCAGTTTGACAAGTGCAAACCTATTAATTTTTAATCTGGACATAAATGCAAAAATCAAGATGTTGTCTGCAACAGTGACTGTAGTAGAAGTAACAAGTGAACTATACGGCAACAAGTAAATCAGAATAGATATAGTTTCTTGGTGGTATCTGTTTTGGGGTTAAAAAGCTTTCAGGTCCTAGGTCCGTCAGTGGAGAAAGAGAACAACGAAAAAAGAGGAGCAATTTGAGAATGGATGAGGTGGAATGGGACAGTTCTCAGCAGACTACAGAGCAAAGCTGAAAGAGCTTAGCCATCCCTAGACTCTTGTTTTTAAACCAGTTATTCTCACTCCAGGAAGAAGAATAAAGAAGATGGAGACGGTGAGTACATGAGAAGACCTCACACAGCAGAGTGGAGAGAGGGGGTGTACAACACCTGCAGTCAGCCACAGAGACTGCACAATGAAATACAGGCATGTAAAAAGAACATTGCTTACAACAGAGGAAATTTTTGGAGATACAGGTGACAACAATTATTTTTCTATACTTGATGCATCATTAAAATTCTTGTACTTACTTTGGTGAAATGGAGCAGAGATTTTTGTACATTCAGTATTGCCTTGGGCAAACAGGCCCTTCAATTCAAGGGTGCTTTATCTCCTGATGCTTTTCATAATGAAATACAACAACATCTTAATGGCAAAGAGGTACTAAGCTGTACCTAGATCATATTTTTATTTAGATAGGTGAGAAGGAAAACAGAAGACAAATCAGTAGAATGCGATAACACAACCATTGAATCACTATCGAAAGAGCCCAAACATCTGCGGTGAACATTAGATGAATGAAAAATATAAATTCTGTGAAAGAAATTAAATGTGTAGGAGAAAGGTTAACACATTAAAGCGGTACATGCCAAAGCTGACCACTGTGACCAATAACTAGTGATCTATGTATAAATTACCTGCCAGAAAAATGATAGAGCAGACACAGAGTTCACAAACCTACAAATGATCCTACACTTGTACAAATCTAAGCAAAACTAAAGCAGCAGAGGTAAGAATCACCTGGTCATTAGACAACTGCTGCTAGAACTAAACAAGCCAAAGATGTTCAATGAATATAACCAGTGAATTGCAAGTTTGCAAAGCTAATGCAGGAAATTAAAGATCCTCAAGAAATGCACAATTGCCATACGTAAAGACACTTCCTAAGAAGATTATGTTCATCTTAAAACTTATGATTACAACTAGGGACCACTGCATTCAGGGTGCCTTCAGATTCAGGAAGAAGACTTTGCCTTAATTAATGAGAGTACAAAATGTCATGTTTTTATTTATGAGACGCTAATTACCGATTTGTTGCAACCAAGTTACAAAGTAGGCCGGTTGAACTCCCACCAAGCTGTTACACTCCTATGGGCAAAAACATACCTTATATGAAGTTTGGGGTTTTTTTCTTCCTAAAGTTGTAAAAGTCTAATCAAAGAATTATTAGTAGTCTAGTTCCATACTAACGCTTGCAGCTGAAATTACATGTAGGTGAAATGAGATATACACAAACTTTCTAGTGTCTGACCCTTTCCCCGGTGTTAGGCTCACCTTTCCACTGCCCTGAGGGGTCCTGAGGTTAATGGCTTCAGCTGGGGAGGGCATTGCTGTGAGCTGGCAGCACCTTGAGTCCTTTGCTGCGAGATGTGTAATACTGATGGTGACAATTCCTTCCTCCTCTCGCCAGGAAGCACTTGGGGTAATTTTTAGGTTTGCGAGCATGCTAGATAAGTTCTCTTTCTTTCTCCATCGTTTTGCAGCTCCACTCCTGTCCTGGTTTCAGCTGGGATAGTTAGTTGTCTTCCTAGTAGCTGGTACAGTGCTGTGTTTTGAGTTCAGTATGAGAAGAATGTGGATAACACACTGATGTTTCCAGTTGTTGCCAAGTAGTGTTTAGACTAAAGTCAAGGATTTTTCAGCTTCTCATGCCCAGCCAGCGAGAAGGCTGGAGGGGCACAAGAGGTTGGCACAGGACACAGCCAGGGCAGCTGACCCAAACTGGCCAAAGGGGTATTCCATACCATGTGAGGTCACGTCCAGTATAGAAACTGGGGGGAGTGGCGGCGGGGGGGATCGCGGCTCGGGGATTAACTGGGTGTCGATCGGCGGGTGGTGAGCAATTGCACTGCGCATCATTTGTACATTCCAATCCTTTCATTATTGCTGTTGTCGTTTTATTAGTGTTTTCATTATCATTATTAGTTTCTTCTTTTCTGTTCTATTAAACCGTTCTTATCTCAACCCACGGGTTTTGCTGCTTTTCCCGATTTTCTCCCCCATCCCACTGGGTGGGGGGGAGTGAGTGAGCGGCTGCGTGGTGTTTAGTTGCTGGCTGGGGTTAAACCACGACAACTGCCCACCCAAACTCGGTACATATGGTAAGTTTTACACATGCCGCGTAGTTCCTCTTTGCTCTCTTTGGTCCTCGCCAAGTGATTTCACCCAGCTCCCCGGGTCGCGCTCCCTCCATGACCGGCGGCTGACCTCGGCGCCAAGGCCCCGTTTTCGGCCCCGGAGCCTTCCTCATCACCCCGCGCCTGTGCCCGCAAGTCCCCCTCTTCCCCCGCACTCCCCTAAGGCTGCAGTTTGATCCTAGGGCCCTAGCAGCGCCCTCGGCGCGGAGTTAACGACTTCTTGCCGCTCCCCGTCAGTCACCAAGGCGGTACAGACGCAGGCGGGAGCCAACGCAAGGCGGGTGAGGAGCGCCGGGCCCTCAGGCAGCTGCCGCAGCCGGAGCCCAGGCCGCGTCCCGCCACAGGCGACGGCCGCACCCTGCTGCTGGGGTACAGGGGAACGAAAACATCACCTACCAACTGCCTGCGCTGAGCGGGGCTGAAAAACACTCCGGGGACGCAGAGCGGGTTTTTGCGGCTACAAACGTCTGATTTCCAACCTAAACGCAGGCCTGCCTGCGGCCTAGCTGCTGTCGGCGCACTCCCGAGTTCAATCAGCGGATTGCGACGCTCGATTATTCGCGTGGCTGTCCCCGGGGTTAAAAACAGTCATTTGGGCTCCGCCGCAGAGGGAGCTGTGGTCGCTGGAGCTACTGCGGAGGACGAGCCTCTGCCCAGAGCGACCACGGCGGGCGAGCGCTGCCCACCCTGCCGAACCTCGCCACCGCGCTCCGAAGGGCTCCTCGCCATCGCACGGGCTTTTGTTCGACCACAGCGGGCCGCGGGCAGTCGGGCGCTGAATCCACGCGCTCAAAAGGATAAACGCGGTTATTCAGCGATTTAAAAAAAATTGAGGGTAGAGAGATTTTATAGTGGCTGATGACAGCGTAAGAACTTTAAGAGCTTACTGTGTCAAAAATAAAGCAACGGGCCTGCGGCAGAAGAGAAAAACATCCTTTTGAGCAAAGCAGGCATAGCTTTGTTTACACTGGTTGGAGGAAAACGTACTTTCTTCTCCTCGTCTATCGTTCTTACTTTCTGGAAATTATTTCACTAGTTCTATTACACCTTGCTAGCTCTATTTATTTCATTGTGTTTGGAGCCAAGTGATCTTGGTTTTATAAATTTTAATCCCTGTTTTTTAGAGACAGAGAAGGTGAACAGTTACCTTAATGTGATACAAATGTTATAGACACTAGAAAGCTCTACTAATGTTTTAGGTAATTCAACAAGCTAGCTGATGACAAATTATCAGACATCTTGAAAAGAAAGTTAACTGTATTTATGCTAAGAATTCTATACACTGACAATAATAGTAGGATATTTATTTATCTGTAATTCTTATTAATCAGGAAACATTCATCTCGATATCTGTGAAGTATAAACAGTATTCTCAAAAGCTGTGTTTAATCAAAAATAGTATTTGCTATTTAAAATATATAAACTGGAAAATTTAAATTGAGTATCTACATCCTCTTCTTTTTTTCTTCTCTGTCATTAAGTTTATTATTATTATTATTATTATTATTATTATTATTATTCCTATGAGAACGCAGCTTTTTCTCCAAGGAATAAACAGGCAGAATATTTGTATCATTAAGATTTGCAAAAGGCATTCTGTCTTTAAGTATAGGGACTTGTATGAAAATAAATGTTTTGAAGATCTCAAGGTTCTGAATGAATTCTTTTGCTATGCACTACTGAACTGAAATATAAGTCAACTCCAGTTGTATAGTAGTCAAGTACTTTACAGAGTTTGGTTTTGGTCACCTGAAGGAAATAGTAGAAAGAGTATTTCTACCACACAGAAAATTCTGGAGGGAAAAATCCATGCCTAACCTATTTTATGTATAAGCAGAATGAAAAACTTGTATTTCCAAAGAGTCAATCAGCAGAAGGCTAATGTGTGCACTTACCTTTGACTACAAAGGAAACTGAAGCTTCACTTTGGGAATTCATTTATTTGTATATTTAAACCCAATTTCACAATGAAAGCTCCAAGGACACACTTAAAGGTAACTACTTGCTTAACCACCCATTTGATGATGGATGCTTCCCCAAATACCGGCCTAGAGAATAAATCCACTGATGCACATAGGCATTACTTGGGAGCCTAATTGCTATAGTAGGTGCCTACATAAAGAGATCTCCAAGCCTTTCCCAATCTAACTGCGTAACCTACTCACTTAGCTTATAGCTGCAGAAGAACTAAACCACCCAGGATTTAGGCATGATTTTGATCCTAAACACCAGATTGTGGCCATCGAAATTCCTGTTCAGTTGCTTCCTATCCCTGAAAACTATAGATGCCAGAGTTGTCCACAGTAATACTCCTCAGACACAGAAGTGTCTGACCAGCAGCGCCATGTTAGGGTGGAGGAGATCTGACAGTTATTTCAGGCTTAAGCTTCTTTGGGATTCATAAACTAGCAGGGGACTAAATAAGACAGACGTTCTGAATACACTCCTACTAGAATAAAAAAGTAGCTCTGCTGCCTTTTTCCTTAATGAGGTAGCAGTTGGAGTGCTCATCAAGTTATGCATTACAAAAGTTAGGAAATAGGACGCTGAACAAATTCTTTCTGTAGAACTGAATGTAATGCCTCCAAGATCTTTCTCCTGAAATAATGTTATCTAGATTATTTAATGGTGTGCACAGATAGAGCTGTTTTTCATCACTGGAGAGTTTTTATTACTGTTCAACTCATTTTCTGGATCACTTACGAATAGTTTAACAGAACACGTCCCCAAATGGCTCTTGTGGGATTCATCTCGCAACTTCCCTAAAATGAATTTGTTCAGTGTCCAATATCAATTAAAAGGACATCCTCTATTAGGTATTTTTAAGAAAGGAAAAGAAATGAAACTGCAAAACCTGTACTATTCCCCCACCTTCAATGCTGAAGACTGTTCTGGTGCCCCAATTTAAAAAAGTATTAGAACCAAAAAAGATCAAGATGAAAAGGGTGATTATGAGTACAGAAATATTTCCATATGAGAAGCTGAACACAAAAGTCTTGGCATTCTTGATGTTACTGCAGTTCAGGATGTCCTCAAACAACTAATTCTTGGAAGACCCCTCAACTTTCACTAGCTCTTCTGTTCTTACCCAAGCTTTCAGTCCTGCAACTTGCAGGAACTGCAGACTGAGCTTGTTCTTACATTATTCTGCCTCATTTGGAAACATGAATGCATCTAGTGGGGCATGATGTGTTGTATACATACAGAATAAAACAACATGCAAATCTAATATGTTTTTGTCCTACGATATTTGTAATTGCTTGCTGATATGTTAGGTGTATCTTTTTCATTAAACACCACCTATAACAAAGACATGTACGCTTAAGGCAGTTATGTGTCAAATACGGAACTCACTTCCAACAATGTTTCTCCCTAGGCTGCACATTTTGTTTAAAAGATCCTGTTACTAATTAGTATTCAAATGAGCTCAGTGTAGTATTACAAGGGCTTCATCTAGAAAGCAAGGCAACACTTCAGCCACTCTGATTGCTCATTATAATCAGAGCTGAGAGAGTGCAGAGGAGAGAGATTTACAGCCACTTTCGGCTGCAAATTCAGGAATCACGGCTGCTGCCAAGACATGTGGAGAACCGACTGCTGCCTTCACCTCCTCACCTCCTGCGGTGGCAGCCTCCCCCGACCCTCCCACCCAGTGGGACTTTTTGAAGGATAACGTTGTCGTGTCTCTGACCAACCCTTTCAAGTTCAACTGGGAAGCCCGTGCCAGCGCAAGGTTTAAAAGCTAGAAGCGATCATCCCGTTTAACTCCTCATTGCTTTGTCTGGCGAGTCTCCACCATTGAGCATGTTTCCACATTAATGCTTCACACCCTGAACCTCAATGGTACCCGTGGTGCGGAAAAGCTCCTTTCCCCTGACTGCCGTATTGGCCTAGGCAGGGGAAATGGGATGGTTTGGATTCCAGCAGTTGAGAGACCTGGCCGATAAGCTGTATTGCAAAGTTCATTTTCCTGCAACTGGGCTGATTGCCAGTTATTATTTCCTAAAGGCTGTCCCTTGACTAACCACAACATTGCAAACAAAAGCAGAAAATGGATTTGAGCATCCTACCACCAAATTTAGAAAGAGACCACTATTTTCTATATCCCCTTGATTCTCATGCAGCGATGTGGAAACCACATCGGTGGAGGGAAGCCACGTTGGCGGAGACAAACTGAACTCTGGGGAATGAAGGAGGAAAAGGAAGTTTATAAATAATTGGCAAACACTGTATCTCTAATGGCATTTACACAGACCAAAATGTTTCAATATCTCAAATGACTTCAAAAATGCACTATCTTCTGAAAAAGTACTTCAAATAACAAATAAATCAAATACCTGAAAAATCAACCAGTGTGTCAAAGTCTTTTTCACACAGATATCCTTCTTCTGAGCTAGAATTTTAATGTCTCACAAATGAGACATTTCCTCTCACATGTGACAGTCACACATGACTCTGCAGATTTCACTTGCTTTTTCTTTCCTTGTAGGATTAGGTTTTGCATAATGACAAAGAACACAAACACCCTTTTCAATGGGAAAAATACTTTTTCCTCTACTATCCAGAAAATCTAACTACTCATGTTATATTCATTTAGACAAATAAATTTTACTGAAAGTCCTTGGACATTTCTCACAAAAGTGTCAGAAGTAGTTAACAGATGAGTATGTTATAGCAATATTACATATATCATGATTTTATGTCTGACAGATTTACTGAATGCAAATAAAAGTGCTTGCAAATAGATTCTCAGTCATCTCAGCCATGATGGTGATTTGCTCTGCAAAGATGGAAGAACACATTTTCTAATCTCCTCATAATGGAAAACTGTAAGGATATTAGTCCAATATAAGCTGTAAATGAGTCTGACTAAAAACCCTGAATTTTTTAATGAGTAGTGATTATAGCAATTTTAATAGCAATTCACTAGAAGGCTCATTTTCATGAAATGCGCAGAGTACTCGGACCATGGACAAGTCAGGTCACACACAGCTCCTTGGCTGTGCAGCCTAGACCTGACCTGAACTCTGAACCATGAGAGAGTGACTGGAGAAGCTACCGCTCGTAAAGGAAAAGTAAAGGAAGTCAAAGTGAATTCTGACAAGTTTGTTTATCTTAAGATAACTTGGCTGCAGAGGGATGATGGTAGCTTTTGGTTGGGGTAACTTAGCCTGTGACTCCAGCAGGAACTCTGGTGTTCCTCACTGCAAATTTCTAGAATACATTATTTACTGAAGAAGAACAAAGACGTATCTTCACTGGAAGGCAGACTGACTCCTTTGGCAAGGTACGCAGAAATTCTAGTATCACAGAAGAAGTAGCCTGGAGGACGGCAAGGGCTTTCCTCTGGGAAGTCCCACATTCAGAATTCCATGTTGTTCTCTGTGCTGCCTCAAAGGAAACATAGGGTGTGCATTCACCTCAGAGGAGCTTTCCCCTGGCTGAAGGGGTTACTGGTACTAAACTGTCCTGGCCAAGACGTCAGTGACTAAGTGCAGACAGGGCATTTCCTCCAAAAGCTCCCAGTGTGCTGCTCCTGCTCCCCTCCCCAGAACTGCCCATCTCCCGCGAGTGCTCTTACGGCATCCAAACCACAACGGACTATCACAAACACACCAAACACACACAAAATTGCAAGAGTAAAATAATTTAAAAACTCAGTTTAAAGCAGATCACTGTACTCCAGAAAAGGTTAAGTACCAGCAATCTTCAAAGAGTCAGCTAATTTTACTGCACTAAAAATTAATATTCATTTTGCACTTAAGTTTTATCATCCAGATCATCCTTGGCAATTTAATGCACTCCTCCAACCCCCTTTATGCTCCCAGATTTATGCAAGAAGACATAACCTTGTGCACAGGCTTTGAGTGTTGCAAAATTTTCATTACATGGTAGCCATATCTCAGATAATCGCAAAATATGCAGATTACATTAATCAATTATAGTCAATTCTGCTTAATGACACCATCAGTTTACTACAGAATTTTCTTGCACTAAAAGGTTTTTGCCAGGAAACATTCTAACCTGCCTCTGGCTGAAAATGAAGCATTGCATTTGTTTTCCAGTTCTTTAGTGCTTTAGCACATGTGGTCTCCCTTGCTGCTCATTTTCAATACCAGTACAAATGAACGTAAAATAAAATTGAACAGCAGCCCTGTTTATGGCAGACTTTCTCCCTAGCTTTCAGACAAAAGATGAGGGTATTTTTATTGTTGTATGAGCATCCTCAAATGTTCCGACTGATATTAAATGCTGCAAAACCCCACATTTCCTTTCCTTTCCTTTCTTCCTTTCCCTCCTAAACTGAAAAGAGGGTAAAATAAAAAATAAATCCTAAATCAGGAATACATGCACCAGAGAAACTCTTTGGAGCTTTGGCTCCTAACACACTTAGCTCCTTGTGCTACATTTTCCATCTGAATCTGTTTTTTTTCATTTAAAGTGTGCAAGGAACAAACGAATCAAGTTATGTCTCTGAGGACATACTCACACTCCCCAGGCTGTGTTCAACCCCAAGTCTTTGCTGACGTGCTGGATCTGAGACAAAGGTCCCAGTCTGAGAAGACAGTTACAGGACAGCTGAACAATTATTTGATTTCCCTGAGTAGGATTAATTTACCTTAAGGGCCAGAAGCAAGATATTTAAGCCTAAACTAGTCATGCGGAGCTCTCAATGGAAAGAAACACTTTCACAGGGTGACTCATCTCAAGCTGAGGTTGGTGTTCAAGATGATTTGGGAATTTAGGTGAATAAATCAGTTTAAGGATCTAAATATCTTTTTGGATCTGCCCAAACCATGTTAATAAAGAAGTAATCAAAGTACAATTGGCAACTCTAAAAATGTAAAATATAGGCCTAGCATTGGTTGGGTTCTTATATAAAAATTATTAGCATGATGGAAAAAGTACTGAAGCCATGTTAAACAAATTTAAAGACTGCTGGCATGACTTCTGAAACTGGCTGAAGCATTATAGACATAATTTTAACTATTCTGGAAACAGGTAACAGAACCAGCATGAATCTGAAACATTGTCTATATCAATTTTCTCCTTCAAACGTTTTTACTGGGCAAGCTGGATGAAAATTGCACTATTTTACAAAGGACCTAGATGTTCCACTACTGGTGCCATGGAAAGCAAACAAGGAGGTGGAGACCTAAGCAATCAGGCAAGCGCTGGTTGGGATGTTACTATTACCAGCTTCAAACATCTTTTTTTCTGCTGCACGGTGTAATTTTTATTTCACTCAGAAACAGTTGGTGATTGCAAAACCAACACTGGGCAAGAGATCCTGGTATGATTTAAGAGGGACGATATATCTAATTATGAGAAACTCCAGTTGTTTTATTTTCATTTTACGTAAGTTATAGAGGGGTTTGACAATGATGGAGTTTCCCAGCAGAAAAGCCATGCGGTATTCAGGCTTTGACTTTTCTCCTGGGACCTGTGGGAACACTGCTGCGCAACACCACCTGATCAGTTAAACCTCTCTCAGCAGTGGTTTACCAGTTATATACCTTCATCACCAGTAAATCTGTCATGCAAGGACGCATTCTGCCCCTCTGCAGCCTGAACAATGGCACAGTGGCTGTCACGTTATATTAGTGGCTGTCACGTTATATTACTGCAAGGACCTCGGACGCACGGAGCAGCCTGGAAAAGCGATTGAGATGCCTCTCCGGTAACCAGCGCGTGATGTCTTTTCCATTAACGGTGCTCCTCAATCCCCCAGCCCCGCTCGGGGGCTGTTGCCCCCCTCGGCCACCCTCCTCCAGGTCTTGCACCATTCCTCCCCGCCCCTGGGGCTGCGAGGTCTCCTCCAGCGCCGGTCTGTTTTCCTGGCATGTCCTTTCCCCACACCGCCGCAGTGAGCACCCCGCCAGCTGGGGACTTACGTGTAACACGACTAACAGGAAGGAAAGATGCCTGCTGCCTGCCTGCCTTTGCAGGGAAAGGGGTTTTTGTTTCTTTTTGGGTTTTTTTTAATTAAATGTGGCTATTGGCACGCTATTTCACAGCAGTTCTCTGAACCCCACTCTGCCAGAGGGTGCTTCTATGCTAGAAATGTTCAGCGGCAAAGAAGTCCGCTTGTCACCCATTTCTTGCCGCTGCTGTTTTGGCAGACCACATTCACCAGTGCCTGCCTTTGCCTGACCCCGCTGCCAGCACCACACAGGCAGCGAGGCCGGTAAGCACCCAGCGAGAAAGGCACGAGGGGCGACGGAGCATCTCCCCCCGGGGCACAGGGTCCCTGGGAGCCCACTGCCCGTAATGCTGCTAATCCCCTCTCACGCTGGTTTTCAATCTTTCTGCTACCGTCTCCTCAGACACATGGAGGGTGACGGATGAGACGAACCATCATGTTCGCTGCAGAGACAGGAGATCGGATTCTTCTGCGTCTGTGGAAATGCAGATCAGCAACCGTAGCAGCCTGCTGTGCAGGAAGAGAAATTAAATGCCACTTCCAGGTGGATAATAGAGAAAATAAATGTAACCAACCATCTGCATATAATGCAGCAATGATCCTGGACTATCTAAATGACAGCTTCAGACTGTCGGCTGAATTAAAGCCCCAAAACTGTTGGGTTTGTGCTTAGTTCTGTCCTTAGAAATTGCTCTTCTTCCATTCCTACAGTGAGAATATATTTGACTAAGTGTTGCTAGTGCCTTCTATCACATAGGACGGTGCAGGACTCTGGACAATAAGGAGGAAAAAGAGGTTAATAAACCAAGGTCCCCCAAATTTCCTTTGCACAGAAAACAGGAAAAGCTATGTTTTCTCAGATTATGCAGGTATCGAGGGGAATGCAGGAATGCAGTGGGTTTTCCTGCAAAGTTCAGAGTCCTTTTCCCTAAGTCAGCACATGTGGTTGAAATACTTGTAACTTTGAGGAGGTCCAGAGCACTTTCTTCTTGCTTACCTTATGAAGCCATATTGGTAACAACAGCATAGAGAGATTTAAGAGGTTAAGAAACTGTGACTATAGAGTAAATATTCTATGAGATTAATGTAGAGCCAGATAACGTTATTGCTATCGCTACACAATATATTGCATGCTATTGCATAACATCTTTCTGGGGGAAAAAAAAAAAGAAGAAAAAAAATATTAAAACAAATGAGGCTGAGTTGGAAATACTCCCAGGAGGGTGAAGGGGAGAAGCGGACAGGCTGCCTGCCAGACCCAGCCAGTCCAACACAAGCTCAACAGCTTAGGGTTCCCAGGGATTCTGTGGAGCCAAAGGAAGCCTTTGGAGTACGTGTTGACGTGATGGGTTGGTCTAGCTTTAAGTTTTAATTTAACTTGTGAACACACAGGACCTAGGCAGATGTATTGCTACAAAGTGCTGTGCATTAATCTTAAATCTGAAGGATTTTCCTTTGTTTTATAATGTCCCCCTCCCCAATACACAAAATAGATGACTATAAAACACAAACACTGCTAAAAAAACTAAAAGCATGGGTTTGAGCACCTTTTACTTCCAGGCGAGAGCACAAAGGGTCAGTGCAGACACAATGTCCAAGATGAAATAAATCATTACATCTGCCAGTACCCGAGGCCTGTGACTGCTGACTAGTTTTGTAATCTATCCATGCCGTATCTTTTGAGCCAGCCACCCACTGTTTCTATCACTTTTTGAATCTAAGCACAGCATGCAAGTGTTTTAATTCAGACTTGGTCTTCTGCATTGGAAAATCAAAATATTCTTGTTTTGGATTTGAAAACCTGCATCCTCTAAGTTTGCAACAGTTTTTTGTCAACATTATGGCTGACAAATGGTTTACGCACAGCAGTCTCCTTTAACGTTTTCCAGTATAATTCATTACAATGCTCATCTAAATAGTAGGGGTTTTTTTCTTGCATATTTTCAGTAGACTGCTTTGTATTTTATTTCTCTTATTTCCATTCATTTCCTTCTACCCAGATGGGTCAAACATATTTGCAAACATACACTTGGGGGTATCTTTTTAGCTGCTTCCCAAGCATGTTCATAAAGAAACAGGTGACTTGGAAACAGAATCCTTCTGTTCCCTGCTAACAGAAATTTAGCTTTCATTTTCAGGAGAAAAAGAGATAGAGTGCTAGAACAAAAGGGTACATGAAACAGTATGCAGTAATGAACGCAGAAACTAATACCTTTCTCTTTTTTGGTACATTGTTTACTTAGGTTTGTATAGGCTACCTGAAGGCCTGTAAGATCTTCATTGCTGATCTTCTGCTACTAGTGGATTGGCGAAGCGATGTGACTGCGCTCTGTGCAATGGATGATGGTGGGTTTAGAGGACAGCGCCAGATTTTCTCCCATCTTTTTTTGTCTTTTGAGGAGATAACTGCAGCTACCTCACTGTTGCTCGATTTGAGAATTAACTCTGTTCTGCTCTAGTTTCTGACAAATTGAAAACCGTAAGACGTTGATCAGGCACAGCCATCAGGTTGTGTGATGCTGTTTTGCTGACAGTCGGCTGTTACCATGCAGGCAGGTCGGTGTCGACAGAAGCACCACGGCAGAGCCTCTGTGGCAGCCTTGGAGAGCTAGCTGGAGACCAAAACACTGACGGCCACACATGTGCCATCTGTAGTACCGCCAACAAAACTGGGTAGAATAGCTACAAGAGCTGTTCAACAAAACATAGTCTCTGCTGGATACAGCTTACGCTTGCCAGTGTCCGTAGCTTTCACCAATGGCTACCAGATCTGGTGGGCACGCTCGCCATCACTCATTTGGGCTACAGGAGCAAACATGTAATTACCACGTTGGCTAATGAGAGGTTAAAACCAGTAGACATACAGGACTCCTGAATGGAAAATGAAACAGCTGTTTTTCTCCTGCAAACCAGTGGAGAATGCAGGACCCAGTACCCATTTGGCTGCAGCTAGAGTGCTATTTGCCTCCCAGCAAAAGAAAAACAGAGGCAAGAGAAAAAGTAGTCATGTGAAAATCTTCACAGGAGGAAGCCAAGAAAAAGGTCCTGTTTGTAGGTAGGATCCTTAAAGGAAAGCTTGGGTTTCTGGACAAGAAAACTGCCTGTTTGCTATTTTCTATTATGTTCAGGCAAAGGGGGTGTGGCACAGATTATCTGTGAACAAGCTGGAAAGATGCTACTTATTTCTTCCTCTAAAAGAAGCAGAGAGGGAGGCTGGGTATTACCTAACGAAGAAGCACCAGTAACAAGGTCTAGAAGTACTAGGAGAGTTCTTCTCATTGCTGTTGGTGCAAGACTGGACATTAAAAGATGAGTTTAAGAAACAGCCACGGAATATTGATAAAGAGTTACAGTCTCACTTCAAAATCATGACTTTAAAAAGTTTAAAAGGCTTTTAAGAATGATTTTCTATTTGAATAAGCTTTCCTGCCCTTTGTAGTCTAGCATAATTCCACTGAATATGATGCCATGGATCTTCATAAATCTGTAACTATGTTTGACAGCTATACCCATACATTTGCCTTTGTGCTTTTCATCTGAAAAATCATGTTTTAAGCTTCTGTGTCATGAACATTGTCATTAGCTGAAAATGAAAGGCAAGGACACAATGAGCTATGTTGAATGCCCAAGGTCTCAAAGAACAGTTCGGGCTGCACCAGCTGGCTTCTGAAGGCACCTGAAATCACTAGGAATAAACAGAAACATCTTTTCAGAGTGACCAGAAGGCACAACTCATCCTCCCAGGAGTCACCTTTTCACTTGGCTAAGGAGAACACGTTTAAATGGTGTGCCCTGCCCACAGTCCGAGACGAACACACTCGTATATCAGCTGAAAGCCAGGAGCTGCACAGCTGCAATAACCACGGCAGAGACTCCACGCTAATACTGTCTGTTGGGAGGCAGATGCATTAGCTCAGGCTCAGCACAGTCCTGATGTTTTTCATTCAGAGTTCATTTCCACTAACTCAGCAAAGCAGGGGCATGGTGCTTTTTTTTCTTTTTTTTTTTTTTTTGGCGGGGGTGTGTGATTAAAAAAATCCCCGCAGCCACAATCAGTCTTGCTCTGTCTTATTTTGTCCCTCTCATGGCACGATTAGAGCATCCCTTCCTTCAGAATGACCCAAAATAAGCAGCAAAAATCCTCTTCCCCCTTACTTTGCAAAGCTCCTCAAGCATGTCCTTCTTCCACTTCATGGATACATGACTCTTCTAAAAATGCACAACTGAGAGTTTGTCTGCCAAAGTCAAATCACATCCATACTTCCCAAAGGCCACTACTCTTTTCATTCAGGGGAGTACTTACTCCTCCAAAGATAGCGCAGCAACTAACTCTCAGCTGGATAGAAGTATCAGTTGTGAAACCCCACATCTGACATGACTTCAGACATTTCAGTGTGCCCACTGTTGCCTTCTGCCTGGCTTTAGGCACAGCACCACGACCCATCCAGAAAAATACAGAACAGATTAGGTTATCTTCATTTTCCTTTGGAGGCCTGTTCTGCCTTCTCCATGAATTATATATAAAACTCAGGCTCCTGAATTAAGGGCACCCAATCCCCCTGCTGTGACTAGATGACTACTTTTCAAAAACATAAACCATGCTATGTTCCTTGAAGTACACACACTGAAAATGGACTTACACTGTCACTACCGATTTAGCCCGTCTGGGAGAAGAGAGTGAGATTAAGGAGCAAGAGGAAAGCAGTTCCATTAGAACCATCCAGGCAACTGGCAGTGGCTGCTCCGCGGCTCTGAACTGGGTATGAATTAGTAAAAACATTTAAGATAGTGAACGATAAAAGAGTTACACTTCAGGTTCTACCAGAGCTTGAATCGCTTTCATTTTGAATATGCCACTTGTGCTAGGGTTTAATTAAATGAAAAAGATTTGTAACCCAAAAACATCTAAATACAGAGGCAACAGAGAAAAATCACAAAGGCCAGAAGCAAAATGTGCTATATCCTCTGCATTATTCACCGACGCAGCAGCCACAGGGCTCGGGATCACAGTGCTTAATGTATTAATGCTCTCCTGGCCAGTCCCCGAAAGCATCTGCATACCCTATCGCAGGACTAAAAGGATTTATGCAATGCTTTACTACGCTTACTTAGATAAGGTAAGTACACTCTTTTCCTCACCCAAATCCCTCTTCTCCTTTTCATAGGCATTGAATCTCTGAAAGCATATCTATGAAATGAACCCAACACAACAGTAAAACTGCAAGTGGCCTTGAAAATATAAACGTCAATACTCAAGTCTGGAAAAGATACATAATATTTTACTAGATATATTGAATTAATAAATTTATAGCTTAGAAATACTGGAACTCCCACCGACATTAT
This sequence comes from Harpia harpyja, assembly GCF_026419915.1. Lineage (NCBI taxonomy): Eukaryota > Metazoa > Chordata > Aves > Accipitriformes > Accipitridae > Harpia > Harpia harpyja. The sequence continues at coordinate 31,804,717 of NC_068942.1, read as the reverse complement.
ACATTATTAAATCCAGTACTTTCTATTTTATTCTGAACTTCTAAATATCTATTACTGTGCTTTATTGAAAAAAACATTTTTTTTAGATTTTCTTTTGCAATTTTGCTGGCACAAGCACTTAGTCTTTTCCTTATATCTTTGGAAAATGTTGTATAAGTGTTGGTATAATCTGGCTTTATGTTTCTAAACCAAACAATAAATGAAATGAGTTGTTCATTGGACCCTTTATAGTGAATTTTGTTTGTTGCAAAGCAAGACATATTGAACAAAAAACACTCCTTGAAAATAGCTACGGCAGCCAATGCAGCATGGGTGAGCTTAAGACTCAAGCTGGAATAGGTACAAAGACAAATGACTAGAATGTTCAGAAGTACTGGGACTCTATTTTAGGAGAGGAAATTAAAATAGCTTGGGCTTTTTGTGCTTAGCCAAAGCCAAGACTTAGAAGGGACATATGTTCTCTCTAAAAAAAAATAAAAAAGGAAGAAGAAAAAATTGGGGAAGGAAAATAAAAGTGAAGGACTACATTTCTAACTACCAGAGACTATTTTTGTCTGGAGACAGCCTTCAGATGTCAGTATTGGGAGCAAAACTCTTACAATGAGTTTAATCAGGTCATTAAAATGGGCATGTAATATGATTACAGAAAGAGCAGGAGCAGCAAGTCCCCTTCTAGGGCAGGGAAGTGTGACCGTCTGACACAGAGTTGTCATGCCCGGTCTTAACTTCATCCTTCTCTGGGCTAGCACGTCAGCATTAAACATACGCTGAAGCTTCGCTGATTTCCTGGAACGTTTACAATCTCTGTTGCCTACCAGGACAGTCAATCAGCAAGTATTTGGAGCTTCAGGCTAACGCATGAGATAGCTGCTGTATCCTTCTTTGTGGAAGCAGTGCATTGCGAGAGTGCTGGTAAGTGACTTGATCAGCGTGACACGTGAACTGCTTAAATATGGAATGCTTTTGTTAGGAGAAAAATAAAGGCCAGACATACTGATTTGTTTTGCATTTTGCCAAAATATTTCTATTTCCTCCCCTATTTGTATTTTGTCCAAAATACAAGAAATATCCATATTGTTAAATCTCTTTTTACCGTGCAATTTCCCATCAGCTCGAAGAAAAGAGCAAAATGGATGGTACTGCAGCGATAGTATTAAGACACATACAACGGAGTAAAAGGGAGAATGAGAAACTCTAGCAGGACCTTATGATTGATGCACATCCTTTTTAAATTTAACGTTAATATTCGAATCAAATTCTCTCCGAGTACTTCACCAAAGCATACTTTACCACGCACACACAGATACAGCTCGGTAATTGATTTGCACCGTGTTCATTACGGGACGGCCAAGTGCCTGGGTCTCCTCGGTCGCCCTCTCCTCCTCCTGTAACGGCACCCTCCCTGCCCGCGAGGTCTGCTGGGCCGGCTGCCCGGGGACGCCAAAGGCAATGCCTGCTGTTTGGGAGCCGGCGGTGCATCCAGAGTAAAACCGGCTCCACCGCAAGGAACCGACCTTGCTCGGCTCACGGCTGGCGCGCGCCCGAGCAGCACGGCCCCATCCTGCGCCAGAGCGCGGTCCTTCGCTCTGTCAACCAAAGCGCCGTGCGGGCGCTGGACCGTGCACCCTCACGGCCGACTCCCAAAGAATCGGTGAAGCCTGTGCCCTGAGCATAAAGGGGACATACCCGGCATTTCAACAGATCGTGCAGGCGGCTGACGGGCGCTTTGCCGAATTGCCATTTTGCACCAATTGTTTTGCCACTGAATTTTTCAGATGTCCGTCGTGGTTTTCTAGGTTCCTAGTCAGGCAAAGCTGACGGCTTTCTGGCACTGAAGAATGACTCTTTCAATTAGAAGATCACAGTAATTCCTATATTATCAAGATGAACTATAATACTCCTATTTTATGTAGCACGCCAGTATGCATGAAATAAAAACGAGTTAAGCAACTATGAGCCCACTTCTGTAACCTGCAAACTTACTCGAGGTCATTGTCCTTCATAGCCATTTAGACCAACAAAACGCCCTGGCAGGAATAAGGATTTACAGCATGACGGCTAACTAAAACCAGAGCGTTTGCTTCTTTTGCAGAACGGAGTAGTGACAAGTTTATGATTAGACCTATGTTGGATACACTTCTCTATTTCCAACACGAAACAAAGCAACGGAAAATAGCCTGATTTTCAAGTGTATTATATCAGGACATCACAATGTTATGCTGTTATATAGGATATAAGTTACATTATAGGCTTTACATTTTCGTTGTATTTTTACATATATAAAGATAGCCATAGTGAGAAAACAGAGAATGAAAAACAGAATATGGTTTGCATAATACTTTGTTCATTTAGAGAAACTACATATTACATATATAAATACATATTATAGCATGCATTTCATCTTAGCTTAGCTTCGTAAGAATGATTTAAAAAGCTAGACTACTTACAGGGTGAAAACTCAGTCTTAAAATTGAGGCTATATTAGTTTTAAAAGAGAAATAATCCAACCACTTAATTTTTCTGCTTGTTTTAGTTAATCTTTCCCAAATCAACAGGCTAAGAAAACAGGCGCTGCCTGCCAGCAGTTGAAATTGGCAGGAACCAAAGGACTCAAGTGCCTTTAAGTTTCATTTCAATTTCCATTAAAAGATCAGAAATATATGGCAGGAATTAATACATTTACGTATTTAGGAAGAACATTTTAAGTGTTTAATTAATATCAAAGCTAAACATTTTCCTTGCACTTGCCATCTTAAGGTTTCCTTCTCTACGAATACTCTACTGTTCTCTCTACCTGGTTCTGTAACGCTGGCAGGAACTGGTACAAAAACCCTCTACTTGTTTGAAAGAAGCAATTTGGATCCAAAGTTTTCAAGTTTGTGGTGCTGCAAGGAGATGTAATTGGCCATTTATATTTCAGTGTTTTTAACAAAGGGTTCTTTCAACCTAGAGCAGAAGAGCAATAATTCTGTAACTTGCTCGTAAACCAGTAAACTGCGAAATATCCAAGAAAATATTGCATTTTTATAGAGAATGACACTTTCAAGAAATACCTGTGCACTACCTTGGAATACAGGTATTGAGCTCAATTTCAGGAAAAAAAAAAAAAAAAAAAAAAGTCAGCAGGGCACTATTACTGAAACCGCAGCAAAAATCATCCTAACCAAAACACATTTTTAATGATGACAGACAGAAGACCAGGGGCAAAAAAAAAAAACCCAAACAGGAGAACATTTTGAACTAGAATACTTAATGCTATTAATGCTGTTAATTACATTTAATAGTAAACAACTTAGTGGGAAAAGAAGCATTAATACCTCCTCTTAATTTTGAAAATTAACACTGCTTTCAGTTAGAGGCAGTACTAATATAAATGCAAAGACAATTTACTTCATAACCCACATTAACATTGTTTAAATGGCGTTAAGTCAGCATCTCACAAAATGTCTTGAACAAATAATAGGATCTCAGCGCTGTGGCAGGCACTGCTATAATGTACAATAAAGGACATTGCTATGCATCGCTGCAAACCTCCAGCACGTGCCAACAATATAACCTGAGCAACAAAAACAATCGAGACCTTTCTCTTCTGAAAGTAATTTAAAAAAAACTGTGAAAGAAAAATAGCAACATGGATGGGAACACTCACTATTTATCCTTTTCTATTCTGATGATGCTCAGAGCTCTCATTTGGATTAAATGCACTGGGTGCTGTGCTACAAATGGCCTCATTAATGTGGACTCTAATGAATATGTACAACTTTAAATGGACAAGCATCCCTTTGAAGTCCATGGGATCACTTGCATTTTATAAAGTATATCAAGTCACCTCCAACAAGAAGAAAGAAACAGGGGAAGATTCCTAGCTACTTTGTTACCGAGATTCAGAAATCCCTCAGGAACCAAAATAGAGAAGAAAAACAATATAGGCCATAGGACTCACCGTATGGCACAAATGTAACCCCGTCCATTTCCATCTCCCTGCCCGCAGCCTTCTGTCAGGGCGATTACTTTCTCTCAAATATCACTAGTTTTCTGTATTTGGTATAAAAATTCATCACACTGGAACAAAGCATGCAGGTGACGATAATGTATAGAAGATTAATAGAGATGACAGGCTACCATCCTTAGGGGAAAGAGAATTGCTGTTGCACAGTCTGTTTTTTGTTGAAAGGTAATGAGAAAATTTTCTGCGTGTATGTGGAGAAATAAAACGTAGGTACTCCTTAAAAGCACACACGGCCTAAGAAAACACTGTATTGCCCGCAGTGCTTACGCATTTCCCCTCCGAACGATGCGAAGCGAACCGGAGCACTGCTCTAGGTGAGGCTGCCTCCAGCAAGGACCCCTCTCCCTCTCAGGAGAGCCTTCGGGTTTGGCTGGGGACGGTCTGGGACCTGCCCGTGGGGTGAAAGCCAGCAGGAAGAGCGGCCAACAGCAGACTGGGAAAGCGCCCGAAATACAGAGGAACAAGGAATAACTGGGAGCACGTTTCACTGCAGAGTTGTTTTCTACATAGTGAAGCACTCAAGAGGGGCTACAATACCAAGAGCTTTCCAACAGACTACCACTATCCTTCAGGTTTCACGCATTAGGATGATGCATGCTTGCTTCTTCTAGAAAGGGCTTCCTACAATATATTCTAATAGCAAAAGTACACGCGGTTTGTTTAAGAAAATCTGCCTTTGGTAATGAAAACATGCAGGTTTCCCCATACCAGAGCAGAACCTGGGTAGTACTGGCTAGGGCCTGGCTAAGGGACCCTTTTTTTCCAGAGGTTATTAGGAGAAAAGGTGATCACCGACAGCTTATTTGCAAGGTAAAACCAGTTTGTAGAACTGTTGAATGCAGCCAAATCCTCTGCACTGAAAACGCACAGAGTAATCCTAAGCAGCCAAACCTCTGCGCTGAAAACGCACAGAGTAATCCTGATCAGGTCGGTTATTGATCCCGTAACAATTAGTCCCGCATTCAGCTGCAGCTTCTTTTCGGACTCCTACCCCTGAAGCCCTGGGGAGCCGCGCTCTGCTCAGGGCCAGGCACAGACACCGACACCAGCAGAGCCTGCCGGCTCCAGCTGGAGGTCTGGCAGAGAAGGGCTGCCTGCTCGGAGGAGGCAGAAGGAGCTGCCGGCGGGCAGCTGCCCGCTCAGACAGCCCCGGGTGTCACCTCTACCCCTGCAGGAGTCCTTTGGGGAGCAAAACTGCAAGGGGCGGTTAGGAAAGTCGGCATCGGTACGGCCACGGTGTTACCCACCACCGCGTCGATGCTCCGTGGACTCTAAAAACTCCCTGTCGACCGCTTCTGCCCCTCATCCTCCACTCTCCTTCTCATCCGAATGCAACCCCGTTGTGCCTTGGGGTCACGGAAGGGAAATGCCGTGGCGGGGAAGTCCCGTGGACTTTGTACAGCTTGCGTGTCCCAAGATCCTCCCTGTGAAATGGATGTGAAAGGAAGCAGTCCCAGTCCAACTCCACTCCTCTCTCCTCTCCTCTCCTTTTTTTCCTTTTAACCTTAGATCCCAGAGAATATGTCTACCATGGAAGTAAGTTGCTTGGACCGAGGAACCCCAAGATGACGACAAGGTGAGCTGGTAACGCTTCACGGGACGACCTGGTGAAGCGCAGACGTGGCTGGTGTAGGTCTGGATCTAGTCTAAGTTGGATACAATGCCACGCTGGCAAAACTGCACAGCATACAAACGCAAACGGGAAAAGTCTTCATGTCGCAGCATGCTGGGTGGGCTTACGGACTCAGGGCTCCGCCACCCGAGACCTCATTTCATGGTGCTATTTTACAGAGGATAAATGCCATTAAATTTTTGTTGAGAAGTTTTTCTTCCTTTTGAGAAGAGAATGGATCCATATTTGAAAGGTTTTGAAATTAACGTTCCTCTTTTTCTTAAAGGCAAACCCCAGTTACCTTCTAAGCACTTAGGAAAGTCTGGTATGCTAGCTGCTGAGAAGGTCATAGCAATTTAAACACCTAAAGGATAAAAACCCTCTGCTTAAATGGCTAACATTTCTTAAGTGGTTTCTTAAATTGCCTGAAAGTTATCTGATCAGTAGAACTGCAAGGAAAAAGGAAACAACATACCAAGCTGCACAAGCAATAATTAATGAAAACCCACATGCAGCAATTTTCAACACAAATACTATGTTCCTGGGTTCACTGAGAGCAGACTGGACAAAGGAAAAGCCTCCTTTAGACACCACAAGGCTTAACACCTTTCAGTTTTCTAGGAGCATTCTAAAGAAAAGGAAAATATTACTAGTCTTGTGTGAAGTAAAATGAAAAAAAAATAAAATTGGACCTTATTGCTCATATTAAGTCGCATACACAAATATGTTAACATGGCAGCAAGGGCACAGATTTTGGTTTGAAAGGTCTCCGATTTATGGGCATGAAGTAGAGCTGTGTAAATAATCTGCAAAGAGTATTTACTTTACTGAATTTTGACCTTTGCTTTTTCCTCCCAACGTACCTAGCAGCAGACTCTTCGATGTCAATGCCTTTTACATGAGATTAGCCAGTGAGCTGAATTGCCCTACTGTTTAATGACCACAATGTTATTTCACTTCCCTGAGTGGATAAGCATTTTAGGCACAGGGAATTAGCGAAAGTGGACTACCAAGAGTATTTCTGGACGTGATTCTAAAATTTTCTAGAAAAACTTGATTGTTCAAATATTAAAGAAGCTACTAGAAAAGGGATGAATACAGAAGACTGATTAAGTCAGCCTGTGCCTGTCCCCTGGTTCATTCTTTAAATAAATTTTTGCCCAGCACCCTGCCTTGTACCCTGCTTGTCTAAATCCATGTATTCTCAGGCAGACATCAAAATTCTGAGTTTCCCCTGAGACTGCTGGAGTGCTATTGGCTTTCTGGAAATTAAGTGAATGTGGCCCTTGGCCTTTAATTCTTCTTGGTTTATTTTTAAGTTATGTTCTAACAAGTTACTTTTAAGAGGTAAACCCCTCTTTTTACATCACACAAGCATTCTTATCATACTCATTTCTAGGCTCACAACCCCCTATTTCTCATGCCCCACACTTTCTTTTTGTTCTTAATGAATCCAAAATTGACTTGAAGATCTAATGCAAAATGTTACAGAAAATGCAAGGGAAATGATAGAACAGGCGCAGCGTTGCAATGGACAGGTCAGTGAGCCTGTGGGATGATCTGTGGGATCGAAGGAGGTGATGGGGCTAAAGTCCACCTGGCAGATTTGCATTAGAAGAAAATTGATGAGCAAAGGGAAAACCAAGAACGGGATCTTCTGACCTAAGCATGGCTGTGGTTTGAGAGGAGCTTTCTCTGAAGTTTTCCCTTTATTATAACACGTTTCAAACCACCAGAAAAGGAGGGTCAGGAGAGCACGCCTGAGTCTTTCCTGTGGCCTTACACCACGGTTGTGAAGACGCGGCATGTCAAACCGCTTCCAATATAAATACTAGTTATCGTGGCATGAAAATTTTCCTCAGACAGAAGTACATCTCAGTATATACCAACAGATATTAAATATCTCTTTCCTCACCTCCTGTTTAGAGGGAACAGTAAAAAACAGTAAAGACGATTACTCATATGAATACTGGAAAAATATAATGATTTTAGCTGTATCACCCAGACTGGAAAGATAGCATAATACCTGATGCATGCTTGAGGAGAAGAATTGTTCAAAACTAAAGCAAGCAGAAAATTGTTTAACTCACAAGAATGGTTTGTCAGCTATGCTCCCAAGCAAGTGTCATGAAGATTTTCCTGACTACAGTACTGATGGGTATTCTTCCATGGCTCTTTCCCATTATTCCATTTAGGCAAAAATAAATGAACTAAGCATTTTGTAACAACTTAGAAGTTTTTAGAATGAGCGTGTGTGGCCAGGAACCAGTGCATGCCTTCTGTCTATCTAAAAACTGAAACTCAAAATATGGAAGAGCTCACCAGTGGGACAGGCCCAGGTCAGAAGACAACTTCTGACAGGGCTTTGATGTTTATTTGTGTGTTCTGGTTTTGTGAAACGGTGCCTCACACCTACTGAATTACGGGACTTCAAGCCATCATCTGCCATTTCGTCTTTCCAGGACTTCCCAGTGTGATTTTTATGGCACTGCAGACTGGTTGAGAGGCTGCAAGCGACTGTCGGACTGGCCACCCCTTCCTCACCAAGCAAGCTAGTGCGACTCTGCACCTCTTTTCTGAAGCACCGAATTCTTGGAGGAAAATCTGGATTCCCATGTGGAATGTTATGCTTTAAAAGGCAATTTTGTATGCATTGACGTCCTCAATGAAAGTACAAACTCTGTGAACTACGCGGAGGCACCTCTTCTCGCACGTGCTTTGGAAGACAGCCCCCTCGGGCCGGGGAGAGGAGAGAAGGCAGACGACCGACGTAGCAGCTGCTGCCAATCCCCAATGACCGCTGTGTCTGCTTTAATTGACATCACGCTTACCGGTGCCGGGTTTTGCTGATGAGAACACTGTGTGCATGTGGAAAAACATTGAGCCATGCTTCCTAATGCTGGCGGTGTTATCCACAGCACCCTTGTTACAGGGCTTACTCTGGAAATCAAGACCGACAGCTTGTGAGAACTTGGCACCATGCCTGCTCTTCAAAGCCCCAGGCTGCCAAAGCCCAGTGATTAGAGAAGAGAAAAGGGCTTTCAAGCACAACAAGTAAGGACGCTCAAGTAAGACAACTGCTGTGTACACAGTAGCAACGCTGGTGGCCTGAAATGAATACTACTGAATAGTTGGCAAAATGTTTAGGAGACTCAGAAGTTCAGTCTAACAGCAAAACTGGGGACTGAAAACACGGAGAAACTGCAGAACCAGATATTAAAGCAACTCTGTTTCAACATCTGCACGTGATGAAACTGGCATTCATAGTAGATATCAGAGGTACAAGCAGGATTTAGAAGCTCCACATAATTGTCGTGGTTTAACCCCAGCCAGCAACTAAGCACCACGCAGCTGCTCACTCGCTTCTGCCCCCCACCCCAGTGGGATGGGGGAGAAAATCGGGAAAAGAAATAAAACCCGTGGGTTGAGATAAGAACGGTTTAATAGAACAGAAAAGAAGAAACTAATAATGATAATGATAACACTAATAAAATGACAACAGTAATAATAAAGGGATTGGAATGTACAAATAATGCGCAGTGCAATTGCTCACCACCCACGGATCGACACCCAGTTAGTCCCTGAGCAGTGATCCCCCCCAGGCCAACTCCCCCCAGTTTATATACTGGGCATGACGTCACATGGTATGGAATACCCCTTTGGCCAGTTTGGGTCAGCTGCCCTGACCGTGTCCCCTCCCAACTTCTTGTGTCCCTCCAGCCTTCTCGCTGGCTGGGCATGAGAAGCTGAAAAATCCTTGACTTAGTCTAAACACTACTTGGCAACAACTGAAAACATCAGTGTGTTATCCACATTCTTCTCACACCTAACTCAAAACCATAGCACTGTACCAGCTACTAGGAAGAAAATTAACTCCATCCCAGCCGAAACCAGGACAATAATGTTCCAGCTAAACTGCTTCTGAATGAGAACATTTTATGGAACAAAGGTATGCCCATGAAAGAGTAACTGGTCAAAAAACAGAATCTCACCAGAAGAAACTGAGAAGAATTTAAGAAATTAGGAGTAGTCACAGGAGTAACATTAACCCCCTCAATTTGGAAAAAATACTTGGTCAACAACCATACCCATATGCCAAAAGCCCTATTACACACAAGACAGGTAATTAATTATCAAGGCAGTACAAGGCATGTAACACAGAGCACGCCAAGTCACACCAGTGGATAGGTGAAGTTTCACAAACATAAAGGGTGGGAGGCAAGTGAGTGTTAAGGTCCAAGTTCACAGTACAGGGTGGGTGAGATACCCTAGGGCACTTTAAAGGGCACTAGACACCCATGTTTAAGGAAATCAATACTTAACACTGTCCGGACAGCAATTCGGCTTAAGTAAGACATCTGGATTTAGTCAGGTGAAGACATCATTGCACCCCAGTGACAGTGCTCTTTAAATCTCCACCGATTCCAACAGGAGTTCACACATTCCCTTTCCATGTAGCCACCGACATTTATGCGTCTGATTCAGGAGATGTATTCACCCACAGCGTGGATTTAGATGCGATGGCCGAAGTTTTGTGTGGTCAGTGGCAGTGCAGAAGATGGACTGGTAAAAGTAGAGCAGGAACCTGATATAAAAACCATTGCCAAGGCTTGCATGGCCTTGGCAGGTAGAGGGATGTTTATTTTTTCGCAGATTATACACTATTCCATCTCTACTAGGCAGTATTCTTTTTCTTGGATGAAATCCACATGCATTTGCTACTTCATTATATAGGAGGACATTTTTAATTTTTTTTAAATCTATGTTCTCTGTTGTACTATGTCAGCAATAACACTGTATCTATATTAATTAACATTTCTTTTTACTGTGGCTAAATATGTTGGTCATGATACTTCTTTCAAAAGTTTATCTTTGAAAAATGATGTTATTAAGAACCTAATTATTTTCCATTTTCAGGAACACTTTTGGTTTCGGAGTTTACATACAAATTCAAAAGACAATTTATATGCTGTTCTGCAGAGTATTTTATACCGTGTCTCAATCTGCATATCCTCTAGAAGAATGTCACTTTACTTTGTATTTCAGCATTCTCTCTATATTATGTTGCACAAAATACTTGGTGGTGTCTTTTTTACAAAAGCTGCTTGATAAATCTTTCTTATATGTGTCAAAACTAAATTGAAATGCAATATTTAAAGACTGTTCACCTGAACCAATAGCCTGCCAGAAACATGTTTATGAAATGCCTAAAAAGAACACTCCAACCACTTTTGAAATTATATTAATAAGATTTTGGAACAACAGAAAAATAAAGGCCAGTGAAGCAATTGGGAATGGAGAGACAATAAGAACATATTTTACTATGTAAGACAGTGAAAGTTAAAACAAGTTATAGTAAGATAATAAGATACAATTATGTAATAACTGCAATGTGAGATTTATTATGTTCTTTTACACATGAACATAACTGATAACAGCCAAGTAGCCTATTTTTTATTTTTAGATGAAAATTTAGAAAACTATAAACAGCAATATAGTATTTAGGAACTGTTATTCTTACTTACCTTGGTAACTTTAATCTTAATGTCTGATTAGGATAAGAAAAAACTTAGTATTTTTTTTAATAAAACCCACATCTTTCTTAGGTTCAATAAAGAATTCTTCTCCAATGATGACACTATAGCCTGTCAAAACTTCATCCCATCCAAATCTCTTAATGAGATTTCAGTTTGCATATGAATACATTAAAAACTATGTAAAAGGACAAAGGAGTGGGAAAATATTCTAGAAATCATAATAATGTAATTATATATGAATCATGCACAAAACTGAAAACTGTATTACTGATTTCTTTCAGACACAAATTTTGAGACAAGAGATTTCCCACATCAGTATCTATTTGAGCAGTAACAGTAGAATAAAAATAAGTGACATTTAAGATTTCCTTCTACTCAACCCCGTCCAAAGTCACTGAAGAAGCTGCCTCACCAGATCGAGACTTTATTTAAATATGGCCTCGAATTCAAACTCAAGCTCCAGCATATAACTGTGAAGTCTTTGGAGATTAAGAAGGTGAAAACTTTATGCTCTTACAATCCTTTAGGATAGACAAACATTCAGGCTGGATGTTGCAAGCCCAGATATCTTTATGCCTGCTCAGATTAAGTCTGCATTTATATCATAGAATCACAGAATGGTTTGGGTTGGAAGGGACCTTAAAGATCATCCAGTTCCAACCCCCCTGCCATGGGCAGGGACACCTTCCACTAGGCCAGGTTGCTCAAAGCCCCATCCAACCTGGCCTTGAACACTGCCAGGGAGGGGGCAGCCACAACCTCTCTGGACAACCTGTTCCAGAGCCTCACCACTCTCATGGTGAAGAACTTCTTCCTTACCTCTCATCTAAATCTACCCTCTTTCAGTTTAAAGCCATTACCCCTTGTCCTATCACTACGTGCCCTTGTAAGAAGTCCCTCTCCAGCTTTCTTGTAGGTTCCCTTTAGGTACTGGCAGGCTGCTATAAGGTCTCCCTGGAGCCTTGTCTTCTCCAGGCTGAACCGCCCCAACTCTCTCAGCCTGTCTTCACAGGAGAGGTGCTCCAGCCCTCTGATCATCTCTGTGTCCCTCCTCTGACCCGCTCCAACAGGTCCATGTCCTCCTTATGCTGAGGACCCCAGATCTGGACGCAGTACTGCAGGTGGGGTCTCACCCGATCGGAGCAGAGGGGCAGAATCCCCTCCCTCGACCTGCTGGTCACGCTTCCTTTAATGCAGCCCACGATACGGCTGGCCTTCTGGGCTGTGAGCGCACATTGCTGGCTCATGTCCTATTTTTCATCCATATATTTCACTATACCCTGCAGTGATATCGTATAACCATTGCCAGGCCAAAGAAGCAGCTTGAGCTCATTCTTATGAAAATTTGATGTTGCATACATGGAAGCGATATTCACACCACCCAATTTCAGGCATGGGCCTTAGCTAGCTAAATGAGAAGACTGGTGTCCCCAGGGCTACAGCCAGTGGAGACTCAGAGCCTCTCCTGGAGGATGGCACAGTGCAGGAGTTCCCTGTGGTGACGTGAATAGCAACGCATGGAACAAGGTGAAGTTTCCCCTGCTTTTATGCCTGAACTTCCTCAAACTTCAGACACACGCGTGTCCTTTGACTCCTGCAGAATTTAGTGTCTCCAGGTCAAGCCAACACCAGGGGCTGTGCAGGCACAGAAAGAATACACATCTAAAGGGTTAGAAATTGTCCAGATTTAACAACACGACCTCCCTGAACTGAGAATAGAGTAATAAATAGGACAGAAATAAAATCCTACATTAAAAAAACCTGAACACATGTAAGCAACTACAAGCAGCTCAAAGATCCAACTAATGACTACAGCAATCCAGACACCAAAGGCATCCAAAGAAAGTAGAAAAGAATAAACAATATAAAAGTATCACCTTATGTGTAGTCTCAGCATTTTTGTTTTTATCCCCTGAGATGCCAAAAGCTGACAAGATAATTTCTGATATTTCAAATCACTCAGATACACTCCTATCAGTCCAGAAGCACATTCATCTTCTTAATGACACTCAACTGTGGCCTATTCAACACATAATGAGTGACTTTTCTATATTTAAAATTAAAATGAGAGCATACATCACAAATCATTCACAGAAATAAAGGAACAAACTATCACAAATATATCATGGTGTATGGAAGGAGTCCCAGTTTTTCATGGCCCATAACATTTGAGTCTTAAAGCAATGACACTTCCTTGAAGTCTATAAACTCTTTTCTTTAACTTGCAGAAAATGAAAGAAATCAATCAAACTCAAGATACAGAAACCCATTAGACTGGTATCACCTGTCAGAGCTTTGTTGCAACTCTTATCTAAACATATTCTTTCTTAGACTTTCTTTCTGGTATCAGGGATCTCTTCCAATATTGGCCTGCAAGACTCTTGCCATACTTTCAGTCCCATACATATAATCTATTCCAAAGACACAAAAGGTATTTTTTTTTCTAATGACATCTCTTGCTATAATGCAACAAGAAATCTTTGCACAAATAGCTTAGCAAAATTTAATTAGACATGCTGAATGAAAAAGCATAACATATGCTTCTATGCTAGCTAATGTATTATGAAGGGTCATTTGATCTTGTATTTCATGGTATAAGGTGATAACTTATGTGTGATAGAAAGAATTTTTCTCCTCAATCATATTAGCTTTTTCAATTATCCAGGAATATTATTTGCCCCTATTTCTCCCCTCGTAATTTTCTAAAACACGGAATACTATTTCCAGAGCCAGGAAATAATACCAGATGAGTTAATAATTCAGTGTAGTATGACAACTCCTCGATTTCAGTGCTGTACTACATTCTACAAACAATATAATACAAAATGTGAAAATTTGCCCTTATTAGTATATAATATGAGCAAATCTTATAGCTGAGACATGAAGACGACCAGTCTGGAAACAAAAGTCCATACAACAAATAACATGGTCTATGATCTATCATAAGTCCTTTCTCACTGAAGCCCACATGAAAAAAAGTAACTAAGTTTATACAGAAGGGTTTATTGCTGCATTCTTAAGCTACATACGTAAAATCCTTTCATCCATTTATAATTGTAGACTAGCCCCTTCATGAATAGATTGCCAAGATACAATTGAAATGTATTTCTGTATATGTACTAGGCCAAAATTCCATATAGTCCTGATGATAAATGACACCTTATTCACTATGCTTGAAGTACTGGATATGAGCTCCCAGTCATGTGTGAACAGTTTAGATCTATTTGTGAATAGATTTTGGAAATTTATTTATAAGCTATTCTAGCAATTCTTAATACTGATGTACTTCAATGCAGTGAATGTAAACATTTTCATTTAATCGTGAATTTGCATTAAAATTATTGTATCTGAGTATGTGTCTATAGATAATAATACATATTGTATATCTGGCAGACTAAGCAGGAAAGTAATAAATGGTAAACCCCAAAGAAAAAAGAAGTTAACAGTTATCCTATGTGAACCTCATTTAAAAACCCAGTAATTTATAAGTTCATTCTCTACATTATTTTGAATTTGATGCAGAATATACAATAGTAATGTTTCACCTAAATACTTCAAAATAAGAAGCCAGCAATATTATTACAAGTGTTATTCCAATCAATATGGCCACCACCACATAGTCAAAAGCATCAACACAACTGCATACGAATGGTATTTGGGACAGCACAGATTCCTCACTATATATGTGGTATGTTAGGTAATTCTGTGGTATCCTTCCAATGGCACCAATGTTTCTACCTCTGTTACCAAATAAAATTTGAAAAAGATAGGAGTGTGTGTTAATGAGAAATTCTAATTTTACTTCCATATGCAGAAGATTATATTAGCTGCAGTTTTCTTCAACACCTCAAAAAAATACTTTGAAATTCTGGGACACTTATATGCATAATATACTCTGAATGTACAGGAAATCTTCATGTTGCACAGTATCTACGGATAATGAGCTGAGTGCCCCAACCAGCTGAGATCTGCAAAACACTCAATATTTTCACTACAGCTCACAGAACAATTCAAGTTACAAGGAACAGCTAGGCTGGCGTTTGGGGCAGCTGTTTTTGTATTCTTAAGAAAAAAATTTGGACTGTGTACTTCATCATAGGACAGTATATATTCATCATATTCAGTAAATGTTCTCCTCTTTCAATACATGTTCTTCCATTCTGTCAGAACTGTTTAATGAATTTAGAACAGACTGTTGCCCTCAGTCTCTCCTACTTCCTTTCTCAGTCACATTGTGGGTTATTTGTTGGGTTTTTTTGTTTGGGGTTTTGGTTTGTATGCTTGTTTTTTTTAATTTTGGCCAAAGTTTACAGTGGGGTTTGTGTCCTCTAGTGTGAAGGGACAGTTTGCAAATTCTGTTTCATACACCTATTTGGACTGAAACACCCATTAAATATTTTCTATGAATTCAGAGTTAAGTACAGGAGGAGTCTTATGTTCTCAAGCTGTAGGGGTGTAACAAATACGTAAGAAATACATACAGGTGGATGAAATTAATAAAATTCCCATTCACGCAATAAAACGTAAAAGCTGAATGGCTAATTCTGCCCTAAAAACCTGAAGAAAAGTGGATTCTCAAGACAAAAGTTTTGACAGATGCTCTCTCTCTTATTTCTAGAACTTGGAACAGAATTGGCTTCCTCAAAGCAAAACAGGAATTTTGAACAGTCTCACTCCCTCAGTGACTGTGGGATCAGAAAGGCCAGTACTCATCTCACATACTTCTAGCTCACCAAAAGTCAGGTGTGGAGCCTCAGCTAGTCGTGTAAGTCAGCGAGGACAGGGAGGTTCATCCCATCTATCTAGGAGATGTAGATGTCCAAAGAGGGAACAGACTGTCTGACGGAGGGGGCTGCCATTCGTTGTACAGAGGGCCTACAGAGCACCTTGCATTAGAGAGTTGACAGCGGAATTTCTCTCCCCATGTACTCTCTGTGATGTTCAGAAGAAAGAGTTCACAAGTGAGAATTTATCCATCTTTTTGCATGGTAGTGCTGGGCAGTAGCCCCAGGACAAGCAGACCACTCAAAACTGAAATAGTGGAAAACTCATGCTAAGAATTTCTCAAAAAAAAAAAAAAATCTGGTATATATAATAAGCATTATCCACCTACATTATTAATCAAGGAATGTATATAATCTAGCTAGCAGTGTGAGACACTGCTTTATTCCCTGTGATAGGTGCCTGCATCTTGAGAGGAGAAAGCAAATCTGCAGATTCATTATGTTGCTCTGCTCATGCAATAAGAAAGAGGAAAGAGAAGATGGCAGAAACCAGACAAAACAAAAGGTAGCTATTTCCAGTACAGGAACTGTAAAAGATGGAGACTCATATGATCCTCATTACAAATTATCTGGGGTCTGATCATTAAGGGGACAAAAAATAGATTTTGATTCAGAGGTGCAATATCACATCATTTTTTATCATGGACTTCTTAGCACCATGATTGAGCCTCCTACTTAAAACTAGTTAAAAAAAAAAGCTTCCTATATTTCATTATGTGACGATTGCAAGAGATTTGTTTCTGTGGAGTGTGTTTTAGCAATTGCAGCTACATCTTTGAATGAACAAACTAAAATATTCTGTTTGCAACAGTTGCCACCAACAGTTTGGCCTTGAAACAGTAAACCAGAATAATTTATTGTCAAGCTATTCAGGAGTACACACTTGCTACAGCAATTTAAAGAAATGTGAAACATTATTTTTGGACCTATGTATGTAGCTATGGATCAAGTCTCTTAACAGCCAGAGACTCAATATAATACCAGTGTAACACTAGAGTTGAGAGAGTTATATGCATGGTTAATTATGTTTTTAATTAAGGAATTAAGGCTTGCTAGCCATTCCCTATATCTCCCTACCCTATAAACAGACCTCTGGAGAAGGATTAACAACGTAATACAACGGAAACATCCTTCTTCTTTCCCTCTCTTGCCAGATAAAAAGCATTTGATAACAGACTTCTTTAATGTAACAGGAGATGATGCGGGACCTGTAGCTGGACAGAAAAACAAAGTGGGCTTTATTTACTATTTTTTTCCGCACTTCAAAAAATGACTTTTAAGGGAATTCTTCAAAGTTTGTAGATATCCCCTAAATCATTCATCTGCTGGAGCACCGAAGAACAAACACACAACGTGCAGCCACTGATTTTCACAGCAAGGGTTTGTAAGCACAGGAAGGGAGAACTTGCATGTAAGGTCTAAATTCTGCAAAGCATTTGCACATCCGTAAGCTAAAAAAATCCCAACCGTGTTCCTATGTCTTCTTAACACAGTTCATGAGATCAGGGTCCGGTGTTAAGTGCCAGGGTTACTTCTGAAGACTTGGTTTCAAAGAAACTTCTCGGATAGCGTGAGACGCAAAAGATGACAGAAGATGGGGATCAGGGTAAGGCTTTGTGTGCATATTTTAACGGCTAACCACTACCCCTTCCACCTCCTCTCCAAATTCTGTAACAATAAAAATTCATTCTTTTTTGGATTATAAATGGAGTTGATCTGATTTAAGCCAATGGAATATCTGACTTCATAAATAGGTAAAATATCATACCAGTACAAAAAAGGGAAAAGAACCTGAAAGCCTTGAGCACAACCACAGGTGTCCTTAGGAGTGGGATGTATTCTGCAGGGATAACGGCTCACTCATCTGAAGTCAGAAAACTTTGAATTTAGTGCAATAACATGCAGTGTTTGTAAAGAGATTTATAATTATCAGTGAATTAATTCTCTGTAGACACCTCTAAAGTAGATGGGCAAGAACTGTTATACTTTATTGTGGGGAAACTAAGAATCTAGGAAAGAAAGCCAGAGCCACAAAGTGATGGGAAGTAAATGCAAAACTTATATTCCTCCTGACTCCAAACACCAGCTCCATATTGGACTGAATTCATGTTCATCTCCAATAAAAATAATACAAATAAGAAAAATAAGGAAAAAAATCAATAATACCATTTGCAGTGTTAATATCATACCTTCTGATTTCACTGTATATTCAAAATAATGACTGTCCAGATCTGCACACATGCCTTACTTTAGCTATGTTTGATAAAACAGAAACGTAACTCATGGTCAAGTGTTCTTGGAAAGGAGCTGTTGTCAGAGAATATGTAAAATTAAGATTTCTCTTTTTCAGGGAAGATGAAAGGAAGGCAGGGTTTTTTTTTGGTAATATATGGCTATAAACTCAAGTTAAATCTGTACAGATTTCCTTAAAGTTGTTATTGAGAAGCCACAAATTATTGCAGTTTGCATAACAACTGTACCACGATGAAGTTATAGCTCTAAAGTTACATTGATGTTGAGGAGATAAATGAAAAAGGAATGCTACATTACGACCGTAATCAATCAGAAAAATAATCCAGAGACTAATCAATGTCTCTGAATAAGAGAACATTAATCCCTGATGGAGATATTACAAACAAAATAATATCTAGCTTAGCTATCTAAATTCGACTCACCATCTTCTCCTATTATGTTTATCGTGGAATCGAATTTCAGAGGACTCCAAAGAGCTGTTGCTCCAAGTCTGATTTTTTTCATTATTCTATTTAATTGTGTGCACTGTAATTTAATTTACTGTAATGCTGCCTCTATTGTGGCAATGCAAAATTCCTTGTAACAGTAACCCATTAAAGTATATTAAAAGTATTTATCATGATCCTCAAGAGTACAGATAACATTATGCACGGAAAACTGGGATTTAACATAATTGCTACAAATAATTCAAAGCAGTTCTTTTTGCATTTATCTATAGGTAAACCCGCAAGAACAATAATCGTAAAACAAACCTCAGCAAGATCAAACCTGGTCTTTATGAAGCCGCATGTAGATAAATAAAATACTTTGGAATATAAATTACTGGTCTGGAAAAGCATAGATGGGAAAAAACAGCCGTGTGAAAAGATCTACAGTCCCCCAAACTGCTGTAAGCCATTGAGTTCCTTTACCTATAATTTCCTTGTCTCATTTTTTTGTTATCTTCCTCTCTCTCACACATGAATGTCCTGCTTTTTTTCTTCCAGAGCTTATTTTTTTTAAGAAAACTTATTGCCTGCTCCAAGGGCACTGACGTTAGTGTCAGGACTCACACTGGCCACGCGGTTCAGGTCGGCAAACGCCACGTGCGGGAGAAGGGGATCTCCCAGCCGGCGGCACGGTCCCACACCCCAACCTTTTGGGCAAGGACAGGCACCGGCGTCCCCCGCGGACACCGGCAGCAACCGAGCGGCACCAGCACCACCGAGGGATTCTCTGGCCGATGAAACCTGAATGACCTGAAATCAGGAGGAGTTTGGCACAGATCTGGATGTCAAACTCGGACGCTGGGGTGCCCAACTGGCACCACTGCAGACAGAGGGACAGCGCAGCGGAGTTACTCGGCAGCTTGTTTCTAACGCACAGCTTTCCTCACTTCGCTGGGGTATTTAGAAAACCTTACGATATTCCACAAACAAAAAAATTAAACTGTTTTCAGGTCAAAAATTTGCTAAACGTTTACAAGTTGGCAAACATGAAGCAGGTAATCTTTCACTACTTCAAATAATATGTATTTTTCTTCACTAAGGGCCACCTTTACCCTTCCGACACTCCTCTCTTTTGCCACTTATTTGCTCTGCCTCCCTTAAAGTTTCATGCTCCTCCATTGCTTTTAACTGAGAAGAGAAAGAATAAACCTGACGCAATATCTCAACAGTTCATCCCTCGGAAGTAGTCTAATTTAGCAGAAAGAGAAGAATGCGTCCCACCTTTTTAAAAACAGCAGCTAAGTCTTACAAATGTCCTGTCAGAGCTAAGAAATATGTACATCTATTTTAACATTGGATGCGAGGGAGGCGATGAAGACTTTTAATATCACCACTGTGTTGCATCAGTAATAAAACAGGGATTTTTCAGCATCTGAGGTCTGATAGAATCCTTTTGTGAGGACAATGTAATTTTCTTAACGATCAGCCTCAGAGTATGAAATTTTTAACACAGAGTTAAATTGCCCTCTTGGTTATTCCGTTCTGAAAATGCCATCACTAATTACATGGAAGTATCATATCACTCCATGAATCAGGTTAGCAGGAAATACTTAAAAGTGATAGATCTGGTTGAATCTCTGCAACCATTCTAACATCTCACTCTTCAGACTGGGACTTTAGTCTAAAAATTAATACAGAAATATTTGGAGATTGCATTTGAATTTCATTCGCTCATTCATCAAAATACTAAGAGTGAATTATTCCTCTCACTGGTCATTAGCAAAACTGCCACTGGCTTCAGCAGTGCAAGAACTGCACCACTGGGATACTGAGAGCATTAGAGGACATCTTATAGATTTTGTAAAGAGTCAAAGGAGATCACTCCAACAGTTTTCAAGTTTTATTTAAATTACAAACATTTCAAGTACTTAAAAGTGTGTCCCACTTTCCCGATGGTTTTAACCTACCTTTGCATGCAAACAACCTCTGAACTTTAATTTTTCATCAGTAATTAATATAGGTCAAGATTAGGAAGATATTTTCTGCCATCTTTCCAATTTAAAATAAAAACTAGTGTTCCAATTTTCCATGTGTATGCAGAAACATAAGTCTTTGTTATAGAATACCAAATAATGTCATAAAACCCAGCATATCAACAAGGTCAGAGGCTTCAGTTCAGTTTCCTTTAATAAGCACACAAGCTTGCACAAATTGTTTGGCATTTATAGTTTTTTCCCAGAAATCATGGGTGAGTAGTTATAGAATCAATGAGGCAGACTGTTTCCATTATTTGCAGCCCAACATTTATCGTCCAAAATCTGTCTCTGAGAGGCAAAAAGGCCATACAGTTTTTTTTATTTGTTCAATTTAGGATTCTTCTCTCCTGGGGAATATTCACTGAGCAAAACGCCAGCATAGCAATCCTCACGGAGGTCTTTTTGTTTCTGTTGCCTCAGGGAGGGACTGGCTGTGAGATGGTCAGGAAATAAAAACGGTGCTCCTGTGACCCAGGAATTCCTGACAGCTAATTCTTGACTCTGATGGTAGGCCAGATCTTGCACCAGTGAAAACGAGCTCCGGTATCGAGGAACAACAAGTACCTCGTGACCTGTGTCCCATTTCAGGAGGGGACACCGCGTACAGGGAAGTATCTAATTGTATGAAAATAAGCTGCAGTACATTGGGCTCTAGCTATAAGATTGTAATACTTGTTTTCAGCAGTAACACGTAAAAGCTGCTGACACAAATTTGATGTCTTCACTCACAAATAACATTTTATATAAAAGTGCAACTAAAAACTTTCCAGCTGCCATGGGCGTAGGAACAGGTTGCTTACCGAGAGACATAAATGACCTCTCTAAAGGGACAACAAAGTCCTGTTCATATGCTCCTACAGTGACCAGGCAGAAGACCCAGAGAAGAACTGGAACCCGACTGGAGAAGTCAACCGATGGCCCCGCTGCCCGATCTGCAGACCTAGACCCCGAAATCCAGCTCAGAGCTGACAGGCAGCATAAAACCACAAGCCACATCTCTAGAGAAGAGATTTTTCTAGAACTTGGGAGACTCAAGCAAGGTGGAACTCACTGTGGCAGAGACGAGGAGCCACAGGGCCTCGTACACAGGGAGGACACAGTCGTGGGGGGGGGTTGAGGACCTAGAGCGGTACTGGTATCCTTCTCTGGTAAAAAGGGTGGTTTGGTATCGATGCTTTTTCTTTACCTGCCACATGAAACTCAGAATGGAAGAAAATGTAACACATCATCCACAGTTAGGACAGGGAATGGTCTGGAGGCTTATTCAAGTATGTCTTGAGAAGACAGTAAGTTTTATACCAAAGTGAAAGGAACACTGTTGAATAATTTGGTGACAATCTGAGAGTAATGCCACTTCAGCTATACTCCTCTTAAAATGAAAGTGGTGTCATCTACCGGGAATTTCCTACCAATCTGTAGAAACATTTAGGAAATGGGTTACGAAACGATCTTGAAACTTTGGAATCGATTATGCATCTTTTGGGGATAGAAGAGTTGAATATTAAATAGCATGGGAATTTCAAATTGTTGATAAAAGAGAGACATCCCTAGTCACTGTGTAGAAGACATCAGAAGGAACTCGCTAATACAAAATGACTTACGCTCAACTGTGAATTACAGCTATGTATCACCCCCCCACACACCCACCCCTTTCTCTCTCTCTCTCTCTCCACATATACATATAGATAAAAAGCTTTTAAAAAGCTTTCCTCAAGCCTGACTCCTCTAAGCAAGTTCAGAGTGGTTGAGCCATCCAGCCAAAACAAAGGAGACCTGTTCTTAACTCAGGAGGGACTGGAGAAAAGACTGTTTTCTCTGCAGCAAGATGGGCTATGTACTTAAATGGGTTCTAAAACTCAGAGAGGGAAGTCAAAGAAAACACCTTAAATCTTCGACATAAATATGACAAACCACCTTCAGAAGGAAAAATCCATACTGCAAGGAAACAAATAAACTTGACAGAAATGGAAACAAACAGACTTTCCCCAAAATTTATAGCACAAACTGAAACGGCCAGGGGTTACAGTGTTGCAGATCATTTGAAACTGCATAAATTGAAGGATAACAGGCAGTTGATCTTTCTAGCCAGGTTCCAAATCCAAAGTTACTGGTCAATGATATTAAGGAGATGCCTGTTAGCACAGATGAGTGTTCTGATAGATAAGGGACTATCCATCATAAGGCATCTCATTGATTAGGTATGCAGACAGGACCATCTGAATGTCAGGAAGGGAAGAATCTATCCCAGTAGGGCCAGTTCACTGTGTCTTGGCTCAATGGCCTCATATTTTTGAGTTTGCTCCCACCTCAGCCAGCAAGCCGGACAGAGAGGTAGCCAATGGAAGCTGCTAAAACTACCAAACAGAAGATTCTCCCATCTGTCAGGAATCCAGTGCTAACTAATGATCTGGGGAATGACAATATTCCAATAGAGTGCAAAGAGGCAAGAGGAAAATAGCCCCAAATATTCAGGGATATGGTAAAAAATGAAGAGGTTTATGAATCCCCAGCTAGAAAGATCCTCGGTGAATAAACACATTCTTTTTGTGCCAGAGGGAACATATAAGACTGAAAGCCTTCAGTTTACGGTGATATTAGAATACACAAATTTAGTTAAAAGCCTGTGGCTGGGAAGCAGAGAAGATGACTTGCTTTTCCCAGTTGTTGCACTCTGGGTAACATGGAGTCTTCTGGAAGGAAAGAGAAGGAACAGCCTTCTGGGAACAAGCTGATTTGCACAGCTCTGAGGAGCTAGTGAAACATAAGAGGGATCAGACAGCATGTGTGGACATGAAGAGATACCTAAGAGAAGCAATTAAAAGATGAGCATCCAAACATTTTTTCATGGAAGTCCCATCCATGTGAGTTTGCATGAATTGATTCTATAGGTATCCTTAAGTTTTGATGGAGAAATAGTTTCAAGAAAAAGAAAGGAAAAGGACAAAGAAAGAAAAAGTATGGTTGAGAAGGTGGCACGTGAAAGCGTCCCAAGGACTGGTAAGCCCTGGAGACTATTGGTGCTGGTGAACCTGCAAGAACATGCAGTCTGAAAACACCAAGGGGCTGCTGAGCACCAGCACACACTGGTGTCAGCAATGGGTTCCATAACTCGTCCCGCATCCACGACAACTGCTACACGCAGATGAAGGCTACGGGATTACATATGCATCTGATGAAATAAAGGACCCTCTGATGGACTTTCTGAACACCCACCACTGACCTGCCAGTATTACCCTCTATTTTCTGAGTATATAGGTGAAGTTGGCTTCCCAAACATTGCTCTAAGCAGATAATCGTGAGAGTGCAATTCAGCTGTGAGACTGAATAAGTGAATGTGCTGTGAGAATAGTTTACCTGTTATTAGTAAAAACAGCTTAAAGAATAAAAGCTATTCCAAGAAATATTGGGTGTGATCTGTATCTACCTCAAACTCCCTCCCTTATCAGGGCAAAAAGGAGTTTACAACACATTAGAGGCGATATATAGAGGTATTTTCCAAAGAAACCAGGGTGGTTGAGCAACTGAAAGTTGTAGAACATGAGTAACACTGGAGGAAACAGTGATAAAGACGGTCTCTTCTTCTAATCTATGTCTGCCAAGAGATTTACAGTTTCTCTGTATAAGGAGAAAGTATGTTCTTTGGAAATTGTTTTCAGGTAAAACCTGGCTTTAGAGTTTGAAAGCCTTTGGTACCTTCTGACATGCGCACTTGAAGGAAAAACTGAGAGAATGCAGATTACAGTACACTTTAAAGAGTTAACACCCTTTTGCAAACGATCCTTTAAAGATTTCAGTTTCAAAATATGGGGTGGTCTGCTTTTTGTTTGTTTCCTTTTGCGGGCATTTTTCTTTGTTGCTGGTCATTTGTTATAGTCCTTACAGCTTCACAGCAGTCCGTATCAGGAAGCTGGAGAGATTTAGGAAGGGAAAAAAAATGTGTTGCAGCAGAGGCAGTGTGCTACTGTAACTTCTGCTCATATCTTGAAGACATGCTGAGGGCCTAATCCTGCTCTTGGCCGTAAACCTGTTTGTGGGGTAAAATGGCTGTAAGCTGTAAGGTACCATGGCTGTAGAGATAAAAATACAAAGCCAATAATACTTTTACACACAGCAAAGGAAAACCTAACAGAAAAAGATTAAATGGCTGAGCACCAGTTAGTGATTTAAAACTAGCCATTGATGCTTCTGGATGTAAGCCAGTTTTCTAAACCCAATGCCACACATTGTTCTACCTTACTCTTAGAGATTTTACAGCTAAAGATGATAAAGGAGTATTTCAGTGAAACAGAAACTTTTTACCTAAGAAACAAACATTTCAGGGATTTTGCATAGAGTCCAGATCAAAACTCCCAGCAGGCTGGAAGTAAACCTACAGGTTCTGTTTTAAAGAACTAAAATGGACTTTTTATAGAAATTCCCATATTTGTACCTCCAACTGTAAGAGCTGAAACCTCATGATGACACACTGGGCTTAACTACCATAGCCATAAACTAGAGTGAGCAACCTCACCGGCACGAGTGGGGTGGCACCAGTGTAAAACCTGGTAGGTGATTTATTGTTTTTTTTACTTTCCAGCATCTTTCATAATTTCTTATTCTTTTTCAGAATGCTGCCACTCTCATTTGGAAGGAAATAATGCATATGTAGCCATACTGCATAAGCTTAAATGATTGTAACAGACAGTGTCACTCAAAGGCTTTTGAAACTCAGGACACTAAAGACGACACTTTTGTTCTCATGTTTCAGTAAAGCAATAGGATTTGGAAAGAACATAATGCAATACTTGGATCATCACCTCCTATAGACAAAACTTGCAACTTTTTTTCTTCCCTGTAGGGCTATCTTAGCATTATTTATACAGCCTTGAAAAACCAATGAAGTCAAGAGAATGCTATCAGAGAATTAACTCTGCCCTATTAGGGCACTACACTCATGGTAGACACAATCTAATGAAAAAAATATATTGTGCTTCAAGCCAAAAAGTTATTGGGCACCATTCACATTATATATATGGACTTGATCCTGTAAGATATTTAAGCATATATTTAAAGGTTGCAGGATTGCAGTCAGGGCACTTAGCATTTGCAGGGAACAGACCAGTGTGTGCTGCAGCTCCCCCATATTTTCAAAATCTTTTATAAGGTAATTGCATAATATGGCTGTTAAAACCACACTAAAGCCAATACGTTAATCACTGCATCTAGGTAGGTAACCTGCGTGCTGACTTCAGATCCTTTTATTTGCCAACAAGTTCTTAACACCTATGGTTTTTAAAAAGAAAAGCTAATGCAAGAAATCCTGTTTAATGGGACAAGCCGTTGTCCAGTGGGAGTGGAGCTTCTTTGGAAAGTACTTAACCCACAGATTAATAAAAGGCAGATAATTCTCCTGCAATTAACTCTTCTGTGATGAAACTTTCTTTCTTTAAGAACTAGTTTAAACAACAACTGAAACTTGAAGAACAAAGCATTTAAAAGTTCACTCAGTAGCTGACAAAACACTGAGTCATGGACAAATAGTTTACATGATTTTTTGAAGCTGCAGTGCAAGTTTGTTCTCTAATTTCCCATGTTTTATAGGAAAGAAACAGGAATCTTTAATAACAGCATCTTCCAAGTAGCCAGGACAAAAGACGTAAGTGGAAGTTCAAACGATGAAAGAAATGGGTAATAAACAGAAAGTGTGCAAAACGGGAATTGGTGTTGACAGGATTTCTCTAGGTAAAAAGACAGACTTTAAATTGGGTTGCCAATTACACATCAGTATTCAGGAGATTTAACTCGAGCACTGAGACTTACATTTTCCTTCATGCGTGGCTGACAGCCCATGTGCTACTGTAGCAATTGAAGCTTTCTTTTATCTAATATATAGCCTTGTTATCAGGTTATACATTAATTTCCAAATCCTGCTTCATGTAAGTAAAAAGTGGTTCAAAAAGATGTTTGGAGTGTCTGTGACTTCTGCAAAGACAACGTGAGCCTCTTCAGTTTAAATAGTTAATCTGTTTTGTAAGAACTTGTAAGTGTCTTGCAGGTGATGAACAATGAGTTTTCAGGAAAAAACAATCAGGTTAAAAATCCATTTTTCATGTTTTTTAACAAAATGAAAAGCAATCAAAAATCTTCCTTTGGGTAACACTTGAAATATTACTAAAGCAAAATCAAGACATTTTACTGTTCTTAGGTTATTGAGTTCTTCCAAATATATTCACTTAGGTTAATTTTTAAATTAAAAAGTTCTTAAACAACAACAACAAAAGTGCACAAACATTGTACCCTGAAAAATTTCCAACTACAACACTTGCACATTTTCAAGACTTCTCTCACAACCCTTCTTTGTTTCAGAATTCTGGAGCCTCCACATGCCTCTTTTCTACTTAATTTTGTGTTCACTGGAAAATTTCCATCATCTTTCTCTTTGAATGTCCCCACCATGAAGTTACACATGCAATGGGAGAGACAAAAGACAGAAGATAAAATTCTGTACAAGGTAGAGTTTTTCTTTTGCCAAAGATTTATACCTGCCTTTTTTTTTTTTTTCAAGCCAGTCCTCTTCCCTTTCTCAACATGTTTTTGCTTTTTCTATGCCTTGCCCAGCATTTCAGTTATTAATCTGGGATCATGCATGGCCTTCATTTGCTCTGTTTCACCAGCATGATCCATACCAATTAATGACTGGTACCATGCTACACATAGTCATTCCAGGCAAGCCTCACCAAATACAGCCTCATCTACTCTAGTATAGTTCATCTCTGAAAAAAACCTAACAAAAAGAGATGATGTCATGTTGCAGGTAAGTATCATGGCTGGACTATGATTAACGCTGTTGATCTGTTCTCACTCCTGTTATTAAGGGTGAGGACCTGCCTCAGACCAGTGTCCCTTAGATCAGTATTTTCTCTCCGGTCAGTAGAGAGTTCTCAGGGAAACGTGGATGGGGAGGAGTATGTTTTTGACTCTTCCCACATACCCTCCCCAGGCTCCAGCAATCCGCGGGCAGGTCATGCAGCCCTTAAAGGCAGTTCTAATGGCACCAGTGTGGTTATTTTATCTCTGGCCCTAAATGATTTTCCTACAAAAATTTTCCTTTCAGCCCCATCTGCATGAAACCATTGCCATTTTGCTTTCTCACATATGATGTTCTGAAGTTCCACAAAACACAAAGACCAGGTTATGTATACTATCTAATGCATGTTTATTGCACATTGGTGTATAAGTTATCTGAATAAAAAAATACCGCTCATATAAATAATCTAAAACCAGGGAATATGGAGAAATGGTGCAAGCTCCAAGACTGCTTTCTCTTACGTAACTCTGGCAGGTAACTAGCTCAAGAAATAGAAGTGTTTAAGAAACATTGCTACTTATTTTTTTGCTTCTTTTAAAGAAAATCCATGCTCTTACTGCTATGGTTTATGTAAAAAAAGCTATTCCAGCTCACTGCATACATTTATTTTTTTTAATGGCACAGTGAAAAGCATTCATTGCATGGTTGAAAAGGAGAAAATCTGCATCTATGTATGAAAGCAATCAATTCTTTCCACTTGTAATGAGATTTATCCTGTCACTTCAGTTTGATTGTTTACCTTTACAATCGCCTCCCATGATGTTTGGAAAAAGAAGAAAAAGAAATGGGAAAGAATCAAAAGCCAAGCAATTCAACATGACTCTGTTTAATGTCATCACTACCTGTTCTGAAGAATGTATTTGCATATTTATGCTATATTACTACAGGAATGACAACCTTTAGTGGCAGCATGTAAGCCATCAAGATAGCGAGAGCTCAACCCGTTCTAAAAACTCATTGGCAACTGGCTGTGCTCTTAGGGTGGGCACAATTCTCAGTGGTCACAGCTATGCTCAACATGTTGAACAATACTTTCTCTATGATTTAAAAATAAATGGGAGTTATGCAGCTAATAAATATTTCAAATTCTAGCTACAGTTTTGCATGCCAAATCAAAAGGAAGAAGTATCCAAAAGCCAGCATCATCTTCTGTTGTGCCTAGTGGACTGTCCATGTTTCATGATAGTGCTTGTTCTTCCTGTCAGAACACTGTAGGATCTTTCTCCTGTTACAGAAAACTAAACTTCTGCTGAGCCAGTGGCATTAGCTGAAGCACAGAGATTTAAGTACTCACATCAGCCATACTGCACTGGAAGAATTGTAAGTTCTCCTTGTATTGCAAATGATGTTCTGCAAAACTGCTGCAGTTACACTCGGGCATCTCTTCAACAATTTCTAACACAACTTTCTGTGACACATGTATAAGCTCTGTGATATTTAGCGCACAATTGGAGTTGTTCTTAATATTCATTTTAGGTAAGTTGCATTGGCTTTTCAAATTAACCTATCCTGTTCCCACACTGTAGGCACAGCAGATATTCAAAAATCTCAAGTCACTCTTAACAAGTGTCCCCTGAGGGTCTGGAAAGGAACAACCCAAATTCTTTAGTCTATGAAATTTAGCCACAGATTTGTTTTTTAAAGATAAGGAAATTCTGAGAAGCTGATATACCTCCCTTCACAGAGTCCGCTTCCCAGAACTGGAAACTGCCCCTCCTCCATATGCCCAAAATTACAGAGTATAGCAAGAGTGGTTCCTTGTAGAGCCAAGCGTTTGCCTACTGTCATTTTGGCACTAAAAAAACCCAAATAGGTGGATCAGTTCTTTTCAAACACTAAGTACCTAAGGATTTAGGGCATAAGTGTATCTAGTGTTTTCCAGCAGAAATTCTGTTTCTGCTGCTCTGACACAGCTCAGCATCTGGCTGCACTGGACTGGAGGGGAAAAGCACACAAGCCTGAAGTCTGCCTAGGGACTATTATGGTTCATGGCATAATATAGACAGCTTTAAGGAAATTCTAGTTTACAGAGAGAAATTTCATAGATTTTTCTTGGAAATTCCTCCAGAAGGAAGACTCATCCACCAATATACATAAGATGGTTTCTTGTATGGTACAAAATAACCACAACAAGCCTCCAGACTTTGGGAATTTGTATTTAAATCAGTAAAAAAATACTGCATAAATGAGACTAGTGGGCTTGTTTTATGGCAAGAAAACTGTTTTAACCAGAGCAAGCTGTATTTTCCTTAGCTATGTAACAATTCACACTATTATTTATGCTCACAGTCATATATATTTGCTTTAAGTTTTACCAGTATCTCAACCTAGAAAATCCTCTCTGAAATGCTAATTGCAACTGTTACCCATTCCATGATCATTCTCAGCCTCTTCTGCTTGGAAATGGTATCAGTGATGTACACAGACCAGATAATTCCTATCTCTAACTGTAATTGCACAGGGATTTTGTTTTCTTTTGAGTCAGTAACGTCTAAACTGGATTAAGACAACAGTTGCTTAGGAGGCCTTCTCTACATAAGTTGCTTTCATCACTGCTGTACTTCATGTTATTTTACTCTAGAACTTCATTTTTTATACCATTCTTATACAAATGAGTTTCCGTGAAGTTCATACTTAACTTCAGATTACACTTAAGCACTAAAAACTCTATGAAGAGGAAAAAAAATACCCTGAATTTTGTTTTTTCTGACATACTCATGAGTGAATGTAGTTACTGGCATGCTGGCACCATCCGTTATGATCAGATGAAATTCAAATGATATGATAAGAAGAGTGACCGATCTCAAAAATCAGAGAGCTTAGTCTAACTATTTGTGTTTTTAAACATCTTTAAGCTGGTAACAAGCCCTTCACAGTCCCCTGTCTAGGCAATCACTGCTCTTGGCAATAATAATCTGAGTGGGTGGCTGAGAATGGAGCTGGCAGATGCAGTACTGATGCAAATTACTGCTACTTAGCAGCACATGCATTCATTCATCCAGGGAGTCATTTTTTATCATTCCAGAAGTAAACCAGAAGTCATAAAATACTTTACTTGTCAATATCTAGAAATAAAATCTGTAGTGTATTCAACATTTATTATCATAAAATATAATGTTAAATAGATAATTGAAGTGTCAGTATGCCCAATGTCATAAAGAAATCTCTGAAAAAATGAAATACATTCAGTGTGCATAATTTGTCTGGTTTTGGTTTGATTTTTTCAATATCGCAATTGGAGACCTCATAATGCATGTGTGACTGCTGATACGCATTTCCAAGACCAAATAATGCCAACCATAAAATCCTGATTAGTCTTTCCTTTATTCTGGTGTATTATTGCTTTCATTATTTTAGCTACAGAGATGAATGACAGAAGTGAAAGAAAGGAAAGCAGAATAATGCACAACATTACTAAAGGCAATATACAGTTCAGTGAAATTAGCAGTCATTATTTCTGTGTTGACCATAACACGGCTGTTCTACAGACTGTAAAGTAAGATGCCACAATGCAATCAGTACTTGTTCTTTGGGTCAGATATATACGAAGCTGCCTTACCTTACAGATCATTACCTTAGGTGCATTGACCAGGCAGTGATTCCAAACACAAGGTTTTTCTTTTATATATAGTGCATTTTGACACACATTTAAGCAAATCGTCCACTTTGTTATCTTTTTTTAGAACTATGCCCTGAATAAATATTCAATCTTTTAAAAAAGTCCCATCTCTAAAGAAACAATAAACAAAAGAGAAAACCCATTTATGTACACCAATATTACAGCAGTAGTCTATACAAGCTATACTTTCTCAGGAGAAACAGACCTCTCAGAACAAATGAACTTTAAGCTGGTTTCTCTTTCAGGTGAATTACCTATACAACAGTGGTAATACAGTAGCTGTGGAGGACTACAATTACATGGGAAGCAAGGTTTGCATAGTGAGAGAAAAATTGTATTTAAGCAATTGATGTAACTTCAAATAAACAAACTAGCCTTGGAGTCAGAGTCTATTATGAGTATATTAATTGAGTCATTAATAAGTAGAGAGGCAATCTAAGTGCAACAGCTAAAACACAAATGTTTCAACACTAATTGCAACCAGAATCCAGACACAGTACCTTAGCTTTATCCCTCATGGATCCCTTCCCCAGGATGGACATTTTTGCACCTGTTTCTTCTTGTAACCTCTTCAAGGAGTTTCCTCTTGGTCCAAGCAATTTCCCAACAAAATTGAACTAGAAAGCAAGTAAGAGAACTATTTTAGACCTAGAGGTGCTTTTTCAAAAACTTAATAAATCTTTACAAACAAGCTGCTTAAAAAAGAAAACTTTGCTTTCCTTTAAAAAAAATACTCCTACTTAGTTCTGAGCCTAATCCATTGGGATGTAAGTCTGGAGAACTGAGGTATCCTCTCACGTAGCACGAAAGGCAGTAAAAGCATTCACGGTTTATTTGAAGCCCAGGAGGCTTCTCTCTAGGGCAAAAATGGCCAGTCACTGCTTTGGTTTAGCTAACAGCTAAACAAGATCTTTGCTTATCAGATGGTTCTTGCTTCCACTTTAGCCAGCAAGAATATAACAACACAAACGCATCAGCCATGTTGATAACACCCAAACTCAGAATCAGGCCAGAGGCTCCAGAATCCAAGCTGGCTTTCAGTCCAGTGTCTTAATTACAAACCACTTGTAACTTCCTTCAAATATTGGTTAAACCATCAAAGAAAGTAATATGTAATCACAGGAAAAATAAATACGTAAGGTGAAATCTACTGCCACCTAAACAAATCTAACTGATTCCAGCAAGATAACATGTCTATCCCATTTTGGGGTAGGATTTAGAGATGATGCCCCATCATGGCATCAACAATCTTATGTCTTGAAACTGTAGCAATGCTTCTTCCAGGGACCACTTGGCTTAGAAGTTGTTGTTGGCTTCAAATTGATTATTAAATTTCGTATGAAAATAAACCACACAGCAAGGAAGGAATGGCAAAGACTGAATTTCAACTTTAATAGTAGGCCTTGGACTTACGATGGAAATAAGATTTCAAAAATTACATGTCGTGTATGTGAAGGTTTATTAGAGATGGCCAAGCAAACGGCAGAGCTTTTGATCCTCTGCAGGGACCCCCTTGCGGGCAGAATGCCCGTTCGCAGGTTACAACACCAAATCTTTTGTGCCACCTACACATCACCAAACAGAGAAGAACCATCTACTGCTGCATCCTTTCGGTGTCTCTTAATATTAAGAAAAGCTGCCGCTCAAAAGCTGAAAGAGCTATACCGCTATGTAAGTTTGGAAGAGACTACAACGCGGCCAGCCAAAGCTCAACTCCATTTGTTCTCTGAATGGCATAAAACTATTAAAATACACTCTATGATGATTTATGCTGACCAGTTATATTTAAACACTTCATAAACTGTCTAATAATTACCTTGACATATGGCTGCAAAGGAGCGGTACGGCCAGCATAAACTATGTACAAAGTGGATTTTAATCACTTCACAGGAAATAAGTGGCTAGGGATTTTAATTCTATTGATTATGTAGCAGACAGACACTCACAGTTCATCCACCTTCTAAAAAACACACATCAGGAAGCAAGCAGTTACTTACAACTAAATAACTGAATTGCTCTTAATTCGGTTTTGTCTGAAGTTGCAGAAAAGCCAGTGAACTCTACCAGACATTCAACTGTTGTGCTCGGTCTTCCCGGCGTCAGTGAGCTCTAGAGCCACTGGCTACCCTCAGCACCAGTCTATAATTACAGAACTCCTGAAAGTCTGAAAGTACTCATAGAGGATCTTTGACTCAATAACTTATGAAAAATTAAACCCTTTATGTTCACATGTGGGTAAAAACAGCAGACAAGTAAAGAGAAAGTTTCAGTGAATAGCACAAACTGTAAGAAATTTGAAACACAACTTTATTCATCTTATTTATTTTATTAAGATATGCTGGATAGGAACCTGAGCAGAACTACTTTTAATACTGGAAAGCTTAAGCTCCAGTTACGGTCACAGACACAGCCAAAGCATACAGCTGCTGCAAAGGAAAATGTGAAAACTCAGGCAGTTTGACTGCATATAATGATGACCCTTGCCCACAAACATGCATTCCTGGTACAGCCACTGTAAATGTAGAGCTTATTTTGCAATCTGAGTTCTGATCCAATTCTGCCATGTATACAAATTTTCTCCAAATAATAGTAAGACTAATTCTCTGGGATAATATCCAGTCATATTAGGAAAGGATAGCTGAGAAATGATGACATACAGAATAGAAAGTATTAACAGAAAGCTTTCATTGCTGGGGAGAAAACAGACTTCCACTTGAAAAATATGGTTATTGTTGTATTACTGGATGTTTTTATGGGTGGCTTAACTTCTCAATCATATTTAAGAACATGAGCTAGGCTTTCTGTGTGCTTGTAGAAACTCTTCCTCATTTATGGCAAAGATTTTGCACATTATTTTCTCAGATTTTTTAATCATTTATCTGGGGGAGACAAATGCACGTCTTCAGGGGAAAATGATCAGGTGATAGCAGGGGATGCTTTACTTATAATCAAATGCACATGATGCTTCGTGTGTCAACAGCCGGGCAATAAACTTTCTCCTGTGCAGTACAAAACCTGACAAAGCATACAGCTCAACAGATCTGTTGAGTATCCACAGCCAGTCTCCCCAACGTCTTCCCCAACCAATATACACACAGTTTCACCAGGTTTATCTGCATCTTGATTCCTTTCACACTCCACCCTGCACAAGCAATCAGACTGTAAGGTGCCCAAAGCCAACACGCAGTCTTCTCAGCCTCCATCAAAGTTTTTGTTCATAAAACTTTTTTTTATACTCATATGGAAATAGCCAAAAATGATACCGCACATGTGGACACACAGAAATTACTCTCCTTCCCCAAACTGTGCTGCTCCCACCCGTCTACAAAGCTTTGTGCTTACACAGGGAGAATACTTATTGACAGTGTGAGACATTCTGCTCAAGTCTGTATGCTAGGACTGAATATTTAAAACCAAAGATTAGATACCCAACAAGTATACAGAAAATGGAGAATTCTTAAGAAGTAATTACATGAAATTTCTTACCAAAAACCTGCCCATGTTAGTAAAAAGCTTAGGTATGCGCTCCATGCATGAATGCATGTATAATCACAGACTTGCTCATCTCCAAAACCCCTTACAGTAAAACATGCTGCACATAAACACACCTCACTTGCTTCGGGCTAAGACACAGAAGAGAATCCCCAAATCTAACCAGGTGTTGTCAAGCTGGATCACAGCACAGGCAGTCTGTCTCCCAGTGTCAGCATTTATTATGTCAATACACCATACATGGTTTCTACAAAATACCAGAGATGAGTTATAGCCTGTGCTGTAAACAAAATGTGTACAACAGCTAGTTCTTAAAATATATCCTCCAGCTTACTTACAATGTTGTGATAGTCTAGTCTTAAGTGTACTACAGCACCTCATGAAGATCACCACATGTATTTATTCTCATTGCCATGCTTGAACTTACCTCCTTTAATATGGACACGTCAAGTGCTGTTCTCAGAAGTCATAATACCAGCAGAATTGTCACAGAATTGAACTTAAATCCACACACACATTTACAAGTTGATATTTACATAACATCTGATTTATATAAAGTTGCAAACTCAGGGGAAAGTTTCCTCAGTATATGGCATGTTAAAGCAAATTGTCCAGATGAGTGCGATGGGAGCTTGAACTTTGAAGCGGGCATCAGAGACAAATAGACGTGGCTCCACTTTGTGCCTGTGTTGTGTATATGAGGGGGAAAAGAAGGGCAGTGAACTTGTGCTGTAGAGAATCCGCAGCTAATACTAGCACATTTAAATGCCCTTGGCTCCCGGCATCGGAGCCCTCTCGCTGGGGAGGAGCCCACCCCCGCAGCTGCAGACGCGGCTACCGGCGCTAGGCAGACAGGAGCTGTTGACTTTCATCGCTACCTCCCTTTTTAATGCTGAGAACTGCGATCAAACATCGGTCCTTACCGCGGCTGTCTACAGGGGACCCGCCTTACTCTCAGTAAGTGATGAACTGGCCTTCGAATAAGCGCACAGCCATACAAGGGTCAGTCCTCCCGCCAGACTCATCGCACCGGCGGGCTGGCACTGCTGCCCTCCTCACGCGCGCCCAGGCCTGCCGCCAACTCCCACGAGCCGAGAGACGGGCTGCAAGGTCCGGCGGGTGACGAGGGCTGCCTGGCAGGGGGTCCCCGACGGCAGCGGCGGCCTCGGGCCGACAACGGCCGCAGGCACCCGGGACCCCATCCCGGCCGCCCGGCCGCGCCGCGCCGCACCGCCCCGCCCCGCCAGAAGTACATCACAAGTTACTCCACGTAGAGCAGCCCCAAGTGCTCCCGTAAAACCTGCCCTGTTCAGAACCACACCGGTCTTTCTCCCCGCCTCCCTTCCGCACCTGGGGGCAAGAATGCTGGTAACCAATTAAGCAAGGACTCATATAATTTGCTGTTATGTTGCAACATAAAGCTCTAACCTGCTAACCAGTTCCTTCGAGATTAATAACTCCATTTAATATTAGTAAGGGTCTTGACTACCTCAGGACGGCGTACCATAGGTATTACAAATCTAACATACAGTTCACAGCACTAACATCTAAGCCTCAAACTAAATGCAATGATGGGTAGAAAATGCATGTTGACATTTAGAAGAGTATTTGTTTCCCTGTTTGATGTAGCCCAAATACATCCCTACTAGAACTGTAACATTTCTTATTCTATGAACACTATTTTAATTGGGTTTTACAAGCAGAAACAAGGAATATGCTTGCCATTCAGAAAAAGTGTTTGTGTCAGTGACCGTTTCTGTTTTATACACGAATCAGTGTTCAGAACAGTAACAAAAACTAGATAAATATGGAATGGGACAGACAAATGCTTCCAGCTGTAAGATAAAGCAGCACAAAGCCCTGAATTGGGAGAACAAATTAATTTCGTCTGGAAACACCAAAACAGAAATAGCACAGCGTGGCAACATGAAATAGGTTTGTTACTTCTTAGTATGTTCTGTTCACCATTACCATCAGCTCCTTTGTGGAGCAACAAAGTGTCTTTCCATTTGCAGAGCTAGGTATCCTCACAAAAAGCT
This sequence comes from Harpia harpyja, assembly GCF_026419915.1. NCBI lineage: Eukaryota > Metazoa > Chordata > Aves > Accipitriformes > Accipitridae > Harpia > Harpia harpyja. Next base: position 31,768,061 of record NC_068942.1, on the reverse strand, counting down.
TTCCTTATTCATGGGAAAACAAAAAATCCTTCTACGTTCAGTCCTGTGCTAAAGAAAAGGGGAGGAGACAAAGATATTATTCACTCCTGAATAAAACCTTACTGCTTAAGACCTGCTTATAAATTAGTTTTCTTCTAGTACTATTCTAGGGCTTCTGATTTATTTTAGAATAGTGTTTATTTTAAAGAGTCTCTCACCTTTTGATATGCACAAGGGAGTTCCCTTCATGTTAAGGGAGTAGCAGACAATTGTGAAGGCAAATTTTATTTTTCTCAACATTTTGTAAGCGTAACAATGCCCAGCTGGAACTATTCTATGCGATGCTATGCTATAGATAGCAGATCCTGCAGAGTTCAAGTTTGCCTCCCTCTGTATGTAGCTGCTTACCCCAGTACCTCTTCAACATCTAGCACTTTTTGGCTTTTCCAGAACGAACTTAGTGTTCCAGAGAAGGATGCAACATTATTTTTTATTACAGTGATGTGATGTTTGCAGTCTCTGGAGAAGAGCTTCCGAGAAACCTGTTGGTAGGACTCAACGTTGCAGGGCTCTACTTCAGCAAGGCATGTCTGCCGGGTTGACCCTGGCTGGACGCCAGGAGCCCACCAAAGCCGCTCTGTCACTGCCCTCCTCAGTGGGACAGGGCTGACTCCAGGACCTGGACTCCTGGATTCTCCACCTCCTCGCCCCCGTGGCACAGGGGGACGGGGAGCGGGGGTTGTGGTCAGTTCATCACTCGTTGTCTCTGCTGCTCCTTCCTTCTCGGGGGCAGGACTTCTCACTCTTCCCCTGCTCCAGCGTGAGGTGCCTCCCATGGGAGACAGTCCTCCAGAAACTTCTCCAACGTGAGTCCTTCCCACGGGCTGCAGTCCTTCAGGCACAGACTGCTCCAGCGTGGGTCCCCCGCGGGGTCACAAGTCCTGCCAGAAAACCTGCTCCAGTGTGGGCTCCTCTCTCCACGGGGCTGCGGGTCCTGCCAGGACCCTGCTCCAGCGTGGGCTTCCCACGGGGTCACAGCCTCCTTCGGGCATCCCCCTGCTCCGGCGTGGGGTCCTCTCTCCCCGGGCTGCAGGTGGAGATCTGCTCCACCGTGGACCTCCCCGGGCTGCAGGGGGACAGCCTGCCTCACCATGGTCTTCATCACCACGGGCTGCAGGGGAATCTCTGCTCCGGCGCCTGGAGCACCTCCTCCCCTCCTTCTGCACTGACCTGGGGGTCTGCAGGGCTGGGGCTCTCACATCTTCTCACTCCTCTCTCCGGCTGCAGTTTCTGTCCCCCAGCAACTTTCTTCCCTTCTTAACTCTGTTCTCCCAGAGGCACTACCACCGTCGCTGATGGGCTCAGCCTTGGCCAGTGGCGGGTCCGTCCTGGAGCCGGCTGGCATTGGCTCTGTCGGACATGGGGGAAGAAGCTTCCAGCAGCTTCTCACAGAAGCCACCCCTGTAGCCCTCCCGCTACCAAAACCTGGCCACACAAACCCAATACAGCATGTCAAGAGACAGCAACAGCAGAAACAGAAAATGAATGTACTCCAGAGGGGCTCCGGAGATCTACTCCAAAGGACAGGCGCTAATGCTTTCTTAAAGTATTGCACCACTGAAACTTCACTGCAGCGGTCCCAGCAGCGAAGGAGAAGGCTGCCCTTTCCTGCAGAGCTCATCTCTTCATTATGCTTTGAACAATAACCCGATGCCAGGCCGCAGGGAGAAAAATGGACTCAAAATTAAATGCTCAAAGGGAAAATACAGCTTCTTGAAAATTGCAGGCCAAATTAATTTCTTGTTTAAATCAAAAGAATTACCTCAAGAATAAATTAAATCCGAGTAACAAAGTTAGAATCATTAAAGCTACTGTGACTAGATTTACCTAAGAAATAAACACTTTTTTTATTACACATTTTTTTATCATGAAAAGTGCTGGGAGTTCATATTTACTGTGTGCTTGAAGAAGATGCTGCAATATTTGCCTGGCTATTTACTAGCTTATAGCAAGCATCTAAATCTACCGTGAAAATATATTTTTGGCATAACTCCATGAAACAGATGGTCAGCGACTCCAGACAAACATCTTCCAGATACAAGTCCACACTGAGATAGCAAAAATATCCCCTCACTTTTCATTTTTAGCAATTTCCTGTCAGAATTTGGTAGGAAGTTGTGGCGTTTAAATAAAGCAATTTAAATGACCCTTAAAATTAAAATAAATTTTCTGATTAAAAAAAAAAAAGTCTGGTGTCTGATGTATCTTTATTCAGTTAAACTTTCTTAAGTCAGGAAAATTTGAATAGCTATTTCTCTAATACATGCATCAGCAGTGCAATTTATTATAATCTACTAATCTGTCAGACACCCAAACATTTTCTTATGTATGATTCTGTTTTTAGCTCCGACATGAGGTAATGGAGGAAAAGCCAAGGAACCAATTAAAGTTGCGGATCTATATTAAATCTGCAATTAACAAGTTCAAGGGGTTTATTATTTTAACTGCAGAGATATCCAGAGAGACTCATCGTACCAGGCACCGCACAGACATGCAGGAAGACACGATCTTGACCCTGAAGAGCTGTCAAGTATGTTAAAAACAGGCCTTGTTGAATGTACGTGGCTACTGTTGCTTATTTGGATGCTCAGGGAGAGATTGCAGAAACTCCTGCCATTAAAATCACAGGGCTCGGTTATGAAAGTGGGTATTACTCATGGTACGTGCAGCAGGACCAGGTTCTGCTGACAGGAGGACCACACCGGAGCCTGCTTTTTCAACTCAGAAATGAGAAAGAGGATCCTAATGTCACATTTTATCTTTGGCTTTTGCCTTTCCTACAATTCTTCTGCCACTTGGAATAAACTGCTTTTTCCTAGGCTCATCCCTATTTGGCTGGCCCAGCTGGGGCGGTGTGGGAGGCTGAGGGCAGACAGGAACGGCTCTCCAGCTTTTTTGCCCATGTTGGGAGGTTAGAGCTGTTAGCAAACTAGTCGCCAGTCAGAGGTCATGACTGATCCCAACCCTTGTCTACAAAGGGTTGGGAAGTTCTTTGAGGGCTGACTGCTCCGTAATGGAAAGCTGTTCAAGAAGAGCAGTATTTTCAGAAACTGCAGGGTACGCTGAGCTAACAATGATTTTTCCCTTGTATTTAAGTCACATTCTATTGAATTGAGGGCAAGGGGCCTCTTTAGGACAAAAAGCAACCCCCTGTCCTTTAACATTGATCCTAGCCAAGCCTGAAATAGTCAACTTTTACTATTTAGAAATAAGTAAAATACAAGGTAAGTAATAAGTTGTTCTTGGAATTGCGTATCTAAGACTGGGTCATTCGAAGGACATTATCTAAAACAGTATTTCTACGAATGCTAACAATTCAGACTGCAGAAGTGCACCGCTAACCTTCTTCCAAAGTGCACAATTAAATAAGTTTATATTGAGCATATACAGAGGTATGGAAATAGGTACTAAGACTACAACACTTAAAAGCACAATCCACATTTGGCTTTTTGGGCTGGTTCTCCCACAGACACATAATTTACTGGTCACAGTAATAAATACCATCTGCTCTTTGCTAACTGGCAGCAACCTACCAACTTTTTTCTAACTTGAAGAGTTTGGAACGTAAAAGGAAGGTTTAAAGGAGTTGTAATATAGTGGGATTTCCAGCACATCATCTTACTCTTACTGAGCTGAATATGATTTCATACTAGGTGCAAGATTTCTCTTTGCCAGATGCTATATTTGTGAAGTTAAGTTCTAAGTCAACAAGAACCAGGGTAAGTTAGGGTTGAATACTCAACCATAAAACTGATGTATCTTTCCCATGTATGTTAGTGATACCAGACTAGTAAAAATGTAGCATAAAACTCAAATTTCTTTTCAGTCAAGGAAATTATAAGAACTGTTCATTTGGACCCAGTATGCTAATGAACTGATTTAACACACATGCATATAGTATCTAATTTTGTAGACAGCATTGTATTAAATCACAAATGGTTTATGTTAATCTAATTAAAAACTCTGTTAGTCAACTTGATTTTGCCTTTCGTTATTAATGTAATTATACTTACAGCAGCATTTATATATCAATTTACATATACTGGGCACAATGCAAACATTAATTTTATTCTCAAGTCACGTTCATAATCAAAGCAAAGCATTACTTTAAATTGATTGACATATGCAAACTCACATAGCTCTATGGAAATTAAACCAGCCTGCGAAAGCACTCAAAAACATTTTACAAAATTCTGGTTCTTCCCCCTCCCCCCTACATTTTCTATATTGTTGGGGTTTTTTTGTTTTTGTCCTTATCACTAAGGACAAATGCAAGAAAATACAATCTTTCTTCCTTAGAGCTCATTACCTTCTACTTTTTCTATGCTTAGAGAGGAAAACCAAGTATCTTTCAAGATTTTTTAATGAGGATTTGGCTGATCTGAAGTGGTAATGCAATAAAATATTTTAAGAGGAGCAAAGCATTCCAAAACAACATTGACAAGGTGAAAACAGTTAAGTAATACTGTGTTAATTCAGAGACCCGAACTGGTGCTGAATTCTGCTCCCAAGGTGTTCAGGTAGTACATCTGTCCAATTCATACTTAAATTTCAACTATGTTTCAAGTGAAAATTGTGGAAATTTAAGACAACAGATACTGTCCTCTACTTGTCCATTCAATCAAATGTGGCAGGACAGAACACAAACTTGGACAACACACAGTAAATACTGCTGGATATACTGTCGCTGTTCATGAGCTTATTCTCAAAAGCCACATACTGCAGCACTCTTCCAAGAGCAGACTGCACACTAACAGAATAGGCCTGTTCTTAGTGGTTTTGCTCACTCTGACGAGCTTATGGAAGGAAAATAATCAGCGTTAACTCCGTATCTGGCAGAGATGCCTTTCCATTGGTTTACATCGCAAATGTACTGAGCACATAAAGATCCTCTCCACTCACCAAACCGAAACTGCCCTGGGTTGCTCTAGAGCATGCAAACCAGAGGGTCTGCAGAGCCTCCTCCTCCACAGTACGCAGGGCTAATTGCAATAGCAGTAACCAATGCAGCAGATCCCTGAATTTACATTTCATTTAACACTGCTGATTGTAAAAACAAGCTTAACATATATAGAGAGAAAGAGAGAGAGTAATTGCTCTGTAATTTGACATAAATGTAACAGATTTGCTAACTGTGAAGAATCAATCACTGTGTTAAATATGCATACAAGGAATGTGATTTTTTTTTCCATTATCAGTATTTGTCAATGTTTATAATTTGCCAAGTTGATAGCCCATAGTACTCACTAACTACAATTTAGAATACCTACTCAGTCTCATCACAAAACTAGAAATTATAGAGTTCTATAACATTTGAGTGTCAAAAGCATCTAAAAACGTGAGACTGCTTTGCTGATGGCATCCCTTTGCAAGTGACATAACTGTGTTTCAGACTTAGTTAATGTACCACACAAAAAAGCACTTTCAGGGCAACACCTTGACAGAAGAACAAGACATACTGTATGTGACAAATGAGCTGGCAAGCATCAGCTGGAGAGCCAAAGTGGCTTTGAACAACCCAGGCTGCAATATCTAACAGTATCCAGGAAGGAAGTCTTGCCGCTGCAATACAGCAACTGTGAACAAAACTGTGGCTAGCATGCTCCTACCTGATAACATATTAAATGATCTGCTAATTTTTTTCACTTGCACCTTTTTTCTTATCCCCGCATCCCAGGCTAAGATCGGATTCTCACTTAAAAGAGTATTATAGAAGTAATACTGAATTCTCCTCTAACACAAGATTAAGAAATGCCTCAGGTATATTTAATAACTATCTAGTTTATCTAATATTTATTCCATTGTAATTACCCTGCTACAGCACATCTACAGTCTTCAAGAAGGATGAATGTGTTTGCAAAATACATATTAAAGGTATCAACCAATGCAAAAAAAGGGCAGTGAATATTTTCCATTCACACTATCAAGCCAGTATGTCACCACTTCCAGCTGCTTGAGGGAGCCAGGAGTTCTCTCCTGGAAGGGTTAAAGTGACACTGTTAGCCACAGCAAAGTCAGTACCTTGGTGCCTAGGTAGATGGTTCAGCCTTTGAAACTCACTTTCACATTGGCATCTGACCCAGTTGGGGGGCTGGTGTCTACGTCTGCAGAACTTCAAGCACATCAGTCCAGTCCATGCTGCTGAGTGCCTTGAGCCTCAGTCACTCAGTGGAGGCTGCTGTACAGCTCCAGCTTAGCGGCCTCATTAATTTCATTAACTGCATGGACTTTGGTATCTCACACAGATTAATGGAATTCATAAATTCTAGGTCTGAAGCTAGGTGTTCAATGCCTAGATCCCGCATGGACAGTAGAGCAACATCTAGTCCTCCTGTCAACACGCACCTTGCAGTACTCTTTCATGTTCCTCTAGGGAATCACCGCATTCAAGTTCCTTCAAGGAGTGATAAATGATGAAGTGTTTTATTTCCAACCCCCAAGCATTCACACCCTGACAGATCCCTTATATTTGTCTCTCTACAAATGCTGTAGCCACTAAAATGAACTGAAGAAAACCAACAACTGCTATGACAAAAAAATATGTGAAACAATAAGCAAAATTAACTTTCAACAGACACTGGGGATAAATTTAAGTGTAACTCTACGTGGAACATTATATTCTGTGGAAATCTCGAAACTCGTTTGAAGTTCTTAATTTAATAAACATCATATCTGTCTGAAATCATTTAGACCATAGCAAGGTAGAGGAAACAAACTGATACATTCTTAAAGGTAAAAAGCTAAGGATTTGTTCCACACATCTAAGTTTCTGGGCATGTTTTCCCACTACAAATTCATTTACAAAACAATCCTATTCCCCTTAAAATTGAATACATCTGTAAGTGATATTGCACCAAAATAAGAACAGACCAGTGCACTTCAACCTGCAATAACAATGAAATCATTAGGCAACTACTGATGGATGGCATCTTTTCCATTCAAAACACGATACAATGATGTTGACAACCTAGCACATATAGTCTCACATTTAAGCACCATCCACAAACTCACAATTAAAACTGTATGTTTTCACCATTATATTCAGATTTAAAACTGCCTTAGGAAGAGCTTATTTAAAACCCAGCGCATAACTCTTAAGTTTCATTTAAAGCATCTAAATTTGTAGATATATTTAGGTTTGTCCATTCCACACTTAGAATAATAGAAAGTAGCTTTCTCATTTATCTTTAGCAAATACAAAACAAATGAACTCCAAGGTACTAGCAAATACAGATGCCCAAACCCCTGAACAGCTTTCAGCTGGTGAATTCCAGTTTCACAGCAGTCAAGCCTGGTGAGCCTTGGACTTTACTATTCTCTAAGAAATAGCAGAGAGTATTTATCACACAACAGTTTCTGATTTAGGATATCCACAGAGAAAGCACTATGAGAAGAAAAATGAAATGACAGGAAAAACAACTGCAAAAAATAACAGTAATAAATTAGGAAAAGGACTGTTCTATGAAAATCCTATTACCAAATCATGGAAGCATGGGGGGGGGGGGGGGGGGGAGAAAAAAAAAGAAAAAAAGAACTGAAATAGGCTATCTTGGTTGTCAGTCTGCAGACTACAGTGGGAAAGAGGACAATTTTTACAGGGAAACTGCTAGCCCCATCCGACTTTGTTCTTTCATGTTCTCAAGACAGGCGAGGCGGAATGCGTGAAGTGACAACATGCCAGGTCCCCGCCACCATGCTGTCCTGGTTTCAGCTGGGATAGAGTTAGTTGTCTTCCTAGTAGCTGGTACAGTGCTGTGGTTTGGGTTCACTATGAGAAGAATGTTGATAACACACTGATGTTTTCAGTTGTCGCTAAGTAGTGTTTAGACTAAGTCAAGGATTTTTCAGCTTCTCATGCCCAGCCAGCGAGAAGGCTGGAGGGGCACAAGGAGTTGGCACAGGACACAGCCAGGGCAGCTGACCCAAACTGGCCAAAGGGGTATTCCATACCATGTGGCATCATGCCCAGTATATAAACTGGGGGGAGTTGGCCTGGGGGGATCGCTGCTCAGGAACTAACTGGGCATCTGTTTGCAGGTGGTGAGCAATTGCATTGTGCATCACTTGTTTTGTATATTCCAATCCTTTTATTATTATTATTTATTATTGTTGTTATTATTATTATTATCATTTTATTACTGTTGTTATTACTGTTATTATTTTCTTCATTTCTGTTCTATTAAACTGTTCTTACCTCAACCCACGTTTACTTTTTTCCCCCCGATTCTCTCCCCCATCCCACTGGGTGGGGGCAGTGAGTGAGCGGCTGGTGGTGCTCAGTTGCTGGCTGGGGTTAAACCATGACACATGCCACGGACAGAGACCTGTACTGGTGGCTCTGAAGAGAACGTGCATCCTGCGGGCCTCACAAGAAGTCTGCACAGACTCCAAAGACATACTAGTGGCAGCAATTTGCAGTCCTGATATAAAACAAAAACTGAGGAATGCTGAGAGAACTTCTGGAGGCCAAATGTAAGTTGTCTGGGAGCTCAAAGCTGGGACCTGCACAGCAGCACTCTGCAACATTCTCCTTAAACCTTGTGCAAATTCAGAGAAAAGGGGATGTGCTGACGCAAAGCTGCAGTCACGGGCTGAAATAATGGTGTTAGGAGGAAGAACTGAGATTCACCTGGAACTGAGGACACGTCTAGGATAGGGAGAGTCTGTTCAAAAGGAAAAGATCTCATTTGAAGTAGAAAGGATCCAGCTGTGGATACGCCTAAAAATCAGAGTCTACATGCGCAGGATATGGAATAATATTTAACTCACTTGTATATTAGAAGCAAGAAAAAGGTCTTTTAAAAATCTGAAATTTATTCAAATAAGGAAAACAAAAATGACCATAAACTACCAGCCTTAAAAAAAACCAAAAACCCAAAAAAACCTACACAAAACAGGTAAGAGAAAAAATTTGAGGAACAACTTGGAGAACGTATAAAAAATGAAAATAAAATAATTTTCAAAGATTTGAAAGCCAGAGAGAGAGCTGGTAGGGCTAACAGCCTTTCAGGATATAAAAGGAGTATTCAAGAAAGATGAGGTCAGAACACAAAAATAAAATGCTTTTTCTCCATCTGGGTTCATAATGGAGGAAACTGTGACAGGTGGTTGAGAGGAAGGTAATGCAAGAAAAATTTTCTAAGAATTTCCAACTAAATTACTAAAAATCAGAATAAACAATAAAATAAGTGAACAGGAAAATAAATACATTAGAGCGGTGAAGAGCTGACATAGCTATTTTAAAAGGAAATAATTTCTCAGCAATCTGTCAGTCTTCTCCAAAGAACAAACATGGAAAAGAAAGTAAGCTGATACCATATACTTGATTTCCAAAAGATATTCATTTTCACAAGGTCCTCTATGAAACGCTCTTGATGAAACCAGCCTGACATGGGATTAGAAGGAAAGCCCTCTCATGGATTAAAAAAAAATGTTTAAATGCTACAAAAAATTTGGAGTAAATGGTCAATATTCACACTGGGATGAAGTCATTAGTTGAGTCCTGCAGGGATCCAGTGGGACACCCAAGCTGCAAAAAGCAGTGAACAGTGAGAAGACAAACTTTACTGATGATGCTAAGGTAAGTCAGGGCTCTGAAGGCAGGACTGGCTATTAAAAACCACACGTTATGATATTTGGTGATAAAATGACAGCTGAAATTCAATGTAAATAAATGTAAAACACATCAAAAACCATCCTGCCTTTATAAATAAAATGCCGTGCTGATGGTAACTCCTAAGGAATTATATCAGGAAAAATAACAGGTAGCTCAGTGCCCAGTAGTAGTGAAAAAAGCAATTTTCTATGTGCTATGTTACAAATTATTAGAGAAGGAGTAAAGAGAAAAGCAGAGAATAGCATTATGCTACTTTATAAATCAGTAACACCACACCACCTTGAAGACAATTTACAGTTAGGGCTTCTCGATTACAGAAAGGCCATAGTAGAACTGGGCAATCTGGGCAAAAAAAACGATGTTTCTGTACAAACAGTGACTAAACAGGCATCACTGAGTGAGTCCTGAGCTATGATTCTTCATTTTGGTAGCTGAGAACTACAACAGATCCCTAAACTCATGAGGAGCATGATGAAGGTCAATTGGACATGACCTCCAGAGCGTTCTCCAGGTCAGGAACTGGGGGAGAGCAGAAGATCCTAGCAAGCAGCAGTCTCAAAACTAGCAGAAGAAAACTTTCTGCACACAATTCCTCCAAATTTGAGTTTTAAAAGTGACTGACAGACTCATCAGAAGAAACTACCCTGAGCTCAGGACATCCTTGTTGGAACCTGGGATAGTATTTTGGAGACATATCTCTGCACGGTTTGACTGTACTCACGTTCGGGTTTAGGTGTCCAGTGTTGGTCACTGCTGGAAGAGCTAAACCACAGCAGAGTAATGTTCTTGTTATAAGGCACTGAAGTCATGGCATGCAGTAACTGGCTTACAAGGCGATTTGCAATATTTTGCAAGAGTCAGAGATAATCTGTGTGTCGCAGTGAAGCAAGTATTGCCCACTTTTTACTTAAATCACATTCTCTTTTCATCAGGTGTATGATCACCAAAATGTTACTATGCAAAAATCATTAGAAACAAAAAAAGCAAACCCATTTAGTTCACGTTGTACTGTACTGCTGAAGTAATTATGTTTTTATGCAACATTTTACTTTGAGATGTGATACAATATTCTCCTTTTATACTTTAGTCATATATACGGAATTCTTCTATTTTAGTCGAAACATAATTGTCTTCAACAGATATGGTGAAAAATGCATATATGCAGTCCGCTTTGATCCGAATATTAATCTCTAAAGATACAATTTTAGACAGTCCTCTGGAGTTGTATCTACAAGATTTTGTTCGGAGAAAAAGACAGCAATTTACAACAGCAATGGCAATTAAATAAACTATATTCTTCACTTAAATAAATTATCAGCCCTGAAAAATGAATTACATCCATCTACGGCAGCATGTTTCCTTCCACTATTCAGTGGGAGCTGCCAATGTGTATTTTTTATTTCATGCAGATAGAATATGACAAATAAATGAATTCCTTGCGTTTCTTCAGACTGCAACATATAAAACTAGGCTGAAGCCCTAATCCTATGTCCCTTTTTGTTCAGGAATGATCATATTTTTATGAATAATAAATGGATGTAATGTAACTAATATGGATGTAACCCTGTCACAGAATTATTGCTCAACACTCAGACTCTTGTACAACTCTCACACTCATACTGGTCTGCTTCAGATGGAAAAAACAAAGGGGGTTGCAGAATGGCGTTCTCCCTGTTTTTTCTTCTTGATTTACTAAAAATACAATGATTAACTGATGTATACTTTATAAGAATTAATCTAAAAAAAGTTATTATTCATCTCTTGTAAATATGATTTTCAAAGCAAGCAGTTTATAGCCATATAGGCAAAGAAGTAACAGCTAAACCAAAATAAATATATTTGTGAAACAGCTTTTTCAAGTAGTCACACTAATTGAAATTCCTTATTTTTAATTTGTCATTGAAAAGCATCAAATTTATTCACGATATGACAGAATTCCCCATGGCAGAGTGAAAATGTGTTTGATGCTGGATGTAGACATTAAGGTTTATCTGTAAAATATATGGGTTTTAATATTTATTTTATCTTTATAAGGTTTTGAGCAATTATAAGCTGTAGGCGTGAGGTAGCTGGCAAACTCAATAATTATTTTTGAGAGGTAGTTACAATGTGATGAAGAACTGGTTATTACTAACATAAAAGCAATGAAATTGGTTTATATAAAATTATAAGATATGGAGAAGATGAGCAATGAGTCAAAAAGAAAGTGACTCAGAGATGTTTACAGCATGGGATTCATGGCAAGTCTTAAGGAAACATGACAAAAATATCCTTTCACTAACACAATTACTCTTAATTTGTGCAATCTGAGTCTACTGTATACTTTGGAGAAAAACACATGTCATTAAAGAAAATTAATGGAACATTCAATGTACTCAGTTTCTCCTTATTTTCATGTAAATGGTTTTAAAGTGCTCTGATGTAAACTGCTAAATGACAGCTTTCAGAGCTAATCAATATTTTTTGTTTTATACTAAAAGGAATTTTTTAAACGCCGTTGTCAGTCGACCTGTATGTATACAAATAAGTCTGTGTATCTTAAATGAACTCCATCAAAAATCTTTTACTGTAATCTCTCATTTCTTTATAAGCAGAGCACAGTCCCCATTGACCTGAAATCTAGAGGTAATCAATGTGCCAATGTCTCCGAGCAAAATTTAGTACGGTGTATCTGAAAACAAATACTGTAAATCAAGCACCAAGCAGAAACAATAATTTATTAGGAGCTATAAATATCTTCCCATTCTATACAAAATGGTTCCTTATAACTGAGATTTCCCTGTACTTCTGGAAAATGCAAGCCAGAAAAAAATGTACCAGTTAAAAACATATTGGGCATGTTTCCCCTTTTAAGCAGTTTCGTTCTTAGCTCTTTGTCTTAGACTGTATCATTAGCAATTCTAACACGTTTAGCTAATTGCTATGAATCCTTACTGGGTTAAAGTGACTCTACACTGCTAATCAGATCAGTTTCCTTTTAGTTGCAACTGCAATTTCAATCCCATTATCCCATTAAAAATAAAACCCACTACACATTAGAATTATTAAAATAGAACACTATTTAGGACAAACTTCAGGAATAAAGACTGTTCTAGCCTTGCCAAACAACAGATTTCTGTTTAGTTTCATTAATTCCATTTTTGCACAATCCAAACTAGCTCATATAGATGTACACAAGGCAGCTAAAAATTGCCAACAGTTAGTGGGCTATATGACACTGGGGAGCAGTGTCCCACAAGAAATTGTGTAAGAACCGTGAACTGGAGAATTTCAACTTTAAGCTGACTACAATATACATTATACAGTGTATCATATGCAACACAGGACTGTTTTCTGTTTCAAAGATTCATGTTGATGAGTTCCGGCTCATTTCATTCAAAACAATTGCAATGTAACGACCATATTGCGATTTGGATTACGTGTCTGCGCAGATTTGCAAAACCCGAGTTTACATTTCTCCGCACTGGAGCAAGCGGGCAGAGCACCGCTCTCGGTTCCGCAGGCAAGCAGCTCTTCCTTCTGCCTTGGCTAGACTGCCGAAATCACGAAACCGCTGAGCAGCGGAGGATGCGCAGGCTGCATGTACGCACGTACACAGTGTCAGGAGACAAACCCAGGGCTGCAGCTGGGCGCTGGCACTGCCAGCATCGCTACAACTGTCCGGGCGAGGCTTTGGACCAGCCAACGAGCACAGGCTCCGAGCAGCCCTCGGGAATTAACTGGGCTGGGAATGATTTCCAAGATGCGTTTTTTCTGAAGTCATCTTTTTACAGAGGATAGGAGATTTAATGCGATGGACGTGGCTAGACCGTAACAGCCGGCCACGGAGCCTAACAGGCATCGGCACTGCTTCGTTTGCCAGTGTAGATGCAGCCACGTGCACATTGGTTACAGCTGAAACCCAAGAGCAAAACATTTATTGTCTCTGCTGTGCTAAAGTTTCATCTTGATTCGATTGATGTTATAAGACTCTTAAAATCCTGTGAAATGTTTGCATTAAAATAGAATTTCCTACATACAAAGTCATTCAGTTTTTAGAGTATTATACATAAATATTAATCACCTAAATCTCTTTCCCTGTAAGGCTGAGACAAGATTATTGATTACTATTCTACTCTTACGAGAGAGAAGGCATGAACTCACTCCTTATCCTAAAGCACTTTTTAAAAACTGTAAGACAGGAAGTATAACATTCCAAATAAACGTAATGAAAGTGTTTTGAAGGAAGAAGAACAAAATATGACTTTCCCCTTTCTACCCAACTAAGTCAACCACAGTAACGTGTTCAACTGTGTTGAAAAAACGGTTTGGAGTGCATCACCAAACCTAAGGAGTTTTGTCAAACCACATTCTGCAACACCTTGGGAATAAAGCACACTATCTCATTAAAAACACGCATTATGTGACATATAAACCATGCAATTCAGTACAAAACACAAATAAAGGCAAAGACCAAGAATTCTATGGATCAAGTGAATGTTAATTCATGTATTTTGGAAAAAAGTATGAAGTAGTATTTCACAGCGTCTGAATGATGCATCACAGAAACATATTTAACCTAGTATAAATATCTGAATGAACCTATCAGAAATATTTAGATGATTCGGGAAAATTGTGGATAAGATGAGCACATTTTGTCTTCCAGGATGTGCTGGGCACAGGCGCTCTCAAGATGCTAATGAGGAAGCCTAGAAGCCACAGAACGGGAGATGAAGTTTCTTGTCACAGCCTGCACCCAGGTCAAGAGTTAAGGCAGAAAGTAACTGGAAGAGATGGACTGTCCCATGCCAATATTGAGTGTTTCACTGCACATTTTGTGTAGGCAAGGAGCAGAGCTTTACTTTGGTCTGGACTTCCAAGGGAACACAGCGAAGCGTTGGCGGTGTTAGAATACCTGCGGGGCGTACCGCAGCGACCGAGGTTATGGCCTTTGCTGCTGCAAACCCGCGGCAGAGAACTGTGGAAAGCAGAGCGCTAAAAGCGAAGGCTGGAAGGCACCGGCGAACAACACAGATGCAAGGCACGGGGAACCGCAGCTGCAAAGCACGCTGCGAGCAGGTGGCGGGTGGAAGGCTAAACCCGGCGCCCACGACGCTGGCGTAGGCAGCCCCGCCTGCTCCCGATTCCGACCACGGGACCGCAGCCTGCGCCGCGGGCAGCGCAACCCAGCCTTCCACCCGAGCTGGCCGCTTCGGGGGCACCTCGCCGCGCGGAGCAGGTGCTGCCGTCGCCTCTTCGCTGCGCTTAAAACGGCGGGGAAAAGCCAGCACAAACGACTGCTAGGTGCCCCTGTGGAAGAAGGCGCTAGGTGGAAGTTCGCGCCTTTGTTTACATAGTGGTATTAAAAAAAACGTATTTGAAACAAATCACAAAGTGGAGCGGTTAAACCGCATTTAGCTCTTGTTTGGATGCATTTGTTCAGAATGGATGTGGTCTTATTTTGAATTAATCTCTGAACCAAATAAATACAGTACTATTGCACTTAATTTTCCTAAGAATCACAGAGCAAACATGCTCCTTTCATGCCAAAAAGGGTACAAGTCTAAGTCTTCTGCCTTTTTTTTACAGAGGGACACTGAACACCTTATAAACCCTTTCCGACACCGAAATCAAAGCTGTCTTATATCCCTATTGAGAGGAGTTGATTATTTTGTAGTACTGAGTGAAAAATTAAGAGTTATTTCAAAGGCAAAATATCACCTTTCCACCATAGCTAAATGGGGAATTTTTCAGCCAGATGGTATAGGTTTTGGAAAATTATGCTGTGTAACAGAAAATATTTAGAAAAAATTAATTACAGCAATCACTGCTGCATCAACTGTAGTATTAGTCAGATCCTTTAACATTTATCTCACATTCACTGTATTAACCTCTCCCCAATTCGGAAGCATCAAACATTTTGTTTAACAAATACTTCTTACTTCAGTGAAACAACATAATTATTGAGATGAAGACACTTCAACATAAGGCAAACACACTGTGAGGATATCAGACAATGTTAATGCAATTTTTAGGAAGAAAAATTTATTGTCAGTAAACAGTCTTAGTGAGGAAGCATAGAGGTTTACAGCTATGATACCTTAGGCTTAAAAAATACACCATCTCTATTTCAAGCAGCACACATCCTACTAAGAACCTGGTTACCTGTACTGCACTCCTTAAAGAGCACGACTGTCGTGACCACGCAAATTATTATAAATGTCTGCTTTCTCTTCTGATAGGGGTCTCATGACACTTACAGAAAAACTGTTAAGCTGGAAGTAGGAAGAGAACTCCCCGCATGGCGATAGAAACAATACCTACCAATAAGTCATTCAGAAGGCTTAACATAAAAATGTTTTAAAAATCAAAATATCTACAAAGGTTTTTTCTTTTGCTTATCAACTGCATTCTACACCACTTTTGGAGATTTAGGTTTTGTTTCAATTGTAAGTCTTTCTACCTTTTTTTCTACCTTTTTCCTCCAAAAGAAGTTGAAAATGGAACCACTCAAAATTAGTAACTTCTGCTGTATGAGAAATTCCAATTTTTTTATTTTTTTTTGCTTTAGATCAAAGTGGAAAAAAAAGTGAAACTTAATTATTAAAATATGAAGCAGGTTTATAACCAACTCTTCAGAGATTTTAAATGTTTTCATTATTTCAAAAATTACTTGAAATTTTGTTTGTTTCAGGTTTATATTTTTTATTATTTCACATTAATTTATGATTTCATGAATTTAAATTAAATATCTGACGCGTTTCATTAACATACCTTCTTCTCTTCCCAGAAAGAGATGTTTCAACCAGTACTCGCTAGAAGGTGTCATAACTTAATTATTAAAACAAACATATTTCAGCTACAGTTTTGTTTCATGTTCTCAGACAGTAGTAACGCACTGCCATGAATGGTTTAATATGTTTAAAATGCAACTATAAAATCAACTAGAAACAGATTTTTCAATTTTTTAAAAAAGTAATCTAAAGTAGTCTCCGAAACATCAGAATGACTTTTTAGCAATTATCGAATGCACCATTAGCAAGTTTGCTGATGAGACCCGACTGGGAGGTGCCGTCGACTCTCCCGAGGGACAGGAGGCCTTGCAGAGGGATCTGGATAGAGCGGAGCGTCGGGCAACGATTAACGGGACGGGATTTAACAAGACCAGACGCCGGATTCCGCACCGGGGACGGAGCGGCGCCGGGCACAAGCGTCAACGGGGAGAGGAGCGGCTGGAGAGCAGCCCTGCAGAAAGGGGTCCGGGGGGGCTCAAGACGAGCCGGCGGTGTGAGCGGGGAGCCGAGAGGGCGAACCCCATCCCGGGGGGCATCAACCGCAGGACGGCCAGCCGGTCAGAGGAGGGGACAGTCCCGCCGCAGCCCGCGCTGGGGCCGCCTCACCTCGAGCGCTGCGCGCGGTGCTGGGCCCCGCCGTTTCCGAAGGACGGGACGGGACTCGGAGGCGTCCGGAGGAGGGCAACCGAGCTGGTGGCAGGGCTGGAAGGAATGTCCTGGGAGGAGCGGCTCAGCGCTTTGGGCTTCTCCAGGGTGGAGAAGAGGAGGCTGAGGGGCAACCGCGTCACGCTCTGCAGCTTCCTGAGGGGGGGACATGGAGAGGGAGGTGCTGAGCTCTCCTCCGTGGGATCCAGGGACGGGACACGTGGGGATGGTTCAAAGCTGCGTCAGGGGAGGTTCAGACTGGACGTGAGGAAGCGTTTCTTTACCGAGAGGGTGGTCAGACACTGGAACAGGCTTCCTGGAGAGGTGGTCGATGCCCCAAGCCTGTCAGTGTTCAAGAGGCATTTGGACAATGCCCTTAATGACATGCTTTAACTTTTGGTCAGCCATGAAGTGGTCAGGCAGTTGGACTAGATGATCACTCTAGGTCCCTTCCAGCTGAAAAAGTCCTATTCTGTTCTATTCTAATACACATTGCTGTAAAACCCCTCACTTACTCAGGCTCAAGAACTTTTTGTCTTAACGGTACCAATGTGATGGTTTTTTACTCTTATGCTTTGTAGTCAGAGGTTAGACACAATATAAAGAAATAACTACATTTTTAACTTCAGAATTTATCTTTTCTCAATGAAGTCATGGGATGATTCTTTTGAGTCAGATCTAATTTGCATAGTTGTAATTTTAGTTTAATCTTGGTATTTCAGAGAAGGTTGTTTCACAAAGCTGATGAAGAATAACATCGGATTGCTGATGCCATTGTACGCTGGTTCCCTGCAGTCTGCACTGTAACAGCTGCAGTCCCTAACCGTGGCCCTCCTTACAGAAAGATCTTGCACATGTTCTCTGAATGGGGTCTCCATCCCATCTCCACTGTCCACAGAACTTGCAAGAAGTTAGTTGTCTTTAAATTGTCTGCCCCCTTTAAGATGCAGTAGAAATTAGTAAAGAAAAAAAAAAAAGGGAAAAAAAAAATTGAGTGGAGTACAAGCTGAAAGACAATGAATGTAGACAAATTTTCCACCCTTAAAGACCTGGCTGGGAAAATTAACAAAAAAAAAAAACCCCAATTCTATTCTCCTCTCTTGGCAGTCACGGTTTTGTTGTTACTACACAAGGAGGGCTTTTTTTTTTTTTTTTTCCATTTTGATTTTTATCTTTCAGTTCCACATCTTCTAACCTAGCAGGTTCTGTGAGAAAAACATTTGGCTTTGATTTCCATGTTTGGTACACCCTGCACAAATCTCTAGTCCTCAACAAATTCCTGTATCTGAAAACTATTTCTGACAATTAGCTTCATTCAGAGCATCGCAAAAGAAACCAGCTCCTGGGAAAACTAAGTCAAGGACAGCTTACAGGGAAAATCACTAACATGGGTATTTCTTGAACTTTTGCCATTCTTTGACTTCGGAGCTTTCGCAGCTGCAAGTCTCTGCCCATCATTGCGCTGTTTCAGGCAACCTAGAACAACCTTGGTACAACTTTAAGAGGAAAAAATTGGTTTCATTGAAACACCTTTTTTTGAGAAGAAATTTTTTTTTCTGAACAGAAAGAGGTTTGAGAGAAAGGTAGCAACCAGCTTTAGCGATGTGTGTTCAGAGACATCAGTGCTCTTGCAGATGGTTATGCAGAAGTACTAAGACGTTCTGTAAGATCATTTCCTCCGCACGGTTTCAAGTAAAGAGTTGGAGAATGAAACGAAGATTAAAACATAGGGCAGAGAAAGGGTCACTAATATCTGGAATAACTAGACTAGTCAGATGACAGAAGACAACTAACATCACAGTGTAGGCTATCAGCTTATTTTTATGATTAAAAAAAAAAAATCAAAACAAAATTATCTCTCTTCCAGCAACGTGTTTAATGCCCTCAAACCCAGCAAAGTTAAAAGATGCTGCAGAAGCTTGATGCCTCAAAGCATCAGATCCTCCCTTTGAAAACTGTCCAGAACAGCTGGTCTTGCCATTCAGTAACGCTATTTCATTAAACCTTTCCTTCTTTGTATGAAGGAATATCTTCAATAACTATTTGAATATTCTTGAAAAGCCTGTTAAGCAGATAGCAGACAATATAAAGGCAAACAATTTGTGAAGGAATCCCTTTCCTGTAATACCAATGATTATGTTAATACGGCATTATGAGATAAAGTTCCATCATTATAAATGTACATAAAACAGACATTCAGCTATTCATGGCCATTAAAATGAATTCGTGTTAAGCAAAGATCTTTCACAGGAGATTGTGAAAACAAGAGGACTTCTGTAATAATACACTGAGACCCTTTTTAAAAGGACAGTAGCTGTTTATGTGCTCTTCTTGCCAACATTTCATCTTCTTGTTGAGCCCAACGCTACACTTAAACCTGTGCTATCTCCGAACACCAGCCAGTTGCTACTAATCAGTCCTGGGACGATGCCATGAAACGGTGCCGCAGATTTACACAGCACAATCTGGTTCGTTCTACACCTGCTCTCCACTGCCTCAGTGGCCTCTGGGGAATCGCCGCTGGTGAAATCCATCGTAGCTTACAAAGCTGCTGCGGGGGTAGGAAAACGCGGAGCAGTAACCTTTGCCTGTCTCCCGACTAGTGCTCAGCAGTGAGAGTCCTGGCAGAACGAGAGTCCGGGTGCACTGTCTGCAGAGTACTGGCTGTCCTTCAGCACAGCGGTGCTATCTGCTGCATTTTATACTGTTAGAAAATTAAGTGGCTCCAATACTGATACTGCTACAGAAGCAACACAGAAATCATCCTAGAAATCCCAATGCACTGAAGCCAGTACTCTAGGAATACTATTAGGCTGACAAAGTGTTTCTTAATTAAACACTCATCAATCCTGATATCATAAGGATGCTCTTGAATTAAGATACGATCTATGTGACCTTTTGATTTCTATGCTGTCTATTCCTCATGGAGAGTTCCGTTCACCCTCCTCTGAGTAGATAACTAAAATTCAGCAACTGAATGATTGCTGGCTTAATTATTTGTAGTTTTCAGACTTCTGAACAGTTTGAAGTGAAGTATAATTGAACTTTCTATTGACTAGAAAAAAAACTGTCATTACTCTGTGAATGATGTCATGTGCCTAAACCCTGTGGTCCAGTACTGTATAATTAATCCTTTTCGTTCTATCCCTTCTTTAATAAAAGGGTTTGGAACATCACTCTTAAGACCGAATCTTGTTTCCCAAACTAAACTGACATGCAGAGTTCTGTGGCTTTAAAGAGGACCTCATCCCAAAAGGTATAGTTCACAATATCTGAAATGATAATGTAGACATATATACAACAACATACATATAACATAAAAATATAACAATATATGTAACATTACATATAACATATATAATATTTGTCTTACAACCTACTTCCAGTGTTCTACTGCTCTTTGCATGTTCAGTCCTCGGGTGTTAGTTGTATTAGGAGGGCATCTACAGAAAATTTTCCAGATTATGATGATCCACAGCTATAAGGAATGCACAATGTAATTCCCAGACCTATTTATCCTATGAAGTGCAAAGCATTTTACAGCATTAGCCCTACAGCATTGTGCCTGCATCATTTTGATCCATACAATTGTTTGCTGTAAAAAAGCATACATGCACACATATACACACACTGAGGTAATAACTGTAGAAATCAACCTAATTTTTAAATGTGCTGCTTTAAATATGCAACCTAAAAATAAGTTAGCAGTGATATGTAAATATTGGAAAAACTATGTATCAATGCTGAATTTTCACATAACAAAAGAGGTATTAGAAATAATTTCATAAACTGTCAGAAAGCATTCATTTCCTTTTTTTTACACTGAAGAAGCAGTTTCATTTTTCACGTAAACTGAGATTAGAAGATAAAGCCTTGTCACAGATAAGGCTGTGACAGCCTTATCTGATAAAAACTAATCAGTTTTTAATCTGATAAAAACTAATCAGTTTTATGGAATTTGCACAGGATGCAAATGCAAGAAATCTTTCAATATTTGTTGAAGTGAAATCTAATAGAATTTAAATTTCAGTGAAATATTGTCCTGTTTGGGAGAGTGAAAGTTGGCCAGGTCAAAAACAAGTCAGGGAACATTTGACAGTCTAACAGTATGGCCAATTTGGCTCAAGTGCCTGGCAATATCCTCTGGCACTTACTCATTTAACAAACTAGTTCTGGCCTAAGGGACAATTCCTACTGTTGTGGCTTAAATGAGTCTTTAAGTTAGTCCACTGTCCCCTGGGTAGGGATCACGAAGGACCAAATTCAGGATGAAGAAATTGAAGTCAATACTTCAAAAATTTCCTGCTTCACCTTTGCTGAAATTAATCAAAATACCACTAAGTATCTAGATTGTTGTTTAAAAATGATTTTTTTTTTTTTTTTTAACAAAAGAGATCTTAATTTCAGGATGAGTTTATTATATAAACATACAGACACATAACAGAGTTGTGGTAATAATCTTTCTCTATAAAATTTTGTTATTCCTAAATTAGGCAGTTCAAAATTTTTCTCCAGCAACAACAATATATATAATAGGCAACAGAACCTCATAACAAAGTGTTTAAAGACGACTTTAAGCTCCTTTTTATTAAACTTCTTTCTTTACCATAACAATAATTTTCTCCGCGTATCCAAAAGGTGTCACCTTCAGGAAAGACACTGATGTAAACATGATTAAAAATGGAAGAGACACCAAGTAATTCTAAGTGAGAGTCCGCAAATGATACCAAAGAAGTTCAGCATAATCTTCTTGTGCTCAAACATGCACATATCCCGAAATGCTTCGTTCAAAAAGAACTGAACAGTTGATAGTAAAAACTGGGAGAAACCATTAATCTGTTGGAAATCAAATAATACCAGAGCTTTCTTTAATATGGGTTCAGTAGCTCTAGGACTATTTCATCAAGAAACACCCAGGCACGCTTCATGCCTCTATTTTCAAGCCACGTTTGTTTGACATGTTCACAAAGAGATTAATTTAAGGTCTGAAGTACTGCACAACCTAAGTCTGTTATTATCGGCTCAAAATACATGTGGCACAGTATGCATTAGAAACCCATTTTGCAGATTCTGATTAGTGACTGTGTATTATCACGCCTATTATGAACTTATCTTAGCTTTTCTTAACATCTAAAAATAGCTCATCACTCCTTCTTCTGAACAACCTATGTACTAATCTTAATACGTGGTTAATGGATCTCACGTTCCCATGGGACAAAGCTTGGTTCAAAAGTAAGACACTTCTTCCAAAAAAAATTGACAAGAAAACATGGGAAATAACAGCTCCACACACAGAACACTTTTTTGAAAAATATACATTAGATATTTACTGTCTGATAGACATGTTTTTAATGTATAACTAATTAAGTACTCCACAATTGCAAAAGTATAGCAGTTAGCACCTCCTCAGGAAATACTGATGTCAAGGTTTTGAGAGAAAAATTTGCACGTGCACTGTTATTTTTATTAGTTTATAGCAATCAAGAAAAGGAAAGAATGTAGTCAGGCAGGTTTTCATTTCAGTGGTTTTTAACAAAAGTTTGGTTTTCCATTACAAAGTATCTTGTTTTTTTTCCAAGCACAGTAAAAAGGAGTTGTCTCTGCCAATCAAGCAATATGAGTGATGGATAGTCACCCATACACAGCCCTAGAAACATTCACCAGCTGTGCAAAACCCCCCACACTAGTAACTGGAACAATCTCTGTCCAAAACAACCATTCTAGGAAAATTTTCTCAAAGTGATTTGCTGACTGCCATGCAGAAGGAAATAGTTCTGCTCTGATTCATTAATGATTGTATGGTAATGTCTCAGTAACTATAAAGAGTACTTGTAAAATATTCACCTGCCATTTGAGGCTCTTCTATGACCAACCAGATAACTGTGTGCAGAGTGCCTCACAGTTCAGGCTGAATAGAACAATAATCTAGATTGCATTAAATAAATATACTGATAAGTGAGTGACTGCTAAAAGCATATATTGTTGCTAATTAGAAGTGTAACACATTTCAGTCATTTTTTTCTAACTGGACACCCTGTTTTTTTCTGTCATGTTTACTTCTCTTTTACTTACATAGCTTAGAACCATCTTATTCAGAGGCCTAAGTAGTAAAGTTAGGATACATGGTCAAAGATGCCGGAGGTATCTTTAAGTTACCACAGAGGAAATGAGGATTTCAAAACTGATCTCTGGGGATGCTAGAACAGCATGTGGGGGATAAAGGTGGTGAAGTGACTGGCAGGATATGAAGCTGGGTGATCATCAGTCAAAGACTGCTCCTTCTGGCCAGTTAGGAAAGAGTAAAAGAATTACTCCCCATCGATGACTTACAGCTACCCCAATGCTTAGAAATCACGTAGGAAGATTGAAGAAGAGGTAACATGAGAAGCTGTGAGAACAGGGCACAACGTGTAAGTCCTGACCCTATCCATTTTTACTGGATAATGCGAAGAGAAAGAAATTATAAAGTGATTAGAATATCCTTTAAACAGGAATAACCAGTTTACATCCCATGCATTGAAGAAAACAGAACAAAATTATTTTTAAGAGCACATTGAGCAAAAATTTGTCAGTACAGATTATTAAGATATAGCTGATGCTGTCTTGGAATAAGGGCTCGAGACTGACCTCCAGAAAAAAGAAAGACTGCTGGGTCTTACAAATCCACTCATACGCTCCAGAGGCTCACACCCCAGCGTACCATTTCCACTGGGATGCTCACTTTCTCCCACAAGGTCTCTCCAGCCACAGCTCAGCTCCTGTTCCTCTGCCTAACGCCGTCCGACCGTCCGGCAGACTCACCCCAGCCCCTCTGGGGTCTGGCTCCAGGGCACTTCATCTCCCAACACGGCTCGACCTCTTTTCTATTCCAGACAACTTATTTTTTACTCTCCTCTCCATGAAATAGGAAACAAGCCATTTACTGAAAAGTGTCTACTGATGTTACTAATATATAAATATACTAGGTCTACCTAACTCTTATTCATTTTTTTCCAAATATGTAATTTCTTTCCCTTCCTCTCTGTGAGGAAAGAGCTGGGAGAATATACAAAGACTGATTACTGAATGTTCTTTTTCTTCTCTTTATAAATTCTTGCAGATGCTATATTGATGTTTCTGAAAATATTGGAATAATGTGTCCTGTTTCTGAATTATAGTTGTTTCTCAATCAAACTCAATATTAGAATGTAATACACTTCCAGTGTGAAGTCACAATGAAGTGGATGATGCTTTTTTATAGGCGCATTTATAGTCCAGCTGATTAAGACTGAAGGTTCATGACCTTAAAAAGTATTTTATAAGAGGGAATACCTGAAAGACAGAATGATTGTGAGAACGAAACCAATAATGGTAATTATTTCTAATTTAAAAAACACCAAATAGTATTATTCTTACTTTAAAATAAGTAAGGAAAAAAAAAAAAAAGAGTAATCATCAGAAAGTATTCAAGCAGAGGCAGAACCCAGCAAAACATGCTCTCTGAAACTAAAATTGCCCTTTGTTTACTTTCACTTGCTAATCATCATGGCTTTCACAAAAGTTGTCTTTACAGGAAAAAAATCATAGAGGCTAGTAAACAAGTGATAAACATCACAATTATGTACTGTATTTTTTCTGAACACGCCCAAAATGTTTTAAAAATGCTCATAAAATTTTAATGTTATTAGGAATCTGAAACAAGTAAAAAGGAAAAGAGTCTGCAGCAATGAAAACAAAAAGCCACCATCAATTGTCCTGTTAAATCGAACATAAATGTATAATTCTGACAGGCAAAACCCTTCACCACGCTGTCATTATGGTGATGCTCAAAAAAAGTGCTGATTGCATGGCTCCGCACTAGTAGTATCACTGTACACTCATTGTTTGTATGAGGATCATTACAGATAAGGGGAAAACCAATTTTCATCGTCTGGAAAACAAATTACTGATAACACAGGTCACTACAAACTATAGTAGGAGTAGTTTTATGCTGCTGGAACTTCTAAAGAGAAACCAACACAGTTGCAGTGAGAAAGCCTCTGCTATACTGTGAATTAATAACTTACAAGAAACTATGAGAAATATTTCACAGTATCTGAATACATTATATTACTCTGAAAATCATTTTTTAAACATACAATACAACAATACATAATGTGCACCTCAAGCTTGCCAGTTCTATACTACTTATTCTATTCTAAACCAGCCCTTTAAGTAGCATCATAGATTTCTCTGTGATAAGGTAGAGACATAGAAAGCTGATATGGGCTTAAAGTATGATGTCTCTACAAACAAGCTGCCTATAGACCTCAATAAAGCACTACAAAATAACTGAGCTCTTTGCTCAGACATTAAAAAGTAAGAGAAACCACTTGAATAGGTGAAAAATCAATATGAAAAAACGTTCATTTTTCTCATTCTTACGTTCTAGCTGCAATAGCCAGATATCTCATTCTCACTGCACTGACCCACGAAAGGAAAAACTAACTTTTGCTCTAAAAGGGTGATTATGATACAAGAAAAAGCTGATGAGGAAACAAAATGAAAGCATTATGTCCTAGGCTGTTTGGTAAAGATTTCCTTGTTTGTTTTCTCTCCGCTCATTCAGATATTGCTCCTGACATCAATTCGTACTTTTCAGAATCAAAGTGTTAGACAACTAGAATCCACCTGGAAGATGGAGTCCTTCTCTGCATAACAGCTTACAAAGCGTGCAGATACAAATTGGATTGGAAGTGAATGCACTGAGAAAACCTTGCCATTAACAGCTTTTAAATAAAGGTGTACGTTAAAGAAAAAATAAAACTGTTCAAAATCACTGCAAGTTTAAAAAAACAAACAAACAAACAACAAAACCAACCCTTAAGTAGTTTGCTTGGTTCAGTTGCAATGGAGATATTCTTCAAGGTCAGCTCAAATGCACATCTCCCCTGTAACTCCACACTAATGTCAGCTGAGATGAACAACCTCATACACTGAGTGCCAGCTGAACAAATGAAAACAGCTCAAAAGAAAGATATTACTTGAACCCTTCCTATTAAAATATGTCTTTTTAGTAAGTGGTGTTACTTTATTGCTGTGCTAATTCCTCTGTTATTTTTCTTTCTATATCCAGGGAAAATGTCAGGTTGGTTATAACCCATTTTTACAGAAGCTACGTTGCATTGTTGTTCTATCCAAATGACATGAAAATCAGTTTTAATACCAGGTCTTCCAAATAAGCTTAATTATGAACGTGTAAGGCTCACCTCTACTATTTCTTTACAAGCAATCAGCTTTCCGTATTTTTTCCTCTATCAGCTGCACTAGGTCACCTACAGAGTTAACCGCAGGTAGCAAAAAATTGACAAGATGAAGAATGCCTTCACTAACAGGGAATTTACATAGCCCTAGCTCATGCATCACCACAGCTTACACAAGTTTTAATGACTCTTCTGAACTGACAAGATGAGGATGCTCCCACTCTGTGGGATTAATCAGAACCAGTAAAATGTTTCAGTGACCAAAATTGGACTGAAAGTTGCATAAGTGGTTATCCTGCCTTAAAGACAAATGGGGATAGTGGGTGTTCATTTAGTTTCTCTCAATTATAACATCCACTGAAACAGAAAACCCTGTTAAGAAGGCAATGAAGGCATGAGGAATTCAAATGGAACAACAGAAGAGTAATCTTAGTGGAAAAGACATCTGAAGTTTATACAGATGGACTAAATATTATGTAGAAATGTCCTGCTTCTGCATTCATCCTCCTGTATTAACAAAGGATCATTATACAAGATGGAAATTTCTATGAAATGACAGATTGTGACAGACTACCTGTCAACAAATCTTTCTAGATTCAAAATCGAATGAGGACAGTTTATTCTTGTTATATCAGTTGAGCATATCAAGTGCTGAAAATTCTATCTTTATTTCTCCAAAATGAAACTATAATGCATTTTGTATAACCAAGAATGGAATAAGAAGTACGCCAAGCTAGAATAGGTTCCTAAAAATATATAAAAAAAAAAAAAGATACGACTTTCCAGGTTAGTAACTGCTCAGTGGATTAGCCTGCTTGGGAGAAAATGAATTATTTTAGCAGGCTTAAAAAGCAGGAATCGCAAGCTGTGTGACCAAGAGTCATGAAACTGCTCTGAGGACAGGAAATTCATGTTAATGGCTTCTCTCTACTAAGTAGAATATCTCTATAGCCACATCGTCATTTTCTCTTTGATCTGCCCTGCTTAGAAAGGCAGGAACTTTTTAAGTCACAAAATCTTTATGTGCCACTGAACCGGATAGATAATTTTTGGCTGACCTCAGTTTCAGAGGGCACGCAGACTAAACCCATTCAGGTGCATTTTGAGCAGACATCAGTGCAAACTGCAGGTGCAGTTCAGAAGTGGCATATGGCCCCTTATTACCTCCACAAATATGCTGCTACTGCAACAATAAATTTTTAAAAGACATTGCTAACTCTGTTTAAGGTCTTAGATGTATCGATGTTTATAAATCTGTAAGGTTTGATTGAATGAAATATACTATTGCTCTAATCTCCAACCCACAAATTACTTCCCAGTGAAGCAATATAGTGATTTCTTTTCCCAGAACTATAACAATCTTATGAGCAATAAATCATATCAAAATCTTATACAGAAATTTGAACGTTGTTTTGTTTTTTTTTTTCCTTCTTTCCAATGCACAAAGAAACACCACCAAATGTCATCCCCCCTCCCTGGGAAAACATAGTTTATCTGTCCAAGAACACTTGTTTAATCATTATGGAATTAAAAGGGAAAAAACTAAGGAGAGAAAGAAGGAAAAAATTCAGCCTGATTAAAAAATGGAGAAGTGGGTAGAGTGAACAGCTCGATGTCACATTCCCCCCACCCTGACCACGGCCACGTGTCAAGGTGCCTTCTGGTATGACTAAATAGATCCAGTTTTTATCCACATTTCCCTAAACAAACTGGTCTAGTCAGGTTGCAGAAAAATAGTTCTTAAGTCATCTACTAGACTCTGAGGGGTATCCTGCAGTGACAACACAGATGCCTGGTACTTTCTTCCTCTGTGCGTGTAACTCACTTGGACAGTAAGTGTCGAGAAGCCAGAAAAAAAATTCCTCTAAAACTAACATGAAAAGATGCAGCTATAGCGTATCATTCTGCAATGCAAAAACATTTTTGCAACAATTTAAGACCAGAAGTGCATTAGAGAGACTGACATACAGACAAACAGATATTCACTGCATGTACTGTACTATCTAAATTAATATAAAGATATGTCAAAGCAAGTAAAGAAAATAAAATAAAAATACCATAGTGACCAGTCCCACTAGCATAATACACAGGCTTTTCGGCTTTTTGATTCTTTTGATTTGATGTATATTCGACAATAAAACAGCAGTCATTCCCATGAAAAAACAGAACAACAGCTTACACACAAAATTAGGTAAGTTAATACCTTCTTGAATATTTATGAAGTAGATAAACAACTATTCTTATATAAGTATACACTATTCACATTTTATAATGCTTTTCATAGTTTTTTTTCTGCAACAATTTTCCACTAATAATCCTGAAAAGACATATTTAATTACACTAATGATTTGCATGGTTAAGTGCACGTAAGGTTTTTTCCATTGCATTTATTTAATTTCCTGCGTTTTAAGTGAATGAATGTCAGTTAAACACGTACTGATAACGCAGATCCTCTTCTAATGAATTTATGAAGTCAGTGTTGTTCCACACAGCCTGTTAGCATTCACGTACGTAGTGGAGATAGACAGTTATTGTCTACAAGCAACACACCAATGCTTGGAAGAAGTCACCCTCAGGACATCCATATGCTTGGCTGAAAGAATTACTGCGTCTTGGTGTGTTATATGACACAGCAGGGATAGGCCAAGAGGAAAGTAGGGGTTTTGGGGAGGAAAAGAGCAGTTTCTGAACATACAAGATTTCAACCCCAAGGATGAGGTGCGCGTGATACAACCCTAAGGGTCAGAGTGGCTTCTGCCTGCAGGACCTAAGGCACTACCCTACACCCAGTTTGACTAGAGACCCTCAAAATGCCAACTTCAGAAGGGTTATGTTTACCAAATAATTTTAGTATCTTTTTAAAATTAAAGTTAAATTTTGAAGAAAATTATGTCAAAAAGACATTCTGACAGGGAATACTTAACTTTCACTTCTAACTTATACAGTTTACATTGTGTATGAGTGGGAGGCAGATTTTTGAATAATTCAGTGGTGACAAGCCTCTGTGTGAGGAGAAGGATGAGGGATGTGAGGAGTTAGTAAGAAGGAAAGAACACATGCATCTCTCAGGGGTCTGAGAATGGCAACCCAGTGATGCACAGAGCATAGGACCCCACTAAAGAGTTGCATGGACGGTGCTCCTGAAAATGAGAAATACAGTTCCTTAACAGAGGATGCATAAAATACTATATAGTGAACAACACTGGAGCCGAGTCAGAAGAAAAGATTTATGTTGTATGACTATCAGTATACACACAAATGCACAGCTATATCCATGGATTAAGAAATTCTTTACTCTGTAATTTACCACATATAGCTAGATACGTAAAACCACCTGCAGAACCTGCAATATTAGCCCCTGTACATAAGAATCTCTAAAATATCCATTTCCCCTTCCCGTTACAATGCACTACTAAAGCATTAAAATAGAAAATCAAATATTTTTTTTTCCATTCCCACAGAGAGAAAAGTGTACCTGAAAAGAATGAAGGTGTCCATATGTAGATCGTACATAGAAATGCTACATATATACAGGCAGGACGGAACAATACCTCTAGACAAGAATCCATATCATCTGCCGTACATAAAAGAAGGGTTAGGTATTATAGAGAGATAAACTGGTCTATCTGAAACAGGTGGGAAGACAAGAGTGTGTGAGGGACAACCAACAACAAGAGGGACAAAACAAACATAATCAGGTGTCGGCTATATAATGAATACAGAAAGTAAAAGGGCAACACCTGTTACGCAGTCTGCCTTCTATAAAGTTTTACAACTAGCAAGAAGCCAAGAGAAAAATGGTGCCCTTGATATTACTGGGACTGCATCTGCTGATGACTTGGCACTTCACATGCAAGCTGCGGCTTTAAGATTGTGCAGTTCGCACACGTAATTTGCTGTGCACAGGTATAGGCAGCTGTCTTGTAAGATTTTCAAAGGTATCTGAGGAAGCAGGGAATGAACTCCCTTTAAACCAATAGAAAGTTGCGTATAGATCACTTCAGGCACCTAAAAAACCCAGCAGACACCTACCTATAGCCACCTAACAGCTTGGAAAACCAGTGACACATACTCATGGTCGCTACCTTCCAGCAAGAGCATCAGCAAACAGCTGTCAGACAGAACTGCACTAAGGGATGCCAAGCCAGAGTCCAGAAAGGTCTGCAAAGTGAGAGGGACTTGCAGGGGTTCACTCTCAGCTACTTTTATCACTGAGAGGACGACTGATGCTTTGGTTTGCGCATCCAGTAACTGAGGACAGCTGATAAAAAGCAATTCATTACATATTATTACTCATCATATATAATTTATAATTTCAGCTCCTGCCGAATTCTAGTTTATGGCCTCAAAAATTGCTCTCGTAATTAACGTCTGACTAGACAAGTAACTGGCATTAGCAGTGGCCGGTGGCAGGTGAAGATGTCGTGCTGCTCCCACGCAGATGCAGAGGTGTGACTGCCTCATGTGTGCTCCGTTAGTGTCACCTCCCCTCCCGAAAATTCATGCAAGTCTGATGGTTACAGCTGGATCCACACAAAGGCAGTGATGGGCTTGGGGGAGAAGAAAGGAGATTTTCCATTTCCAGTTCTAGATTTCCCAAACCAGTGAGATGAAAATATGTGGGGAGTTTTCACAGTCACACAGCACTGAGAAGGACCATGGGGATCATCGAGTCTGAATGCAGACTTAACACTATACGGTAGCCCACAAAATACCTGTTTCTCCTACACACAAAAAGACACAGAACAGTCACCAACATCCTATGATAGACTTAAGTCCTAGTAGAAAAGACCAAGAGCCAGAAACCACGGTATGTACAGGAGGCAGAAGAAAACAAAAGCTCTCAGAAAAATACAACCATTATAAACCATAGAAAGACTTTAAAAAAGATTTTAAAAGTATCATGGAAATGATGTTGCCAGCCCTGCTGCATCCCATTTTAGCTCACCATTTTGTACTAAATCTCTTTTCAGCTCTAAAAGCTGAAGTCTGCCACCCTGTCATACATATTGATGACTCCTAACTTACAGTGGATATTGATATTAAACTGGAGTTTGGAAGACTACTTCTGTAATACGTAAGGCTTGCTTACAGTTATTTTAAAATAATTACAAGGGAAAATAGCAGATACTTTTGGTACTTGCACACCTCGTCATCCATAAAGTTTAAAGCCTGTCCATTTTTACGGAATGCAGCTTTAAAGAATGTCCTGTTACACATCTAAGAAAGAAAAAGACATTGGCATACTTCAATGCTTTTAAGAGGTAAGAAAAGAAATATGGAGTAGCAGTAAAGTGTTACTACTCTTCTTTTTGCAGAACACAATAGCATGAACAATAGCATTAGAGAGGACACCTTGAAAAGAGGTGGGAAGCTTTAAAAAGAACCTAAATCCAAGCTCTGTAAGACTTAAGGATGTATTTCACTGGTCTGGTAAACACTTATACCTACCTGTTTAAATGTTCTCTCTTCCTTCAAACACAGTCAAGAGTCCAGCCTGTGATCCTCCGACTTTGGGTAGGCTGTTCAGCTCAGTAAGATGAGGTCCCAAATTTTCAATATTTGTTCTAAGATTGTTTCCAATACTTACTGAAAAATTTTATCCATCAGTACAATGCACTGAATGGAATTTCAAAGGAAAATGATGGAAGAAGAGGTGCAAAGAATGGGAGGAGAAAAGAAATTGTCTTACACTAGAAAGTCATTTATGCAGTCAACTCAAAGAGTCAGGATTTGAATTCTTCCCTTTCTTGAAGAAAGGCAAGCAAGGTCTAAAGGCATAGGTAAAACATTCAGGAATCCCCAAGAGTTATGCATACATATGTACAAAATAAGGTTGGACAGAGTGCACAAACTGGGGTTTCTAATCCATTGGTTTTTGTTAAAAAGACACTAAGATTGTTACAAATCAACTGAAATAATAAAATTATTTCATTTGCATATCAGAATGGTAGTCTGGTAGTCATGACTTCTGCTTGCTTCAAGGGGCATATGAGTAAGCTCCTCTTTGAAAGTCTGACCCAGAAGTGAAGATTCTGCATTTCCCACAAAATCATCTGGTATAGATAAAAAAATGAGTATTTCAATAAAAATCCATAGTCTTGTGCTCACACCCAAGTGATAATAGACCGCTCCCCATATACTCTGGTTATACATGTCAACGTGCTGTGTTGATTCCAGCGAATAAATACTGTGATATCGAACTATTGATCATTTATACTATTAAAGATTATTTGAAAACACTATTTCTGTATCCTTGCTGCAGAGTCCTTGTATCCTTTCTGTAGACGTCATGAGCACATCTGACGTTGCACATCAAGTATATACAGTTACCTTAAATTGTTTTCAGGCCATGGAATTAACTATTATTCACATATACATTGACATATGCATACTACTCAACTATGCATTAAGAAATTACATTGACCACTTGCACACACTATCATTTGTGAAGTATTAGCATAAAAGTTAAGAGACCAACATTTAAGCTTCTGTACAAGTTAACTCTATTTTTTACTTTATTTGTTCTGTATAATTACTATGCGTTTCCTCAAAACATTAACAAAAGACAACTCACTCTCTTACAAGAATGATAAATACAATGTATGTGACTCTATCACCTCATGATTAATAGGGTCTTTTTTATTCATGAAGCTAGATGTCAGACGCAGCTGAAAAATGTGTATCATCTTATATGTATTTATTCCAAAGCCCAGTAAAATTGCTTTACACTGCTACAGATGGATACAATAACAACCACTTTTCACTGTTTTTCAAATTAACACAAGATGTATGTCAAATGATGACCTTAAACTTCCTGTGTTGGAAATTTCATTTAAAGCTTGACAAATATACTGGATACCAGAATAACATAGTAATAACAATGCCCATGAAATCTCCTACATCTTCTAACCACCCTCCTAAAAAAAAAAAATGCTTTAAGTTTCAAAATAACCATTGGCCTTCTGTACCCTGGGAAGAAAAACTGCACAATACCTTTTTTGTTTCCTAATCATCTTTTCAGTCCTCCACTCGCTAGACTAAGAAATTTACTTTTAATTTAAGACCAGTACACTCTTTTCCTTTAAGACTTACTGCAAAGTTAGTTGATAATAATTCTTGGAAGTACTATTACCGCTATTCTTCTGTAAGTTTCAGAGAATATTCCTCCTTTCATCCAGAAAAAGATTTAGGATGTGTCCATGAGCAGCACCCCACCGAAACACAGTACCTCATTCTCCCTAAGTTATATAGCAGAGTAATAATGAGTGTTATGCAAAAGACTTTAATTGAAAATTGCCTAAAAATCAAAAGGGACAGTTAATAGGTATATTACAATATCTCCCGAGTCCTACACTTGCTGGTTTTCATTATAAGACATTGTGCTGGCTGATAAACCTCCAACTTTCTCTCAGCTCATTTCTTGAATAATTGATAGTCTCCAGAGGCCATGAAGTCAAGTAATGTAGAAGTGAAGAAAAGTGAAGTTGTACATTAGTAAATCAAATCCTATATATTTTCACCATTCAAGGCCTGAAAGGAATATTTGGTATTTGACACACCTGTTATACACAGCTATAGTACCAGACTGAAATAGCCTGTGTTTTCTTTCTATTTTCTTAGTTATAAAAGTATGAGGGAGGCAATTATTCAGAAAATGAGAAACAGCATACTAACTGAACAAAAAAATTTACTTATTCATGTTAGAGACTATATTTTTCAATAGATTTCAAGTTACCTGAGGTAGGAGAATAAAGGCCTTGCTGCTACAGTTATTTATTTCCAGGCTGAAATTAACCGTTGAAGAGAATATGTTCACGATAAGCTTGAACAGTAACTTAATGCATATGATTTTAGGAAAGCAGTTTTGTGCAGGTATTTTTCAAGCACAGCAGACTCCACAATATCACTTTTTTTTTTTTTTTAACCTGTGTTGCTATAAGTGAAGTCTTTATTCTAGAAGAAGAAATTCTATTTTTATGCATCCTAAGAATACTTCCACTGTCTTCACTAAAACTAAACAGAGCATGTAAAAATTTAAAATATATGCAAGACTTTGCAATGCCACCATCGAATTCCTAATACGTCATTAATCTCAAGCTGTTATACCAATACATAAGAACTATTTATTTTTAATGTCACTTCAGACTACATATTTCCAGAGAAATCTCATTTTTACCACACACCCCCCCAAACCCAATAAACTTTGTTATGATAAAGGTCTCCTTAGTGACTTGATTTGTTTCTTCACTGTATGACATAAATGCAGTCTTCAATTACAAATAGATGCCTGCAGCGGTAGCATTTCTTTTCCTTAAGCATCATATATTTTAAATATAACTGTGATAAATGAGAAAACAGTTCCTGTAGGCTACTTATCCAAACATCAGTAAAAATACAAATTGTTCCCAGATGTAATCACTCCCTCTAAAAATTGAAGAGCAGTGACGCATGCAGGGCATCTGATTATGGTCAGCTGGCACCAGAATCTCTGATTCAGAGGAAAAACTTCCTCCAAAGGCACAGAGTACGGCAAAACTGCCCAGCCTTGTTCTCCTGTAAGAAACGGAGTCTGTTCTTGGGATGCTACACCCAAGCCATATGTATCATGACTGTACCGGGTACTTAATGAGATGTATCTATCATAGCTGCAAAAACACAATTACACAATTCAAGAGCATAATGTAAGGAATTGGTCAGGGCAGGCGGCAGACAGGGAAGAAACAGACTACATTTTGCATTTTTATATCTATTTAATCACACTGATAAGGAATACTAGAGAAGAACACTACACAGTAAAATAAAAAAGCAGCAGTTGGGTCTCAAAATAACTTCCAGAATTCTACTATATTCGTTTTTCAGTTTATACATCGATGTCTGTACACCATCTTCACAAGATCACATTGACAGCAGTTAAGCTAGCACACTGCAAAAAAAAAAAAACCCTCAACTGTCTGAAACTACAGCTTGACCCTTAGCAACATTAAAGTCACTACTGCCAGAGCACTCCAGAATATTTCACATTACAGCTGAAGTTAGCAGTGACTACCAGAAAAGACTGAGACCACATATGAGTGCTGCTGGTACACCACCAGCAACTTGAATTAAAGATGATCTCTACAACTCTCTTTAGTCTGTCCCAAGCCTTGGTTGTAGCAGTTGTAACATGGCTCATATGCCTTTCCTAAATGCATGAACTAGCTTGTTCTAAACCCCATCAACGCACCCCCATCATCCTAGATCAGGAAATTAGCCTGTAACCAAAACTGATTTTTATTTTCTCAGTCACAAGGAAAAGCCATATATATGCCTTTTTTGGGATAAGACAGGGGAGTTGATAGTGATCCAGCTTTCTAGATATAAGGATACTTGGTTTTACCATAAAAATTTAGGAGCATATTTCCTTTAGAAAAAACAATCTATCTTGTCATAAAGTCTAATGTTATGTACAGTCTAGTGTGAATTTTTTTTTTTTTTTTGTACAGGATAGCACTAGGCATCTAGACATGGATAAGCGAGTTTTCTTCTGATTATCTGTTTGGTAGTTTCGGCAGCCTTTGCATACTCTCTCTATGCAAGGCAAATCTTTCCCAGGCTGACAGTGGTAAAATTAGCCATATTTTGTCAGTTGATGTGCCATGTGAATTGTTCATCTTAAAAGGTTGTTGTACGTGTGTGTACACATGTGCATGCTTTATGCAATGAACATTTGGGTTTCAGTATCTTTTATCCCATAGCAACTTTCTTTAACATTATATAGAAATTTGGAAAGAAAAGTGGACCTATGAGATGCTGCCTTCAGAAGATGTGCAAACACTGGGGAATAAAACCTCTGCTTCTAAGGTGTAAGAAGATACATGGGTCAAGAGAGCTAGCATCTTCAAAAGAACACCTTTAGAAAAACAACTGAACTGAAGAGGCTTTTCCAATAGCTTTCAATGGTTTTGATCAGGTTCTGCATTTATGTGGTACTTCCAAGAGTACAGTAACTACCTTTTCTTAGGTGGTTTCATTTCACTAACTTTAGAGTTGAAGTTGTCAGCTTTTAGGAAACCTATTTACATGTGAACATTTAGGATTAAATTAATCACCCTGGAAGAGCCTATTTTTCTCTTTCTCTAAGTAAGCTTCTAGTCTTAAAAGGATGAGGTAGCATTTTAACCCCAATCGTCTACAACCAACGTAAGTGCTCTCAGTGAAAAAAGTGCTCTTTTATGGAGTGCCTCCCTCTAAAATTGTACATCATACAGTCTGCAGACATGTGGCTTGTGGGGGAATGCAGGGGACACAGTTGAGATGGAATCCTTTCTAGGAGGATCCCTTCTCTCCTTTTCCTTCCCTCTCTGACTGGAGTGAAGGGTCTTGTCCCACTGTTGTTCCAGCATCACCTTTAGCCAAACTTGACAAGCGTGAAAGGGCAATGCATTCGCAGAATCTTTTACAGTTTCCAAACTACTTTAATGATTGATCGCTTTGTTCAGTGATAAACTCAAAGTCAAACTGTTATCTCAAAAGTGACTTCTGATTCTCCTTCCCCAGAACAAAACTATCTTCCTCTGTGGTACCAGTTAATTCATCCCTTATGATCCCATTTGCAGTAGAAAGCTCACATGCATAGATGCCTCATGTTATTAGCATTCATTTTCTTGTCTGACTAAATAGGCATTTTGAGATTGCAGTACTC
The DNA here is from genome assembly GCF_026419915.1 of Harpia harpyja. Lineage (NCBI taxonomy): Eukaryota > Metazoa > Chordata > Aves > Accipitriformes > Accipitridae > Harpia > Harpia harpyja. The sequence continues at coordinate 31,731,083 of NC_068942.1, read as the reverse complement.
CTAATACATCAGAAATGCAAATAAAAAAAATCATATATTATTTAAAAATAGTCTTGTTTCTTCATTGCGCTGAATATCTGCTATGAACAGTGATTTGTTTGGCAGTTTTCTCTTGCCAGCTGTTATATGAAAGTAACCAAGTCTCTGCAACTGCTATATAATAAGGCTCTTCTTATACTGGTATCACTTTTATTAGTTGCTCTCTCTATTCTGAACACTACTTTTTGACAGTGGGAGAAAAAAAGGATTTTTTTTTTTTTCTTTTCTTGATTTGTTTGGATCATACGCTGGGCCTCTGTATAGACTAAAACCCTAGTAACATTACCCTGGATGGAATTAAGGGTATTTCTACGTATGCAACAGCTGTGGGCACTTTGGGCCATACCTAAATTGCCTTTAAATACACTAATTACTTACTGCTAACAATGAAGATACAAAAGCACTGAAGCCGACCTGAGCTCCTCAGCCCACTCAGAAATCTAGGTCTGCAGCTGGCAAACTCTTCCTGAACTCTGAGCTATGGCCACTAGATTACTAGGGGGAAAAAGGAGGAAAACCTACCAAAAAAACCCCAACAAGCTAATTTAAAGATAGTTGCCACGTTTTGATCGGCTGCAGTCAAACACCATTTGAATGTCTTCTATCTGTACAACCTCTCTGGGCAACCTGCTGCACAGCTTCACTGTCCTCCTGCTGACGAAGTTTCTCCTTTTATCCAGCCTGAACATTTCTTGTTTCAAGCTACGCCTGCTGTCTCTCACGGCCCCACCATGCACCACCGCGAAGGGTCTCCTCAAGACCCTGCCCGCAGACGCAGGCACTAGGGAGGCTGCTCTTAGAAGAAGAGCTGGCTCCGGGGGACCTGACTTGTTCAGCCCAGCTCCCTCAGCCTCTCCACACAGGGCAAGTGCTCCAGCCCCTGATGAGCTTGGCGGCCCTCCACCGAACTCACTCCCGTTTGTCTGTGTCTTTCTTGTATTTGGAGAATTAAAACTGGACACGGGCACGTAGGCGATCGTTTTGTATTAGCGGCAGATGGACACGCTGACTGCCCCATCGTCGTTCCTTTCCCAGCCTACATATCCCTACCTTGAATGCGAAGATGATCTTGGCGCTCTCACTCCAGAGCAGATGGAGTCAACTTGCTTACTAAGCAGACAAATTCAGCAGCGTAGAGCGCTGACCTGCACCTAGTTCTGTCCCTGCAGATGCAACTGAGTCCATGTACTCGGTCTGTGAGCCTGAGCCTAAGCCTACCAAAACACATCCTTGCAGAGACGTGGCGTGTTCTGGAAAAAAACCAGAATTTTCTCTCTATTGTGGGGACGATCATGAGAGAATTTGTAGAGATCGTCTCTTCCCTATATCTCATCATTCAGGTATATCCACAGGAGAAGATGTTTTCTGCTCCCACTATCCTATAGACTCTTCTGAAAAGAAATCCTTAAAAAAAGGGGAGCAGAAAACAGAGAAATTATCTGAAAAGTAGAAAGCTCTGTTTTCCACTTTTTTTGCCCCATCGTCTCTTCCCTCTAATGATATTACAAACAACATGATGTTAAGTGCTCTGAAAGTCATCTTGCTTTTTTATGCTGGTATGATTTTTGCAATCTCAAAAATGTGACAAATGTAATTATGCCTGAAAGAAATAAGTCATCTCTTCTTGCAGAGGTTAAAAGAATACTAAAATGTGATCTGTACGAGCGCTAAGCTAATCACTGTGACACCACTCATGCCTCTACAATTCTGTTTAGTGTCAGCGCTTACATTATGAACCCCTCATTTCAGGGTCTTCTAACTCTGTTCCATGTTAGTTAGCTACTCTTATAGGAGTGCACAACACGGTTGCTAATGGCTTCATTAGTGACATTTTCCTAAAACGGCTTAAATTTCAGTTTGAAATTTTGTAACTCCCTTGTCTGTTACATGGTGTAAATCACCAGCAACTTGTGACTAAAGTAAGACAATGCAGTAAGACAAAACCCATCCAAAATGTGATTTATATGCTTGAAAAAACAATTTTTCCAGTATATCAGAAAAAGAAAACAAGACAAAAAGACAAAAAAATTTCCTTGCCGGTAAAAGCAGTAACGAATTGTTCCCTTGCAGAAGAAGTTTTTTTCTGGCTCTCTGCTACCCACCAGTTTGTTTCTCAATAAATGACAGAGAAATAGCTCATTCAAAACTAAACCTAAATTTCTTTAATTTCTAAGAAACAGGTTCATTATTATTATCATTATTGAATGACTCTCTATACCCCGTTATAATTTTTCTTTTACTATTTCATTACACATTGCTCCAGTGAATTTTCCTTGTTTAAAAATAACCAGCTGAAGAAGATTTAATTCTCTCTTGCTGAGTTGACATAAACAGTAAACAGTTTCTCTCATCAGACAGTAGATGGTCTATCAGCTTGGAAACCAGTGATTAGGGAGCAAATGGTGTGCGATCATGCTATGTATGCCATGGTGTACATTTCCTGCAGTAAAATAATTCATGTGATAGCATTTGCCTTAGTGCTACTTACTCCGTACCTAGATAACAGGATTATTATCTCAGAAGTAGATGGAAATATATCTTTGCTATATTTGTCACCCATTCTAAATCTATCCTGTTGGAACAAAACTATGATTTCATGTCTAGGGAAAGTGATGGAAGAATTGCCTCCCCCTCACCTTTTTTTTAAGAAGGTATGAGTGACAGCACAGTGCATTGCTACATTTCTTGAAATAAAAGAGGGAAGGCACGGTTTCCTCCCAGTTTGTAGTATTCTCCTTCTGGCTCCCAATCCCAAACCACGGAAACACAATAGTTTCTGAATAAAACTGTGGTTCTGCTATTAATTGAATATCTAAGTTCATCAACTGAATAGGCCTGCAATTGATTCCTCGAGTTCCTGAGAATATTTATATACTGATGCTACTACTGGGCTATAAAGGCTGAAAATGGGAGATGTATTTTTAGTAAGTTTTAATAAAAGACAATAAAATATATATTCTAATAAACCCCTGAAAGATATATTTATGAAATAGAGTTCTTCAAAACTAGCACACATCCTTTGTGTGCTCATCATATGAACGCATCACCTATCCATTTTGTTTGCTCAATGTGAGTAAAAACAAAACAGAAAAGAAGTAGGCTGAGGTCAAACACACTCCAGGCTAAATAGCTGTGACACGGCAAGTAAGAGAGCATTTTGAATCTAAATGCCTTTCACCACCATAGCCCTCTATATAGCGACACATAATTATGTTTTAAGGATCTCTGATGATATGTGGGAAGCTTGAGAAACAGGGAAGAACCCACCAAAATCCATGGCGAGTTGCAACGGAGTTACAAAACCATTCAAATGACAACCCTGAAGAGGGACGAAAGCCCTGTCACTAAACTAACCGGTCCAGACAGACTCACGTTCACACTGCTTGGGGCTCACCGGCTCTGGAGAAGGCTGCTCGTACGCCCCTGCCACCGCATTTGGCCTAGGCTTTCTCTGTGCCCGGTGCGAGCAGGCAATGACCCGCGGGTTTTCAGGCCGTGTGCTTTCCAAGCCTTTCATAGGGAACCAAGGCAAGGCGATCGTGCATCTTGTGTAGTCTTTTTCCCTAGTAACTACTGTCCTCATAGGTCAACTTCAACTCAGTTTGAAAGAGGAGGCTACTTCAAAGACAAGTAAGATCTCTGAAGTTTGGAGAGAGGATGGAGCTGGGTGGGACATGTTCAAACTAAGGCAAAGGCTGTGCCATAAATTGATGTTCTAAGAGGTCTGAAGATCCACAGAAAACATTCGTCACCATACTGCCATCGGTAAAACGTCAAATCAGAGCTCACAGCTAACCACGAGACACAGATGTGCAGAAACAGCTTCCCTAGCTCCACCGTTCAAGGAACTGCTGTGTATTTAGGTACTGCTGAAACCCAAACTGTTCTACGATGAGCCGTATTACCTCCTGCCTAATCATTAGGTCTACTGCAAAGGGATCAATGCAGAGCATCAGCTTTTGTGTTAATATTTTATTTTATAAGCAATTTTCAAAATTTTTAGCTAACTTTAGCTGAGTTATTATAAATTACATTAATGACTACTTTGAAGTGACTTTGTTACCCACTTGAACAGAGGAAAAAAGCCCAAAGAGACACAAAACAGATTTCAGCTTCAAGACGCAGAAACATTCTTCAGAAGTGTTTGTGTAAGACAAAACAGTACATTTGATTTCAAGAACTGATTAGTTCATGCAGATTCTGCGCTTACAACACATTTGATCAGTTTAGACGAGAACGGCAGAGGCGTATGAAAAAATGACCAGCAGCTACCTGTTGCAGGAATTCTGAAGTGCCCGTTGTGGGTTTTTTTCCTTTAAATATTAAATCTTTTTTCAGTGTTTGAAAGGAAGTAAATATTTATTTTAATAGCAACTTTAGCAAGTTGCCAAGACACTCTTTAAACCCTACTACTTCACTTAAAGTTATCAGTTTTCTCTGCTAACGCCCAAGTAGACCGATTGTCTATAACAAAAAAATTAGCATATGATATTCATACTGCACTAGACTTCCTTATTAAAAACATTACTATTATTATTAACAATATTTATATGAAAGAGTACCACAACTAAAAGAAAGTAAATCTCATATCCTATATGACAGTAGCATTTCAAATTGAAAAGATGTATTAGATCTGGTTGGCTGGAGTTCATTTTCTTCATAGCAGACGGTATGGTGCTGTGTTTTGGATTTGTGACCAAAACAGTGTTGATAACAGACTGATGTTCTAGCTATTGCTAGCACAGCATCAAGGCCATCTCTGTTTCTCCCCTCACCCCACCAGCGAGGAGGCTGGGGGGGCACAAGGAGTCGGGAGGGGACACAGCCGGGACAGCTGACCCCGACTGACCCCTGGGACACCCCACACCAGAGGACGTCATGCTCGGCGTGTAAAGCTGGGGGAAGAAGAAGGCAGGGGGGATGTTGGGAGTGATGGCGTTTGTCTTCCCAAGGGACCGCTTGGCATGCTGGAGCCCCGCTGTCCTGGAGATGGCCGAACACCTGCCTCACGATGGGAAGCGGTGGATGAATTCCTTGGTTTGCTTTGTGCAAATGAATTCCGATTTGCTTGCACATGCAGCTTTTGCTTTACCTATTAAACTGTCTTTATCTCAACCCACAAGTTTTCTTGCTTCTACCCTTCTGATTCGCTCCCCCATCCCGCTGTGAGGAAGTGAGCGAGTGGTTTAGCTGCCTACCCACAACAAAAGCCTTTCCAGCTGTTTTAAACTTCTTGCAGTAAGTATTTTGGTTTACACTTACAGGAAAAGCATCTTTCTCTTTCATCAAGATGTAGCATAATATATATCTATCTTATGCATTCTGTCCTTATCTAAGTTACCATATTATACAAACTCTCTTCCACAAGATACATTTCTCATTGTCTATGAAAAAATAGACCTCTGTGTATTTTTTAAACTTGCTGGTTTTAAGGATATTTTAAAAAATCATGTAAAAGAACCAGTTTACCATAAAGTATTTTGTTCTACTGCCCTGCAACTTTACGATATTGATGTTATAAATGCTAACATAACTGGTAACTCATCCTCTTAAAAGCTAAAAGGAAAAAAGGAAATAACAAGTCATCCAAAACTGATCACAAAGAAGGTGAGCTTTTTGATCAGTACACATCGTTGCCTTAGTTCTGTTCAACAGTACTTTGATAAATCTCACCCTAACTTAATGGTTTGCTTTATATTTCTCATGAAGCATAGGTCCAATTTGAAAGTTTTACTAGATCTCATACACTGTGTATTTAGAGACAAAATTTAATTTTTAGTGTTCACTACCCTTTTTAGTCCTTAAGCAGTAACACAGGTAAGTGGAAGTGAGCTAGATTCTATTTCTTATCATAAATGGCCAACAGACTTGCTTGCTGAACTCCCCTCAGTTTCCAAAAGCTAAGTCCTCTGAAAATGTTGAACTTGCACTGATGATACTGATCCTCAATTAATCCAAACAGCAGAGGAAGAAACAACGCTGCTGTAATTGCAAACAAAACCCCAAATCTCCTTCGGTGTAGATGGAGCACATCTCCACAATCAATCATACACAATCTGTGTACCATTAACATGAAGTCATGCTCCCAATTAGAATTGTCTGTTAATGCAGGCTGAATTCCTGCCTGCTCTCAAACTTATTTTATGGGTGTTATGAATTATATTTTTCTTCCTTTTTTTTGTTCTTTTCCCCCTCAAATAGGAGTAATAGAAGAAGAATAGAGAGGAATGCAAGAGTTTTGGTGGCTTAGAAAACAAGAGACACGACCAACGTTCCCACTGCCAAGTGGCTAGGACTTGTCTGTATTCCGCACTGCTGCTACCAGCTACTGTCTCTCTCTGGCTGATCTTTCGGTCTCAATTCCTAGTTATGTTGTGTTTTCCAGCCTGTCAACTCCTTGGAGCAAGACCAGTTTACTTATTGAGCGTGTTGAGTACAAAGGGTATCTCCAACTTAGCCTTAGCCTCTGAGTGCTCTGCAATATGAAATGGTAAATTATAACTACTCTAAAAGCCTACCTTGAAATATGGAAGGCAATACTGCATTCCACCATAATAGCACAGAGTAGGTCCTTGTAAATCACAAAGTAGCAATTTAGTGCCCCTGTTTGTAATTTTAAGGATGAGTTCAAGGAAGAAAACAGTAAAAGCTAGAAGCTGAACTATATATCTGCATGTATAAATAAAGGAAAGATAACCTGTGAAAAATCTTTCAAAAATCACATAATCAGAAGGAGAAAAAAAAAGTCCTTTAATGTTGGGAATATTTTTTGTGCCACTTGGTTTTGATTATGTTGCTGCTGTTTTAATTACATTGCGAAAGATTTATACAGCCATGGATGGTTAAATGAAACAGAGAGGCAACTCTCTACAATGTTCTCTGGAATACATGTTATTCTCTGCAGCCAGGAACAATTTTATGAAGCAATTTTTAAAGACATCTATACAGAGCAAAATTTCTCAGCATGACAAAGAGGTCAGCTAATGTTGTGGGAGCTGATTTCAACAGCAGTGTTATGAAAACAAATAAATCATTAACAAAAATGGGGACCTATTAAGTTACTTTCTGTATCCACTCAGGAGTTCTGCAAGATTGGCATAGGGCTTGGAAACACTGGAGTCAGGGTTCATCTCCTGATGGAAAAGGTAAGTACAGAGATGGATGAAAGGTCAGGTCCTAGGTAAGTCAGAAAAGAAAAATATGTGTGTGATGCCTTGTTCATGTATTTTACTGCAAGTACAGCTAAAGTATTTGTCTTAATTTTCCAAATACTTGTTGTCATGAAATGCAGAACCGAAGATTCAGATGCATTTTGGTTTCTAAGTACAGTTGGAAATACTGAAAAACTGTACTGAGTAGCAGAATTACACCACTCCTAAGAAAATTTTGGAGAGGTGGAATGAGGTTTTGAGGTTTGAGAGGTTTTGTCTTTTCAGCTGGAATTCAGGAAGACACCGAGGGAAAAAAAAAAAATGAAGATTACTGCTTTTACACTTTTTCTCTATTCAAGTGTTCACACACTTGATTTCAGTTTTCAGAATTAGTTGGACACTTCATACAGAAGTGATTTAAAGCAACTACCTTGGTCACAAACAGCTATTTATTTGCAGCAAAGAAGTTGACAATACTGAAAAAACTGTAATTTGAATTTTGAAATATTTCTGTTAGTGTATTTGAAATAAAATTGATGATCAGGATGGAAAATATAGATTAATAGGAAGCTTGGTATGAAGCAGGAATGAAACAGTATACACAACTCAAAGATACTTTTTCTAATATCTGAGCAGCTTGATTAGGGCCTGGTCTTTCACCACTGAATCACTTTTATTCAAGTACCTTTTCAAGACATTTTTCTGAACCTTAAGTACTAAACACCTTATGTAAATTTTCTGTAATAATTTTCTGTACATCAGTGACTCCAGAAACCAGAGATTTAATGAAAGCACGAAATACTACTAAATTCCAGATTAAACACGGAACATAAACAAGCTTTTGCCCCTATTATTCCCGGTGTTGTGTGGACCAGAGATTATGGGCAACAATTACACTTGAATATGAAAATTAAAATGGTCTTAATTATAAAGGAAGTTTGAATCCCCCCATAAATTATAAACTAGAAAGCGATATTTTGTTACAGAGATGTATGTTCAGTTACTTCCTCAAGACCTGGTAGGGGTGGAAATCTTTCAAGATATATGAGAAAGCATTCGTTATTTAAACAACTATTCTCTGCACCAATTTCAGTGCAGTATACTTTATCAAACTTAATAATTTTCTGCCTTCCATTGTTCAGGCTTCTCTTTAAAGAATTCAGCTGAAAAACAGAACAAGCATAATCTTTAGATTTAGTGTGGCATCAGTCTAAATTCTAGTATCCTTCCAAGTATAAAGGCTTTTCTTGTCTTACATGGGAGAAAAAAAATGCTGGTAGGGCAGGTAAAAATCCCTACTCTGTAGTTAGACACTTAGCTCTGTTTCTATTAAAAATATTGGAGTTTTTTTCCGCTCTCCTGAAACATCTCCAGGACTGAGTGACAGATCAAATTTTCCTTTTGCCTTATGCATCAACAAGGTCCTCATTTCAGTACAGCAATATAAATCACAGTTTGAAGTCCTGGCTACTCACTGAACCGACAGCTGAGGTCCCATTTTCCTTAGAAATTTTCTATTTTCTTTTCCATCCATCTAATGGACATATCACTACATCTTTTTCTTCCTATCTTACTTAAAAGGGAACTAAACACACAAATCACCTGGAGATGATTAATATGACAACAATTGCTTTGAAAGCAGAATAGCAACTGTCAGGTTTGAGAGAAACAAAACATAAGAGGAGAATGCCACATAAAAAGAAAAATCACCATATTCATTGTCTAAGTCCTACATTAAAGACAGAACAAGAACAGAAAAGCTCACCCTTCACTATAGATTCTTTAGCACTGGCAAGTTTGTATGAGTTATTTGCTTGAAGTCATGGGTTTACAAAGTATAAAACGATATAAACAAATATTGTTCAGAGCTGTGACAACTTTTTTGAGTTTTATTTAAATCTTTGCAACAGTGAAAGATGCACTGCAATATTAAAGTTTTTTTTATATACATACTGTTTATTTTTCTGACTTGTCAGCTATTTTATGTTTCTGCACTTATGGAAAACAAAAGTAATGAACGAAACGAGCCATCCTTTAAAGGCTGAAATCCAGCTAAGCTGAAGCCAAGCACAGAGGGGGCAGAATTTCACAAAAGTCAACATCATTTTAATTTAGACTGTGCACTGGACAAGCTTGCAGACAAAAACTTTCTATATAATGTGCTACATAAAGCTAAGGTTTTAAACAAGGTCTCAAATTCTTAAACTGTACAAAGGAACAAATTTGCAAAGCCAGGTTTACATGCTTCTTAAACAAGTTATCACAAAAAAAGGAGATGACTATACAAAACAATGAAAGCCAAACTATTGGTTAGTAAATGGCAAAAATCTCTTCAAGGAACTGCAGAAATTGCTCACAGAGGCTTAAGTGTATAAAGCTGCTTAAGTCATACACTATTTTTAAGAACAGCACATTTGGATGACTTTTTCGGACATCAGAGCAATAAAAGATCAGACCAAATAGATTCTTAATGCGCACAGAGAAACGTACACATTTGAAAATACTGAGGGACAACTGAACTGCCTCCACACTACATCTTTTTTTCCTTTGCTCACACGCTTGTATCAGGAACTATGTCTACAATAAAGTTTGTTTTCATACTTAAAAAACAGTTCACAAATTCATGCCAAGAGAAAAGCAATGCACCCTGATTTCTCAAAAGTCTTTGTAGAAGGAACCAAAAGTTAAAGAACGAAGGAGGTCAAATTCCTTGGAAAACAGCGTTTTGTTTGGCAGCAGATGTCAATCAGTAGGTAAGTGCTTGCCAGAGAATCAGCCTATCCACCAGTACAGACCGGCCCCCACACCCACTCCTGACTGTTCTCTTAATGCAGTAATGAATTGTTCTTTTTGCCTTGTCTTCAAGTTCAATCATTTCATTTCTGTTACTCTTCCTGTCTCTTACCTCTTTTATGTCCCTTTTCCTAATCATTTCCCCATATAATGAAACATCGCTGCACATACAGTATTTCCTTTTTGTGCATCCAACCTTCTGTCCCATCCTCCAGTCTATTTGCTCTTCCCTCTGTCTCAGGCACAACTAACCTTTTTCACTCTCTCCTCATTAATGAGGGTATTTTTCTACTGATACTGTGACTGAAGTTTCTCTACACTCATTTCTATCCAAAATCTTTACCCTGTTTTCTTTCAATTCTCTTACCATATCTTCACCAGTATGTGACATCTGCCCCTTACTATCAATTGTATTTTTTCTTTTGAGTTCATGCCTGTAATTAAAATTCCAAATATACTGAACAGAAACATCAGAAACATTTTGGTTCTCTGTATGAAATACTACTGAATAAAGTATACCAAGAAAGTAAGTTCTTCTTTCCATTTTGGGGGAGAATAATATTCACAGATCTGCCACAGCTAGGAGTCTTCTGAATTATTTCAGAATTTTTTTTTGCTTCTGTATTTTTAACACAGAATTGACACACTAGAAAATACAGTAATTAACTAGAATAACAGTTAATGGGGAAAATTTCAGTAACAAATCTCAGCTCAGTTATGTATATCTTCTCGGCCTGAGAAATTTCCGCTATACTAATAAAGACAGCCTCTTAATTATATTTCTAATCTGATCTACATAACAACATATATAAGGGAAGGATACTTTTTATATACATGTGAAAAAGGAGTGTTTTAGGTTACTGAGCACCAATGAACTCCACCTATTTAATGAATCACATACTTGATAGAGTTGAGAAATGACTAATCAAGTGCTGATAACTGCCTTACTGCTGGTACCTGGACAGGACTTTTATTAGTACAATCTCTGTGTTCATGCTCATTGGAATTATTTGTACTTCCATATAGGACTATTTAAAACAAATAAAATAATCCCACTGACTTCTGCTAGATTTATTAGAAAAACCAGTTCTTCTCCTGCAAATGGTTATTTCATCCAACATTTGTTTCAAATGCCCTTTAAGAAAGTTTTTAGTGGAGAGATTTACTCTGAGGTATAATGTATACAAAAGAAATATAGTACTGTTATTCAGATCACCTGTGAATTCTGGTTTAATATATCACAGAGATTAAACTACAAGACTTTAGCTGAACAAATAAGTTTCATTTCAAGAGCAGTGTCTCCAACCTGACATGTTATATACAACATAACCAGTTTAAAAAACAACTAAGAATGAGAAAGGTGAATTTAGCTGAGTCGTTCATCATTCAAGGAACTGTCATGAGACAGGCAAAACAAAGAACATCAAGAATCTGGAATTTAACTTAATTTACAGTATTTATCAACATTATCTTAAGTCTCTTGCCCAGAAACACCTACTCTAAAGCAGGGTGCCAGCCTTTCAAAGGGAAAGGGGCTGGATTATAGCCTTCCCCCCACTACCCCCAACATGGTAGTTAAACATCCAGGAGGATGCCAGCAGGAGTTCAGAAGCTCAGCTGAAGCCAGACCGTGTTTCTGAACAAGACCATTATTGCCCATCAGCTAAGCCTTTGCGCAGGGAAGAGGCTTTATTACACTGCATCCTCTGAAGACACAGTGCCTCCCAGTTTGCAAATCTACATCATGGAAGTAATTCAGAAGAATCAACCTGCTTGTCATCTTTGTCACTCCTACCAGATCCTGGTAGTTAGCAGGACATGCTTCCAGCATCTTGTATTTTGATAGTTTTCATTATCTAACGAGCCAGTAGAAGGAAAATTGAAATATAATTCTGTTCTTAAACTGAGATTTTGTTTTAAAACTTTCTAAATTTATGACTCACTCTAGCATCAGAGCAAGCTGTAATTAATTTCATTTTGTATTATACTTACAAAATTATATTTATATAAATACCCTATCCTCTTTTATTCATAGAAAAAAAATCTACATTTATTCAATAATCATATCATTAGAAAACTATTAAACACTGACTTTTGTACAGAAGACATTGTATTGATTTCTGACCCTCACTGAAAAAAGAAGAGTTCATTATTTCCAGGTGTCATCACCTCCAACTTTGCTGTACCCCCCCCCCCCCCCGTTTTCAGTAACTAAGTAAATTGAAAACTTTCTTCCTTAATTAACTGCTGTTTGTTTTTTTACAGAATGTGCAATTTCAATGTAATTGAAATTTGATAAAACTCAAAATTCTTTATCTTGAATGTGAACTGCCATACAATTAAATAATTTAACTCAGCATTTTGGCTCTAAATTTGTCCATGTGATTTCAAGTCCATTAGATTTAGACTAATTTACCTGTTGATAGATCAGAAGAATATACCCAACCCCAGATTTAACCAAATAAGAATTTAACTTCTAGAAAGAACAACTGGAATGAAATCATTAAATCTCTATATTTGAACTGACTTGGGTTCCTTCATTTGGAACATACAATAGCGGTTTTGGGAGTTGATGAGGTAGTAACTCAAACCAAAGTAACTTTTTTGTCATTCATATGAAGAGAAAATACTGAAAATTCCAGGTTTTCCAGAAAAATTTTCATGACAATTGAGTGTTTTGATCCTAAGCCCATAGAGTAACTGACTCTCTGAGAGCTAGGTATTGGCAGGCAAATGACAAAGTTTCCCATCAAGCCTCTAAATTGTGGCTTTTAGTTTTTCAGCAACAAGGTAATTTCAGACTTCTGTTTCCTTCTTTCTTTCTTTTTTTAAAATAGCCCATTCTTTTCCCATATTTGATGTATTTGAAATACAACATTCAACTGATAAATGGCAAAATCTTTACGAACAAGCCCTGGATATTTTCATTAAAGTTTTAAACTGAACAGCTACAAAACCTGAAAAATGGAAAAGTCTGTAACAAATTGTCTTCTCAGTATTTTTGTTTGTCTGCCTTAGCTGGAATTCACATACCGTGAAAGTAAAAAAATAGCACTATGGGACAGGAAAAACGATCAACAAGCACAAGACACTGCACCAGTGTTTCAGAAGAAATTTTGAGGGCATTAAAAAGATCTTCTGCATAGAGGAGCGTGAGTAAATGAGATGCTGTTTTTACTTGGGCTGCTGAGATTTAAAATAATTAATCTCAGAAATGGGCATTGCTGAACTTTCAAGTAATACCCTTATCTCTTTTTTAGATCTCTATTTTACAGAAGAGGCCTGTGTCTTTAACAGAGCTAGTAACATAAGACAGCTGTTGCTAATCACAGTCTTTGATTTTATTTTCCTGTTGTCTGCACCAGCAATTTCAGAAATCACGTAGGCACTTGAGTAGAGACAATTTTATAATACTTATTCTGCAACTTCAAGAGCTGTTTAGCCACTAGAAGCCTTTTGTGGTCAGTTAACTTTTGCTCAAACCTTAAAATACTGCTTCTGACTCTATAGCTGCCACTGAAGGGATCTACCCTCGCTGCAGCTTAACATTCAGACCATAATAAAACTTTAGGCCAAGGGTTCCTTTAGAGCAATTTATATTTCTACATGTAGTTAAAATAAGACCAAATGTCTTTAAAAGATTGATCTCATTCCTAAATAGAGTCTGTAAACCACATGATTTTTTTTTTTTTTTAAACTGGTCAGATTTTTTTTCCAAAATTTTATACTCTGGGACACTTTCTTCAGGTTTACAGAACCCTGCTCACCCAACACTGCCCAAAAAAAGCTTATCAGCAAACAACCAATGAATAATTTAAAATAATGTTCTTTCAAATATAAATGCCTCTCAGGTGAAATCATACAGCAATTCTCTTAACCATTTCTAAGTACAGGTCTGATCAACTGCTCTTATTACCATATTCTGCTAAATATGTAAAACTAATGTCTTTTTTTTTACCCAATTTCTACTTTTTTTTGTTATTTATAAAGCAATCTGAAGCAACCACTATGTACTGATTTTGACTATCCTAATGTATACAATTTATCAAGAAAAGATAAGACACTAGACCACAGCAATCGGCAGTTTGATACAAATGGCAAAAGCAATCCTTGAAGGATGGTTACCAGATGGTAGCAGGAAACCTGCAGTTCTGGGAATAACTCCATGCTGAGCACAGAATATTGCTAGCAAATCAACTACAGAAACTTTCCAAGAATGTGTTTTGCATTACTGAATAAGTATTTCATTTCCACCGCACTGATTTTTTTTGTTTCACTGCTCAAAACCTGCAGAAATGCTTTCTATCTTTTACTACTCGTTAATATAACAAGCTCATTAAAGTAAATGAAGGTTAATTTAATCATATTCAGGCACTATATTGGATAGATTATTGCGTTTGTCTTTCATTCTACTATCTTCATCAAATAGTATTCTGAATAATGATCACGTTGTCATTATGAAGTTACAGCACTATTACATTCTTATTAAGAACTTCAGGTCACCTATAGCATTTACACAAAATACCACAAATCTAGTCAAAGCACCTCAGGCTATGCAGCAAGAAAGTAATTCTGTATAGCACTGTGTGTATTTCTAATGTCTTTACCATTTGGATGATTACATTACCTCAGTTTTATATTCACTAGTCAGGAAGTAAATGTCAGCTGGAATCATTGAATCTCTATTTTTTACACCTTTCATTTTGTTTGATAGGCTTTTTACGCATTGTAATTTATTGCTCTTACTGATGAAACTATAAAGCAAAAACCTGAGAGTGTAATCAAGGCTAATGGTGAACCAAATACCATGTGATAATAAATCAGCAAGAAAAAAATACCCTAGAGATAAATGGCAATGTTTACCATTTTGGTTTGAATACTATTAGAACAACTGTTTATGCAAAATATAACACTGTACACCCCCCCCCCCCCCAAAAAAATCAACATTCTCTTCTTTTATGTAAAATAAAAACTAAAACTTCAGACAAGCAGCTGAGTTTGGGCCTCTTTTGCAAGAAAAAAATGCTTTTTAAATCATAGTTTGTAGCAGTGAGGAGAACAAAACATAATATGAAGACAGTATGTAGTGGAAAGACGTTTGAATTTTATAAACAGGGACATACATTGTCAAAGTCATAGCTTGTGGTAATCCTGCTACTTTATCTTTTAAAACTTATTACAGCAGAGCAAATCCCCCAATTCCTACATGAAGCAGCTGCAGCACACTTAAGTTGACTTTTCAGAGTTAGTGAAACATTTTTTCTTTATTCTGCTAGAATATTTCTTTGCCAACTGGTCTTTTATTTTCCAAAAAGATGGTACATGTGAAAAAAGCAACTATAAGAAAACACCTCAACAGTTTGCCTAAGGCCCAGCTACAAAACCTACTTGAAGTAAAAAAAAAAATTCTCATTCACTTCAACAGCTTTTCTGAAAGGCCCTGACACAGAAGTTAGAACATGTAATAGCTAATAACAGGTAAATTCAAATAGGAGCTTCATTTCTAGTTTGGGGGTTTTTTTTATACCGCGAAGCCTGCACACCAAAAATCAATAAAAAAATGGTTAAGTGTATGACTTTTTCATCATTCTATTAAGAAAGATTAAACAAGTGTTAGACTATATTTACAGTACCTTTGGATATTGTTTGACAGGAATCAGAACTCTTTCTGACAGCTTTATGTTTTTGTTGCTGATAACATCAAGATATTTCTTTTCTTCATCTTCCTTCTTGCCTTCAGAACCCTGAAATTTTTCAATTTCTGAAAAATAGTAAGAAAGAGAGCAATCAGTGACACGATATTTATCACCCTCAGAGACTTTAAAGTCACACATCATAATACAGGCTGTGCACCAAACACCTGTGCTGTTTGCACACACATGATGGGCACTGTTGTCTGAAAAAAAAGGGGACTGCCACCAGTGCTGAGAGGCAGAGGTGACAGCCCACAGGTTGTACTCCTCAGCTAATTCTTCCCCAGCTGAAACTGAAGCCAAATGATCTCCATGGGAGCAGGAACAGATGAGGTTTATGATTCAGTCTATGAGACTTTTAAAGAGGATCACATCATCACAGCTTGATGCTATTTTGTAAATGTGACCTGCCAGAACTAAACCGGACTCTAATTGCAACGGCTAACTTTCAGTAAGAGTAATAAAAAAATCAAGAAACTTCTTGTTGTTAGTTTCCATTTAAATGCTTCTGAATTATTTAAAGGTTGTACAAAGTAAGATACGAAATAAAGTTAACTCTTCTTGCACAAAAAGATTCTTCATTGAAGAAATGCAGTAAGTAATTGTTATATGTATAATAATGATGGTATGTAGAACATTTGATAGCATTTACAAAACCAACCCCAAAATATACTCTGGTTGAATAGTTTTGACTTCTTTATTCCTTAAAGCTCTATAAGCAACAGATAATAACAACTGAATTTATTACCCTGCAAAGAACATCTAATATGATGCCTGAGAGCTTCCTGAGAGTACAGGGACTACTGAAAAAGCTGCATTTGCAGCAATGTCATTACTGATAGCAAAGAAAAGGGCAATACTCCTAATGAGTTAATTGTAACTAAATTATAGCTGAAAAGGGACAGCTGTGGGTCTGAGAAACATGCAGTCTCAAGGCCCAGAAAGCAAGCATGGAGCAGAGTAACACAGTGACAGCAATCTGTAACACGTATACAAGTTTCTTTGACTTACGACAAGCATAAGGAAAAATGTATGTAAGACAACAGCCCACGTCAGGATTTCTTAATAAATGTTTCTGCTGCCTATTCTAGATCAAATAATTTATTTAAAGCCTGCACCAGCAGACACATCTCAAATGCCACTGTTAGAAGCTCTTTTAAAACCTCTCAGAGAACACAGCTAAAAGAACTCAGATGGGATACACCTTCCCTAATTTAGGATTAGAAAGTTATTTTAATAATCACTAAAAGCATCAGGACGAAAAGTTTCATTTTTATAAAATACTTTAATATACCTGGAAAAAAATGTGGTATGTTGCATTCAGTGTGTCCTGGTTTCAGCTGGGATAGAGTTAACTGTCTTCCTAGTAGCTGGTACAGTGCTATGTTTTGAGTTCAGAGCGAAGAATGTTGATAACACTGATGTTTTCAGTTGTTGCTCAGTAGTGTTTAGACTAATGTCAAGGATTTTTCAGCTTCTCATGCCCAGCCAGTGAGAAAGCTGGAGGGGCACAAGAAGTTGGCACAGGACACAGCCAGGGCACCTGACCCAAACTGGCCAACGGTGTATTCCATACCATGTGACGTCCCATCCAGTACAGAAACGGGGAAGTGGGGGGCAGGGATTCGCCGCTCGGGGGACTGGCTGGGTGTCGGTCGGCGGGTGGTGAGCAATTGCACTGCGTATCATTTGTACATTCCAATCCTTTCATTATTGCTGTTGTCATTTTATTAGTGTTATCATTATCATTATTAGTTTCTTCTTTTCTGTTCTATTAAACCGTTCTTATCTCAACCCACGGGTTTTGCTTCTTCTCCCGATTTTCTCCCCCATCCCACTGGGTGGGGGGGAGTGAGTGAGCGGCTGCGTGGTGTTTAGTTGCTGGCTGGGGTTAAACCACGACACAGTGGGAGCAAGCATCAATTAAGCACGAGCTTACAAAGCAATATTCTGCAGTAAAATACTCAGTTCAGGTAGGTCTAATAGACAGAAAGTTCTTTTAAGATAGCTCCAGTGCAGTTATACCAAGGTTTGTGCTATGGGGGTGCAGAGGGTAGAGACAAAGGTGAACAAAAGAGGGAACAGTGTTGCAAGTGCAGTTAAGTATTGGAATGAAATGAAGGAATTAATTTCTCAGATGCATTGTGAACACTAGTAAGCTAGGTAATTCTCAAGGGCAAGTGAGGAAAGTGTATCTCTCTGTACACATATATTAACCTAGAATCATAGAATCGTTTAGGTTGGAAAAGACCTTTAAGGTCATCAAGTCCCACCATTAACCTAGCACTGCCAAGTCCACCACTAAACCATGTCCCTAAGCACCACGTCTACACGTCTTTTAAATACCTCCAATACCTTTTAAATACCATCTTTTCTCAACTTGCACGAGTGTGCTTTGAGTCACGGAATCACAGAACGGTTGAGGTGGGAAGGGACCCTGCTAGAGATGGTGGCCCAGGACCATGTCCAGATGGGTTCTGAATACCTCGAAGGATGGAGACTCCACAACCTCCCTGGGCAACCTGTGCCAGTGCTTGGTCACCCTCGCAGAAAAAAAGGGTTTCCTGATGTTCAGAGGAAAGCTCCTGTGTTTCGGTTTGTGCCCACTGTCACTAGCCACTCCTGAAAAGAGCCTGGCTCTGTCTTCTTTGCACCCTCCCTTGATGTACTTACATACATTGAAAAAGATTCCCCCAGAGTCTTCCCTTCTCCAGGCTGAACAGCCTGGAGGCAGCTCTCTCAGCCCTTCCTCGCAGGAGAGATGCTGCAGTCCCTTCGCCATCCTTGTGGCCCGTTGTTGGACTCTCTCCAGTACATCCACCTCTCTCTTGGGCTGGGGAGCCCAGCACTGGACACAGCACTCCAGGTGCAGCCTCGCCAGCGCGAAGCAGAGGGCAAGGATCACCTCCCTTGACCTGCAAAGTCAGCCGAGGAGTAAGAAATATCTTGAGATAGTTTATTTCTAAAACGGAATGTAGCACTGGATGTGAACGCTGGAACTTGGTGTCCAAATTTATATGACAAATACAGCAATGGGATTCTGCTCGACAGCGGGGCAGTCTTGTGAGACGAGCTATCTGGGAAATTTTTGTTCCCTGAGGCTGGGGTTTGCGTCTTCTGGGCATGGTCCCCGAAAGCCCCGCGATGCCACCGGAGAGTCACCGTGACGCCCGTGACATCAACCCTTCTGCAGCACTGGGCAGCCCTGAAGGGCCACAGCGTTGTCCTCGCCCATCGCGGACAGACATCTGCAGGTGGGGGGACGAAGGACCCCCTGCCGCGGGCTCCCTTCCGAGGGCACGGAGATGATCTGCCGCCCAGGGACACCGGCAGGGCCCGGGACACCGCTCCTGACCTGCCGCACCCCCGGCCTCGGGCTGCTGCCGCCGCTGCCGAGAGGCCAGGAACCGCTTTCCTGCCTTCCCGATTCCCGCCCGCACGTGCCGGAGAGGTCGGTCCCTGCCCTGCCCCGAGAGCAGGAGCACGCCAAGACGTCCCTGGCGTCACCCCTCCGCCCCGGCACCCTCCCTGGCGCTTGCGGCAGTGCGAGCGCAGCCCCCGGGCACGGCGGGCAACTCTTCAGCCCTCGGCGCGCGCGGCGTCACGGCTGCCTGCGGGCCGTCTCCAGGGCAGGTCAGGAGCTTTGTCATCTCTGTTGTCTGCGGCGCGAGATGGCGTCGGAGGAGGGCCTGGCGGAAGATGGCACCTCTTCCCCTGCTGCCGGCACCAGCCAGGCGCCCCAGGCCGCGCCGCTGGATGGCTCCGAGGACCTCACGTGCCCAATCTGCCAGGACGCCGTCAACGATGAAGCCTCCGTGGCCTGGTGCCGGCACGTCTTCTGCTTTTCCTGCATATTGGAGTGGTCCCGCCGAAGGGCTGCGTGCCCGATCTGCCAGTGGCCTTTCCACTACATCTACCGCAAGGCGGGAGCCAGCAGCTACGAGGTGCGCCATGTCGCGCAGCGCAACGGCTCCGGCAGCCACGCTCGAGGAGGGAGGCCTCGGCCCCGCTCTGCGGAAAGGAGGCGGCGGCATTCCTCAGGCCACCAGCACCGCGGATCTCCCGGCAGGGACCGCGGCGGCAGCCGCGCCAGGGCCCCGGAGAGGGGCCGAAGCAGGTCCCCGCGGCGGCACCGTGACGGCCGCGGCAGGGCTCGGCACGCCCAGGGCCACGACCCCTCGAGCGGCAGGAGACGGCGGCAGAGCAGGGCCCGGGACGCGGCCCGCGACGAGGGCCGAGCTCCACGGCCCGAACGGGACGTCCCGTCCTCCTCGGGGAGGAGCGGCCGCCACCAGCGGGGAGGCCGGGCTTCCTCCAGGGAACAGCGGGCGACAGGGAGCCGACCCCGGCGGAGGTCCCGCAGCCCTGCCAGGCGCAGGGCCTGGTAGCACACCCTCCCGAGAAGGGCGCTACTGTACGCCCTGCTACCAGTGTCAGAAAATACACGGCTTTACACCAAAACTGCTCCTACTAACAACCGCAAAAATAACGTCAAATGCAACTCTAAAGCTTGGGGCCAAGGACCTAATCTCCATTATAAAACACACCTGAAAATCTAAAGGGACTCTTGCAAGGCCTTTCAGGGTTACGATGGTAACAGGATAGAAACTCGGGTGCTAGTTTTCTCATACTGTTCTATGTTACACTTGTCTATAAAACACTATACTGAACATTTTCTGTGGGTGTGCCTTTTCTCCTTTTACAGTGCATTTCCACAGTATGATCAACTGAAGATTTTATCGCTTCTTCTCCTTTCTGCCCTGGTACCAATGACACCAATGGCTTATTAGAAAACCTCTTGTCCTTCCACATCACCTGTTTTCTCACAGTCTACCCCAAATACCCCAGAATAACTCTCCCCGTTACTTACCACTCTTCTCACAAGGTGGCAGTGGTAAGTGAGGTCGATTTACCATTATTCTGCTCTATCATAAAGGGACTGCCTATAATGCCAGTCCAAATTTAATGGCTGCTAGCAAGCCTTTGAAAAGCTAGTTTTCTCTCCTTCCTCCTTAAGTGATTTTAAAAGTAACCCCCAAAGCCTTCATAGAGAAATCTGCCCCTGTGGTATGCTCTGTACAGAGCTTCACGTTTAATGCCCTCAGTGGGAGTCCATGCTACAGACTCTTCAGACCATGTCCAAAGACTACCAAAGTCATTGAAAAACAATGGTATACCAAGAACATCGTCACTTTTATGGAAGACTGGTGGGAAGAGGAGCTTTCTCAAAAGACAGAGGTGATACAATAAAGTACTGGACCAAGACAAACTGTTTTAAATCTTTGTATTTAACTGAAGTCGACCTCTATTCTGTACACTGCTTCTGTCACTTCATGACTAGGACCACCACAGATCAGGAGCAGGCTGCTGCTGCCATGAAGGAATTCAGATCAGGATCAAGCTGCCAACTTGCTGGTTCACAGCACTGACGTGCAGCAAGTTGCATTAGTTATTAATTGTGACCTGCCGACCAACTGGGAAAACTATGGTCACATGTAACACACACTATGAAAACATAACCAATACTTTTACATTTTAAAACTACATGTTTATGTTCATGAGTGCAACCATTACACACTTTGTGTTCACTGAAAGCCATAGTTAGTATAGGATATTGGGAACAATGGAAAAAGAAGGTCCAGGATCAGAAGCATTCTTCCAGCAAGGACAAATACAAGGAACTCAACGGTACATTTTCAACAACACTGATCTTAGGCAAAAAGAGAAAAGAAAGCATTCCTTGAGCAGAAACTTCACACATTTTCCACCCACTTTTGCTCTGAGCTAACTGAATTAAAGCAGGGAGACAGAGAGCTATTCAATTACCTCCTACAGGACCTGTCAATCCCCAAGCATGCTTCATTCTCGCCTTTCAGCAGTAACACAGTACTCTCGCACTTGTCACTTGCTTCTGTATAATACACATGTACCTCATCCCTCTTAATTGGAAGAGAACATGCGTATCACAGTCACGCAAAAGAGGTCACCGCTAAAGAAGTGTTAGAGACTAAAGGCATTTCGAGCATCTTTTTAGAGATATTCTTCCCTATGAAAATTTATCTTCAGCTCTCTCTAGACGTGGAGCTGTAGAATTCTGGAAATACTGTCAGCCCGTTTACAATTTTTTTGAGGGGACTACCTTCTTTTTCCTTCTCTTCACTGATTTAGCATAAAATGGAATAGCTGAGTGAGTAGCTCTTACTTTTTCAAAACTATCTGCTTTACTCTTACAGTGCCAATAAAATGATGTTAATTATAGTTCACTTCAAAGTACTTGACACCTATTATAAAACTTCTGTCATGAATATAGTTTTTCCATTAAAATTAGGCATCCCACAGTAAAAACATCCTTTTGCTACACTTTGAGTCATGTCAAAACTCATCAAAAAATAATGTTGTTCTTGTCAGCCTGTCCAACCTACCAAAAAATGAAATCTACACATCCCTTTCTGCTGTCAACATTTGCCTCCCACTTAAAGGAATTCCGCAAGCCTACCTTGCACCTTACCTATCTGGCTTTTCTCATTTTTGTGTTTGAAGTACTGGCATTACTTCATTAAAAAAGCATAAGCTGCTGTTACAAGGTCTGGCCCTTTTAAAGAATGATATGCTTCCATTAATGGGAGTGATTGCCAGAATGGGAATATCACCAACATCTTGCCTGTACGTAATATTATGCATACCAAGGCCATCTAGTACTCTGAGAAGTATGCTTTTTCTGGAGGTGAATGGAAGAATGTTTGAACTAGAAGAGAAAGAATGAGCCAATGTCAGTAAAAAATAACAATTGCTAAATCACTGACATCTCTATTTTAAAAAGAGCTTTTTTTAATTAAAGATCATTAAAAAATTACACAGTTGGAAGCCTGAATGCCTACAATGATGTTAAAATAACACAAAAATCCCAGCGTATATTTAAAACAGCAAATACTGAAAATATACATGAAGGCTCATTTTCTGTCTAAGGTGTTTCAGTTTTAATTGAAAGCAGGGCTATTGGATTTTAGGAGAGAAAAAAAAAAAAGCAGATGGCTCAATAAAAAGAGTTGGACAAATTAAAGTGAAGTTAATTCATGAGAAGGGAACATCCTAAGAGGTTTCCAGTCATGAAAAGGACATCCAAACCCCTAAGGATAGGTAATTTAAAAGTAAAAACACTCAGCGTCTAATAGGAGTTGGGAGAGGTTATTGGGACAGCACAATCAGCCACAAGCTCTGAAAAATTAGCCAGTGGCTCACTGCATTCACCCAGAAATGCATGCATCTGTTAACAACATTCCTCCCCTACATGTACACATACTCATTAACTCACACAACTAGTTGGGACGATTCAGGGAGGATAAATGAGCAACTCCTATTACAACACACACAAGTAAGGCAGTACCTCTGCCAGTGATGAATTTAGTACCTGTAAGAAAACTGTGGATCAGATCTACATGTCTATGTTATCTATTGTAGAAGGATATGAACTGAATTTGTTTACATTCAAAATCACCAGAAGCTTTGTAACCATATTAACTCAAACTGAACTACCTTGGCTCTCAGGCAAGAAAAGTGGCTATTAAAATAATGTTGGGAAAGAATTCTAAAAGCCAAGTCAAAAAGGAATGACAGAGACCTGTAAAATCAGGAATGGTATGAGAAGGAACAGAAAACGGGTATTCACTGTTTCTCAGGAGGGGAAAGCATCAATTTGTCATGTTACAGATTGAAAACAAACAAAAAAATTATTTTTACGTGCAATGTGTAATTACATTGCAGAACTACTGAAAGCATCCATATGGATGAAATCAAGTCTTTTACAGATTCTTCTCTTATGATTAGATTCTATGATGTCCCATAAGGCAAGATGTCCTGCTGAAGGTCTTTTCAAGTTGGGCACATCTAAAAACGCAGCGTCCATTAAAAGTTTCATTTATACTGCAGGCTTTTTTCACTGCTGGTCCTAATGACCATGAGCCTCTATCAAGTTGCCTATTTTACAAAACGTAGAGGAAAAGTAGGAAAGTGTCCATACCCTTTAGTCAGTACTCAGTAGACCATTTCTAGAACGCTGGGTCCAGATTTGCCCCCCTCTTTCCCAGAAGAAGACAGACATTGTCAAAGTGGAGTGAGCTCAGCAGAGGCCACCCAAGACGGCTGGGGCTGGAGCACATGCCCCGTGAGGAGAGGCTGAGGGACCTGGACCTGGTTCTTGTGGGTAAGAGACAGCTTTGGGGGACCGAACAGCAGGTCCCCAGTGCCTACGGGAAGACAGAGTCAGGCTCTTCACAGCGGTGTGTAACGGGGATGAGGGACAACAGGGAAAAGGCGAAACAAGAAAGGTTTGGACTGGGTATAAGGAAAAACTTTCTCTCCGTGAGGACAGCCCAGCAGCGCTGCAGGTTGCCCAGAGATCTTGTGCCATCTCCTCCTTTGGAGGCTTTCAAGACTGACTTGGATCAATCTCTGAATGACCCAGTCTGACCCCATAGCTGGCCCTGCTTTGAGCAGGAACTCAGATTAGAGACCTCCTGAGG
This sequence comes from Harpia harpyja, assembly GCF_026419915.1. Classification (NCBI taxonomy): domain Eukaryota; kingdom Metazoa; phylum Chordata; class Aves; order Accipitriformes; family Accipitridae; genus Harpia; species Harpia harpyja. The sequence continues at coordinate 31,706,888 of NC_068942.1, read as the reverse complement.
TCCCTTCACACCTGACCTATCCTATGATCCTATAAATGCAATCCCTTTCAGACCTACACTTGTCTGTCAAACTTGCTTAAACTTATCCAAAAGATTTAAATGTTATTGCAGATAAAGTTAGAAAAGGACATAGAAACAGCACGATCGCATAAGCCCTGTATCCTTAGGAAACTTTTTTAACAAAATGTAATAATATAGGTAGAAAAGAAATTAAAGATCTAAAGAACTTCATATTTCTAATTGGCTAAAAACAAAAGAGAATTAACAAAGAAACAAAGGAGAAAATGAAAGTGAGCAAAGACTGAGTAAAACTGAACTTAGATTTCCTGTCCTCTTCTCTATACAGGCAACTGATTTTCACTACCTGGCTACTATTTTGACTCTACCCATAGAACTCTCAGCAACTTGCAGAGGTATGCCAAAGGGGTTGTTTCCTCTCCAAATTATAGTGTTGGTAGAAATACTGTTACCTAATGTATCTATCTACTGATCTATGGCTAGATCAGTACAGATTAAAAAAGCTATAAAGAGAATATTAATAGTGTTAAATAACTAGAAAAGTTCTCAAGTAGAAATATCAGTTCTTGCTAAATTTATGAACATCATCTGCTCAGACATACAGCTTTCTAGGGAGAATTTTGAACCTGATTGCCAAGCAGTTCCTCAATACACTATTCCATATAATTCTAGTTTGACTGCCAAATAATTCCTCGATACACTATTCCGTGTAATTCTAGATATATACCAACTGTAATCATGAAAAAATTAGTATTTATGATGAAATTTACTGTAGCAAAAATAACAAACAGCAATCATTCACAGTCAGCATCAGCATGTGCAGTATAAAGAAAAGGTCTGGGATGCATTTTGAGTGCAACAGCCTACTAAATACAGTTGTTGATAAAGAGTCACAGCAATGTTAGCTACAAGATATACTTATTGCTTTTGGGAGAACATTGTTATTAAAAGGACTCAGCAATTACAACATTGATTAAATATATTTTTTATGAAATTGTTAAAAAGAAAGCAAGCCACCGGGTTAGATTTTCAAGACTAAGGTTCTTTCAAAAGTGTCTTTGAAGTCCAACGTATCTTTGGGGAGTTAGCCTGCATAGCCTGTGATGAAAGTTTGGTGTTGGCAGCTGTTGTATTGCTAGAACTACGGTGTGCAGTTCACTAAGTAGCTGAACTCAGTACAGTTCTCCCTTCTTACCTCTTACCTTCAGAGCAGCTTAGATAGTATTATGAATATGCCACTAGTCAGATGAAAGGCGCACTTGAAAGTTGCTGATATATTTTTTATTTAATTCTGGTTTTCTTTCATCTGAGAATGAAACTACTCATAAAAAGAGGAAGTAGAGAGCATGAAGATTTACTCAGACCAGAAAAAAAAGAAAGCAAAACCCACCAAAAATATCAAGAGTGTATTTATTGCTGAACGTATCTCTAGGTGTCCTTGAATTTAACATCCTAGAAAACTGTGTTGCTATGATATGTAAGAAAAAGAAAGTAGTTCTTTGTCAACATGGATTTTTGTAGCTTCTACTGTGCTAAAGTCCATTCAACAAGGCACTTTAAGACATGCTGAAGTGCTCTCCTGGATTAATCCAAAGAGAAAACATCAATGCTGTGCTACATATTCTATGGAGCGGAACAGATAAGTAGGGGTGAAAGATGAATCGATCAATGAAGTCACAGCTAACTCCCCCAGTGAGATATTAATTACCTATCCCTGACTATCTGAAAGCTGATGGTATTCTTGAGAAGGTGGCTCTGCCCAGCTGGAGCAACTAGCAAAAAGGAAGCTTTTCTGTCTCTTCGCACTTTCTGGAAAAGAGGAAATACTTTCTTTTTATCTCTTCAGTCCTAGAACTTATTAGTGATAAAAATGTCTGCTATTCTGTCCTCAGAGCAAGAGAGAGAGATGAACAGCAGGCAATTTTTTTTTTTTCCTGATCTTATTTAGCCGTTTTAGGGTTTTTCTGTACTGTGAGGTAGAACAGCTACAGAGTAAGACTGACATCTGGAAGTACACAGCATAGAAAATAACGAAAAGATGCCACTTACTGAAGTTAAGAACTGGTATCAAAATTTTGCTTGGAGTTCAGGCTTCTCACTGACCTCTCTTGGTTTTCCAGTTAGCAATGCCACTAATGAGCTAATAACCTCTGCTCACACAGTTATCAAAGTATCCGAAAGGAGCCTACAAACCTTCTAAACAGTAGTTTCCATTTAGGATGGCATTTCAGATCTAGGGCTCAGAAAGTCAACTGTACCTGCAAGAGTGACAGGAAAACTGAAGTTCACTGGGGAAGAGGTGATGAAACCCCAAATAAATGTGAGGAATTGCTGAGAGGTGGAAGAGTGTCTCAGAATATGACCTTTGCTTCCTACTATCTTTCTGTCAGCAAATAAAAAAGATTAGCTCTGACTGCTATACAGGCAGGAGAATATTCTGTGTGTGTACACATACTCATATATAAAATGAATAGTTATATATAAAATAAATATACCTTTTATTCATAACTGGTAAAAAAGCATGAAAGAAGGAAACCTAAGATTCACTGCTGGTATATATGATCATATATATCATATCCACCTCTCTACAATGACATTACCTCCTAAATATTCATTGCTTCATCCCAAAAGAGTTCATTTACAGAAAAGTTGCATCCAGGTGCTCATTAATACTATATTGCCAACATACACATTAAGTTTGTTTCTGGCAAATGTCAAGTTTAACGATGTTCAGAGATTCACTAAATGTTACCAGGATTTCATAATTCATCCAAAAGATCACCCTGTTTCCTATCACAACGGAAGATTACTGATCTGCTACCGTTGCAGGACATTTTAATTTACCTTATTTCAGACTGAGAGCAACAATTACAAATAATACCTTTTAGATAAATTGGTTATTTTAATTGAAGGACTAAACTAGTGATATCTAACAGCAAAAAGGTACGTAAACCTTCACTCACAAACCCACTGGAGAGCATGTCTTTGCTCGCAGCCTCCACTTTGAAGTCTGTACAAACAGATCCTTCCTCCAGAGGATCAGTAATGTACACTGAAAGATGGATCAACCTTCCTGTACTGCCTCTTCAGGAGAAATTGTCAGCAAAATCTAAAAATACATGGTTTATGCAGTAACATAAATTCACACAGTTATAAATGTGCAGTGAAAACCGAAGAAGCTGAAGTGGAGAAAATGAGTAAAATTTAAGATACTTTAATAATCTGTAGAGATTTTATTGTATAAAGTCTCCTGTGGATTTTTCTGCAGAATTTTCAATGAATTTAACAGAACACACTCATGCCCACACCACACTCATTCGGTTCTCCTCATTCATACTACTCTTCAAGCCATATCTAAGCATTAACCGCTAAAATACCAATTTGCAGGCATGACAGGGGACATGCCAACAAGGTGCTAACGCTCGGGCCAGTGTGTACCATTCCTGTTCAGTTTAATGACACGGCCATAATGTAAGGGTACAGAAACTAGCCCAGTAATCACCCCAGAAGCAGGAACAAGCGCTAGTTGTAACAGATAGGTTTAGCAACTACATTAGTTTTAGTTAAGTGACCCCGAGTGTTCTTGGCTATCATTTATCTATGCAGGAAAAAGCATTTGGCAACTGAGGCAAGATTAGAGCCATTCTTAGGATTGAATATAAACAAAGTATCTACAAACTATTCCACAAAAAGCAGGAAACCTGAGCCCTGCCTGGAAATAGGATTCTCTATGACAACTTTAGAAAAGAAAATTTCAAGCAAGACTTGTATTCATAGGAAAGAAAACACATTAGCACCAGGTAATCCGATTTCGTTACACCAGGTTATTTGACATCAAGGAATTAAAACTCATCCTAGAGTGGTATTACAGCCCGATATTGCGGCAAACAAGATGCGTGTTTTTCATAGGCTTGTTGCCTTGCCTTAAGAGTACTTGTTTTCATTGTAGAGGCCACAGCAATAAATTAAAACATACAAATGTCAAGGAGACTTGTTTCATTTCCTGCAAACATCCTTCAATTCCTCCAACTACGTTTCTAGGAATCAATTTTAAAAGGTGAGGAAGACCTGTTTGAACCTGTGTGCAACCTACTTCATCACTGCTAAACACAAAAGCCTGTTATCTTGTCAAGAGGAAGAAAGGGGCCCAGGATAATGTTTTCAAATACAAGTACAGTGTATGCTCGTGGCATATATCCAAAAATCAATGATGGGAAGCCTCCCTTTTTTTCCCCACCAGATCCTTTGCTTCTAATTCAATAAAAAAAAGAAAAAAAAACCAAAGCACAAAACCTTTGAGAGTTAAGATCCATGTCAGCAGCCGTACTAACCACACAGTATGGATTCACATGCCATGAATACACGTATCGCAGACAAGCACACTAACAAAGACCAGTTAGATGAAACTGAGTCCAGAGTAAGCAGGAGTGCTGACAGTCAGGAAACTCGGCAAGCAACCTGAGAAGTTCCCAACAGCAATAAACCCTGCTTGTGATGAATCTACACAGATGCTTAATTCGTTACAGTCTAGGAGTAAGTTTGAATCCTTGCTGAGCCCTTACACAAGTAGGTACCCATAAATCATACCTAGGCATTCTACTCTTAACTCCAGCTGGCTGGAAGACACCATGCTGGCATAAAATGACCAGGTATCATTTTTTCACCCTGTCAACAAGATGCATTTCTTGTTTTCAACTCCACTTCAGTGCTGCAGCTGTAACAGCAACATATGTGTCCAAAGGAGGACACATGCGTGTCCAGAGAAGGGCAAGGAAGGTGGTGAAGGGTCTGGAGCACAGGTCTTATGAGGAGTGAGGGAACTGGGGTGGTTCAGTCTGGAGAAAAGGAGGCTGAGGGGAGACCTTATCGCTCCCTACAACTGCCTGAAAGGAGGGTGTAGTGAGGTGGGGGTCAGTCTCTTCTCCCAAGTAACTAGTGATAGGATGAGAGAAAATGGCCTCAGGTTGCACCAGGGGAGGTTTAGATTGGATATTAGGAAAAATTTCTTCACCAAAAGGGCTGTCAGGCACTGGAACAGGCTGCCCAGGGAAGTGTCACCATCCCTGGGGGTGTTTAAAAGACGTGTAGACGTGGCGCTTAGGGACATGGTTTAGTGGTGGACTTGGCAGCGTTAGGTTAACGGCTGGACCTGATGATCTTAAGGGTCTTTTCCAACCTAAATGATTCTATGATTCTACATCATAAAACCAGATATATTCTCAGCTCCCAAATACGGCTTTTCATGGTTTCAAGTCAAGTTCAAAGCAATGGCATCCATCTTCAAGGAACTTCCTAGCCTGTGGCCCAGGGTATATAAAAGCTGGCCTAAAAGTCTATGCCAGACCTTATGAGAAGTGAGTTCACTCTTCAAGCACAGTGCAACTCACTATATTATCAGTGTGGAAAAGCTTGGGTTCAGCTCTGTAGGAGATAACAGTTTTTCCAGGGGCCAGTCTTTCCAGAAGACAAAGGTCTGCTATGACTCTTTTCCAAATACCTGACCTCATGCATTGCTTTTATCTTGTTGTCACTACCACAAATATATGGTAAAAAGAGAATAACTAATGGATTTTGGTTTCCTATAGATCTGTGAATATCTTTCATCACCTGTCCTTGCACACAATATCCTTATTTGTTTCGTGTGTCATTTTCATCTCACCTTCCTCCCAGATCTCTCATCTGCTTAGGTGGATAAGGAGGCAGCAGATATTTTGGCTGACTTAGAGGTTAGTTTAAGCATCTGTTTTCTACCTTTCAGAATGGATGTGAGGCTGAGCTGTCACGTTTTCCCTCAACATGCCCACTATTTGGAATATCTCCTTTAGACACAATGACCAGTCTTCCTTCTTAACAACATGTAGGAACCTCACATGCATGGATTTTTATCCTTATATCAAATATGGCTGAAATTAGCCAACATGTTCAAAAATTATTTGGGAAAAAGAACAAACAGACCACTTGTACAAACTAACTGTACTTCCCTGGAAATATTTCCTTAAAATTCCCATAAAAGATATTTCAATACTCTTGTTTTTCCCTAGGACTTGAAAACACTAAATACCTGAAAAATGCAGAAGCACAGGTTACATGAATGGGAGGGAACATAATAAAATTATATTTGATGTAGGAGCCCATAGGCTGCCACTACTGCAGGCTCTTCATTACCTTTCTCCTTACTAGCGTAGCTATATAATTAAACTGCTTAGCAGCCAGGTAAGGCACTATGAACCCAATATGAATGCTGGTTTAGGACAGTGTCGTGGTTTAACCCCAGCCAGCAACTAAGCACCACGCAGCCGTTCACTCACTCCCCCCCACCCAGTGGGATGGGGGAGAAAATCGGGAAAAGCAGCAAAACCCGCGGGTTGAGATAAGAACGGTTTAATAGAACAGAAAAGAAGAAACTAATAATGATAATACTAATAAAATGACAACAGTAATAATGAAAGGATTGGAATGTACAAATGATGCGCAGTGCAATTGCTCACCACCCGCCGACCGACACCCAGCCAGTCCCCTGAGCGGCGATTTCCCGCCCCACTTCCCAGTTCCTATACTAGATGGGACGTCCCATGGTATGGAATACCCCGTTGGCCAGTTTGGGTCAGGTGCCCTGGCTGTGTCCCCTCCCAACTTCTTGTGCCCCTCCAGCTTTCTCGCTGGCTGGGCATGGGGAGGTGAAAAATCCTTGACATGAGTCTAAACATTACTTGGCAACAACTGAAAACATCAATGTTATCAACATTCTTCACAAACTTAACTCAAAACATAGCACCGAACCAGCTACTAGGAAGACAGTTAACTCTATCCCAGCTGAAACTAGGACAGACAGGATAAAGAACTAGAATAGAATTCAGGAAATTAAGTAGAGACATTAAATTTCATTTAAAAAGCATAAGTGACTTTCAGCTTGGTTTTTTCACCAATTTGAATGCTGTTTTATTTTGTTATCCAGAAGCTAGCCATACAAATCTACTTTTCTTCAGAAGCAATTCTTTCCTCCAGTAAAGGTAGCTGGTAGGTAAGCCTTTCATTGTAAGTGTGAAAAAGAACAACTGCCATACTTAGAATTGTCAAGCTAATGAAAACATTCTTTATACTTCTGTGTATCTGGTAACACCTTTTCTTCTTTCCTGTCTCTTCCATTTTATGTCACCTTCGTGAATTACCTCACTATTACTGTTCATTAACGGGCATACAAAGAAGTCCTTCTGCTGAGTTCTCTTTTTTCCCAGCACACTGGTGAAACAGTAGCGAGGTCTCTAAGGCTGGCCAGATTTGAGAACTGTCCTGCTTCACAACAAACGTCCTACTTAAAGATGCCCAGATGAAATGGCTTATGCTGCTGCAGCTTACGTATCATGAAATATTTAATAAACAGGGAAAAACGCAATTCACAATGAAAACATTAAAGGAAATTACTCGGTTTGCCTGCATCTTATGTCTCAGACTAACAAGCCTTTCATCTGGTTACACGTCTGTCACTGATGATCTCAGCAGCTGGTAAAAAGAAACATCTGTCAATCTGTTCCTGTTCCTAAGGGTGTACAGAGCAGAGAAAGAACTTGAGCAAACCTGCATTGATTCAAGCATGCTGAAGAGTTTGTCAGCTGCCTTGATTAGCACAGGAAACAGCCTCTCAAGTTCAGAAAATGCCACGGGCTCATTCTCGAAGAAGAAGAAAATTTCCAGGAGCACACCATGTTGCAAGACAATCTGTTCTGTTGCAAAACAGGTCTGCTTAGGCTCAGCCCAACACAAGAACGGCAATTTGATGCTGAGTTAATAAGGAATTAAATATTTTTGTGGAAGTGTTTCTTTTCTCCGTAAATTGTAACGATTTTATATAAAAAACATTCCATCAGGACTTCGTATCTATATTGTTGTGGTTTTTTAATGCTGATAAAAACCATATAGCTTTCCCTTTGTTTTAGGATGGATGCCACTAATAACAACAGCTGACAGCACTCACAGATCCATCATTTCAATTTTATGGAGTAATGAAAACAGAAGATAGATTTTTGTTTCAGTCAGAAAATATCCAGCAGTCTTAGTACTAGAGAGGTAGAATTGTTAATAATCACTGGGAGCATGCCAGTTCTTGCACACACACAGAGCTTCATGGCTGCCCAGATGGATGACTGAGAATATTAATGTCCATTTTAAAAGTACTTGTTTAGAAGGTTGTTCCAAGAAAGAAATATGGGTCTTTTCATGCACCTACAAAAATAGAAAGTGTGAGCAATATTAGAAGAAAAATACCTAAATAATTAAAAGATTAAAAAAAAAAAAGAGTGGTAGGATAGACAAGACACACAGTGATTTTTTTCTGGTTTCTCTGAAACCTCCAATGGTTTAAAATCCGTTCTTGGCTGAAAAGACTTTAATTCTAGAAAGCAAAATGAAGCACTTTGACAATTTCCAAAGTATTGTACAAGAGATGGCATTAGACACTCCACAGAGCGAGCCTGGTTTTCATTGTAAAATACTTCTGGAAAAGGAGAAACCCAGGATGAAGCCGGAAGGCAAGGAATCTGGGAATCTGGAGAGAAAGATGTCCGGAGATGGCCAAAAGACTCTCAAGGAAATACAAAGCAGAAAAACAAGAAAAGAAATGACAGGATCAATCAAGGTAACCAAAAAAAAAAAAAACAACACCCATAACCAAAAAAATGCAAAAGTTCATGTTTACTTAGTCCGTCTTCTGTTTGAAGAAGACAGCCAAGTTATCAGGCAGGACATGAGAAATCAAGGGAACAAATCTGAAGACTGTGCCTGAGGTGGAGAACAAGCAGGGATATCAAACAGAGAGGAGAAACACAATTGTTTCTGAACAGGAGCTAGAAGAGAAATAGGCAAACGTAGACCCTCTCACTGATTAAGCACACTTTGAACTCTTAATGTTAAATATTAATTTATGCTATCTATATATATAAATACATATGGTTTTTTCTATCTATGAAATGTTAATACACACATTAATTTTTGTCTCTGTGAACTAAACTTAACTTGCCAGCAAACCTTGCTTCTCACTCAATATTTGTAGGTTTAGATAGTGCATTTTGAACTAAATACACCACCATGGAAAAAAAGCCGAGGCTGGCGATTCTCAGGCATCAAAGCATAAAGTGCCAAACACTCCAGAGCCTGGCAATTCCTCCTGCCTCCTGGAAGGGTGGGCACAATCAGGACTGGGAGCGCAGACTCTGGTGCACCAATTAATGGGAATGAGGGTGCAGGGGACACTTAGGGGCACTGAAGAGTCCATCTTCTTCCGCTTGAGACCGAACTACTGCAAAAAGACGAAAGAGTGGGCGATAGTTTTATATTACAAGCTAACCAGTGCTTTCTTCAAATCACAAAATCCCTGAGTGTCAGCAAGTGTCCCTGTGAACTAGAACCTGACCAACTGTACCACCCAACTGCCAGAAAGGACCTGGCAGGACTTGGACTCGCTAGCATTCTCCCAGACGATTCTGGAGCACAGCTGAGCACAGGATCAAAGTCCAGGGACCATTCACAATAAAAAGTCTGCATGCACCCTCTGTTTTGGAGTGTGGGAGACATTAATAGCACAGATGCAGCAATTTTCGTGCCAGTTAGTTTCAGCACCAAAGAATGTTCCCAGGTACGCTTAATATACTTACCTAGACATAGCTTATGTCTGCATGCATCAGAGCCTGGTGCATTCAGAATTAGTTTAGTAATTCTGAAGTTAATTTCAGTTTTTCTGAGATTAAATATAACAGGTGGGGTTCACTCTGAGATTAGGTCACGTCTGCCTTTTCCCTATGGCCATGTCATTTCCTTAAGAGCCTCTTCTTTGTGACTTTATATATGAAGGTTTAAGAACCAAAAGTAAAACCTGAGAGGTAATTTGTATGTCTTATCTATTCTTTTAGTCTTTGCAGATTCTCAAAACCAGCTCTAATATCTCAGGGACGGGGAGGAAAAAAAAAAAAAAAGAAAAAGAGAGGGCAAAGCTTTGGAGAAGAAACCCTGCAATACACAACCTGGTTAGTGTTTACTGCAAAGAAGCAATACCTGGTAAAGGAAGCTGTAGCAGATCAGTGAAATGAGGGTGTAAAGATCAGGTCCTGCAAGGAACCTTCCAAGGGTGAAACTAAACAAAACCAATCCATTACATCAGATTATATCCTTCGTATAAATGGAGTTTAAGCATAGGCTACATGTTAAATGCCACTGTGGTATTTGCTAGGGTATCCTAGAAAGACCAAGGCATCCAAGTCAAGCGAGATCAAGCAAATGAACTCGACTGTCTCAGCAATTCAGATAATAACAACGTCCTACTTTAAAATACTTCTACAGCTGAAATTACACAGACAGACATGAAAGGAATTTTCCATAGAATTGATTAATTTCAGGTTTGAGAAAAAAAAAAAGGTCATGTTACATTTGAGTCCATGCATCTATCTACCAGTAGTTTAGAACAGTGCAGGAAAAAAACTTCATTCTGTAATCAAAACAAATAAATATAAACAACTTGCTAATAGAAAATATTCTTTGAATGGCACATTGGCAGGCAAAAATTCAGATTTTGGAACATCAAAATATAAAGTGACATGGATTAATAACAGGCTTGTTATTCTTTCTGCATTCTTTCTAGTTTTTTTGCCTAGAAATTGATGCTGCTAACACGAACACTCCAGTGACTTAGCCTTCATTAATCAAAAGATGTACACTGCTCTGTTTCAAATGATGTATGCTGCTACAGCGAACATCTTTACCAATTAAAACTGCAGCACACAAATTAAAGGCTAGGCTATTGTTATAACATGAAGACAGATTCCAATATGTGCAAACAAAAATGGTGTAATTATTCATGTAGTTAACTGAAACCCCTGGAATAATGTAACTTTTCATAAGTGGTTGTCTGGCTATCTTCCAAGAGGAAATGGAAAGTATACAGATTTACCTTTGTGATCTATACTGTATTTTGGGTATTGTCTATTGTCTTCTATTAAACTTCTCTTCCTCATACCATATGGGAAACATTTCATAAAGACAAATTCTATAGATTTGAAAATAAATGTTTCAGAAGTACGCACGCTGTTTTTATTAACGGAGAAGCGTCTGAGAAAGCTATGTGTAAGAGTCAGTCGAAACACTTAGCTGACACAATCAAATCATAAGCAGTGCCGAACAGGGTAAACAAAAGGCATCATGAAAATGGGGCAGAATCTTCTGCTCGTGTGACAGCAGCTCTAACAACTGTGTGCCATTGGGATCAGCATAAAACATGCTGTCAAAACCCTAAATTAGAGAGACATAAAAACACATTAGTGTTAACAGATACATTCTAAAACTGTCATGTTTATGGAAAAATTAATTTAGCCCTGCATTTTAAAGACATTTAAGTGCTTAATTCATACTGAAATTAAGAGGAGTCAGATGACTAAATATCTTTTGAGGCCTCCTCCTCAATGCTTATGACTAAGGCCAGGACTGGATCATGAAGTTCTCTACAGACAAGTATAACACTAGATCCAACACTATGAAACTTGCATGTGATTCCCACTGTTGTGCCAACACAGTCTCATTTGTAGGATGAAAGGGCTCTTCTGAGATTCAGATTCCACCAAATATGCTCAGATCAAGAAATACACCATTAGGAAACCAGTGGGAATGAGACAAGATAAACCCATGACTTTTTTTTTCAGCAAACATGAAATAATCCACCCCATTTTTGCTTGTCTGTTCTTCCTGTTATGCAAAATCCCAATCAAACAGTGGTATGTGAGCAATGAACATACCCCTACTACCCTCTTCAATACTATTGTTTAAAGAAAGGAAAGGACTAGTCTTAATCTTGTTTATATTGTTATCGCAGTAAGAAATTGTTGAGGTAACAAATCTTCCACACATAGTAACAATACTTTTTTCTTCTACTGTTGATCTCTATACACAAAGAACAGCTGAGTTTATACTGAAGTCTTTCATTTTTATAATTTCCAATTAATTTTTGTACTTATGGAAGAAGGAAACCCTTGTGGATATCTGCTTATTGCCTGACAACCAAAAGATAAACCCGTATCTGGATCCCAAATACACTTGTCACGTTGGAGCAGAAGTCCCTCTACAATGGTCAGAACCAGATCTTTTTTGGTTTCCTTTCACTGGGAAAAACGCACAAGAAGTTTTCCAAATCAGAACCTTTTTTATATTGGTGCTAAACAGGAAGGGCGACACTTTCAAAACCACGGCATTATTTAGGAGCCGAGTTCCTACCCTCAAAACTCAAGAAGGCACTTAATGCTAACCTTGAACTCGGCTGATTGTATATTGACTTCTAGGAGCCAGATTTTTGAAGGAATTCAAGTAGCCGATAGGTGAGCTCCCAATTCAACTCCACAAATTCTGGACTTGAGATGAAATATTTACAAAGTGTAATAAACCTCCAAAAGAGTTTAACTATTCTGAATAGTGTAAATCTCATAGGACAATATTAAATAAAGCTGTTCAATAATCATATTCTTAAGACTGTAAGTTTGGGTACAGGCACAAATCTGGTCTCCATTACAGTGAGAAAAATAATAAAAAAAAAAACCAGACTGAACCTGTTCCTGGTAATTCCTCATCAAGTTACCAAATCAGACATATTAGGAGAATAAAAACAAAGATGTTGATGGAGGGATGAGAATTTGCAGTTACAGTAAAACCAGCCTATTTTGCGTGGTGGGGGAAATCTCAGCTTGCCACCTGCCTACAGTGTGTCATGCCGCAGTGTTCGGCGGACACTGAAGTGGAGGCAACGCTTCAGAAAGCACTTGCAGAAGGATGAGGTAATGGCATCATAACTTTTAAAGGAATTTCATCCCACGTACGAAGGACTACATGAAAAGTGCATTAGCAAAGTGACATTCAGGAGTCATCTTAAAACTTCTACTTAAAAGATAATTTCCCTTAGGCATTTACATGAACCTGGACCTTATTCAAACATAAGGATCAAGAACTAAAATCTACACTGCAGGGCACATCCTTTAAAAAGGGTCCATTATGTAACAGTTAGTATTTAAATACTAAATAGTCATAAACAGTAACACAAACTAATGCAAAAGTAATACAACTGTTACTACCTGCATAATAAAACTACCTTCCTTGCTCATCTATTTGCAGTATTTTTTCAGGATTTGCAAAATGTAGTTGCCTCTAGTACACGTTATCTGCTTTTATTTCAATGCCAGTTTATATATTATTTTTCCCATTAAATCTTCATTATTAAGTATTAGGAAAGAGATACAAATAAGTGTTTAAAATTTAAGAATTGTTTTCTAATATGAAACTGATGAACTGATTAATAGTAGAATGGATACACACAGTGACTACTCACAAGGACTTTTCTTTCTGAAAATCTGTTCGTAACAATACATTAAACTATGTAAAAAGGTAAATGGGAAGCTTCTCAATTTTGAATAATAGAACAGTATAAATCACCAGAGAAAGAAAAATTTTTAAGTATAACAATTCAGCTACTGCTTCTCAGTAATTTTGTTGCTATAATGAGTGAGGGGAATTTTTTGTAGTAATTGCAGGTGTAGGGATTGAGACGCAGTTTACAGGTGTTAGCATGGAGGACCACCACATGAGCAGAATACAGATCCTCAAGGAGATATCTTTAAGAAGGGTGATGATGGTTAGCTCAGCAGGCAGACCTTCGCTGGGAGATGACAACTCAGTAACAAATGATGAATGGCTGGGTGGGTGGCAGAACCAAGAATATTCTATGAAGAGATCTGAAGACAGAAATATATATCCTGTTTGGTGTAAAAAGAAGAGAGAAAAATCACAGGTGAAACTCTAAGAAAGGACAATACCCACCAAGGTGGTTATTTCAGAAGTGTTTTGAAGGGGTACAAATAAGGCAGATTTAAGCTGCCATCCAGAAAGAAGGATGTGGAAGCAACGAGAGAGGAAACCACGACAACAGCCTACGTGAGAAAATCAGCTGGATGGATAGATAGATAGGAAAGACTGATCCTACATTGCTCACCTGTGTGTCTATGGCACAAAAGAGGGAAGTGAACCTGCATTCTCTCCTGACACCCCTGGGTTTGGGTAGCACCCTGAATTGTCTTGTATGCATCTGGCACTGAAGGCAATGCGATATTGCCTAGTCAGAACTTGCGATCAAACTCACAAACCCTTAAATGTTCATCTTGCATTGCATTACGCACTGCGAGCAAAAGCTATTCCTAATTTTATAAAGTTACTCCTCTATATGAATTGTCATAAATACAGATGATTAAAAATTAAACTTTTTCACAACAGAATATTAATAACCATATTCTATTACTAAAGTCACTGGTTTTATTTATAGTTCAGGTACATTTTATAATGCTTTACTCCTTTTTCTGCTGGCAGATGAATATCTTCATACGCCTAATAAAGGCAATCAGAAATGAAGAAGTCACCGTCATTTTTTCTTTTCTTCCCCCGCTCCCCGCCATCACGCCCCCCCCAAATCTCCACTGTTCTGTGTGAAAAGCTAGTAGTGTAGGTACAACTCTACATTGTTAATGATTATTATAGTTCTCTATTTTGTAGAACATAAGGTATTGTGGGCGCAGAACCAGTAAAGTTCTGAAGTGAATTGCATCATTCCTTATGCTGCTGGGACATGCTTTCCTGCTGTGACTGTTCAAAATTATTTCTATATGCAAAAGGTCATCAAGCACAATGGAATTTTGGTTTCATAAATAAAAGTATTCATCAACAAATCATTCAATCTTCTGAAATACTTTCACCAGGCTATCAAATCTTTTTTCCTAGGGTGGCCTTAAACAATGCCAGTAGTTTTGCATAACGATTGCTGAGCAATGGAAGTAAATTCAGCTGCTCATTGTATATGAATTCATACTGAACTGAGGCAGGAAATGAGTCCTATGTGTTCAAGTTAAATTAATTTTGGATTCAAGATTAAACTGGAAAATAAACTAATAGGGTAATGATCACCATTTTTTTGGTTTAGAGATGTATTTATTTATAGTAATTGTGTTAAAATCGTAATTGTAAAGAAGCAAGCTGAAGGAAGCATTAGTAAACATTTTAATAGCCCAATCTCGCTATTAGCTAGGCGAGATGCATAAATAAATTAGAAAAACAATAATGTAAACATAGCTGTCAAATATAGCCAATGTTATGAATTATTCTGCACTGTGTTGTGTTTGTCATAGTCCAAAATTGATTAAGTCATGGGTAATGCAGAAAGAAGAAAAACACCTCACAGCAGATGTTAGTCTCTTAATCAGAGTGGTAGAAGATTCTGCAGTGACAGGAGGCATAAAATAACCTGAGCATAACTGTAGTCACTTCACAATGAAGCCAGAATGATCACGGCAAAAACGGGCTGTCCACCTACACAGAAGTATCTTCTGTATTTTAGGTTTTTTTCTAATTTAAATATGCTTTTTAACATTTTTTTCCATTCACTGCCATGGAGATAAGTGAATAAAATGGCACATAATAAAAATCCAAAGATCTGGGGCTGCCTTAAGAGTTCTTGAGTTCAAGAGGTCTTGAACACAGTACTTCTTCCGAATCTTCAAAAGATCAGTCCAATTCTTATGGAGATTATTATATCCTTGTTTCACTCCTACTACTCCCACCGTAAGAGCAGCACTGCTGAGCAGTGTGCTGGATTCCCACTGTGCAAAGCTTTCCGCTTGCTCTCCGTGGGTCCCCAGTTCACTATCAGTCTCTAGCTCACACATATTAGATTCCGGTCACCCTCTGTCACCACCCTCAAAATGCTCGCTTCATCTGAATGGCTCCACATAAATCGCTTAAATCGTGGTAAGGATGATGACATCTGATTTTCTACTCCACCAAATACCAGATACTCTAAAAAGATATGAAGTATTTGCACTCTCAATGCTACCTTATTGTCAATGAAAAGCATGACGTACCTGTTGAAGGCTGACATTCAGCAACCATCTGTATACTATAATATACACTTCCAGAAGTCCCTATGCAAAATCAGAATTCTTCCAAATATTCCAAGTGCTGTATGCTTTCTGTACAGCCTGCAATTATATTGATACCGTACAGATAAATCACTCTACCTTGTGTCACTGAAGATAACAAAGGCGGCTGGAATGCAAACCAATACAAAATGTGAAGACATCACGTGAAATAAAAGAATGGCAAGATTTGCTAATCCATATGAGGCTCTGAATAATAGACCTGTTCTTTCATTACTGCCTTTATAGCCTTCTATTATAAAGTACACTATTTTAATCTATACTTTTACTTTAAAAAAATCACAGTATTTAGAAATGTGTTTGTTGAAGGAGACATTCGTTGCCCACGTTACTTATAACTGTGGCTTCATGAAAAAGCTGATATAGAAATATTTCGATAAAAAAGATCCAGATTTTCAAATACCAGTTTATCCCCAGAGAGTCACGGACCATTTGCTAGATACTAGAAACTCCACTTCCAGGCAGTGTAATTATCATGCTTTTACTAGAACCATGACAACTTACACCTCACATCGTAACACAGGTCTAAATAAACCCCCTAACAGCCCAATCCTCAAAGAAGAGTGAAATGAGTAAGGATTGCACCATCTCAACCTTTGTATGCCAACGTGAGGCTAACAGTAGGCTGGAAGAGTGAATTTTAGCAGCAGTTTCTGGCAGAGACTGTGCTCAGATGTTGTCTAACGACCTCCAGCAGACGGTTTCCCACAGGGTCTAGGATCTCAGCAGATACAGGAGGGTAAGTAAATTTATTTCAAAAGGGGTACGCATACAATCAGTAGTGTATAATCCTACCCACTTGTCTTCCTACAAGTCTGAACTATACTGTGGAAAAAAGCTATGTTTTAATACACTATTTCATAAAATGATGTGATTCTTCAAACAAAAACAACAAAAAAGATTTAAAAAAATACAAAAAATTTACTATCAAAGTATAAGCAAAAAGTGTTGAGTAAGCAGGTTAAAGCCCACTACATCTGTGTACTTATCTCTAGCAAGCATCTCATGGTAAAACCAGCAGAATAATAACAGACCACGCAATTTACACTTCTGGTCACATAAATTTCTTTTCAATTCTCATGATGAGGCAAAGCAAGTACAATGAACATAATTTAACTACTGTACGTTTTCTCTTTCCCAGTGACAGTAGGTCTATGTTTTACTGAAAAAGCATTTACTTATGTTTATTGTGATAAGGTTAAAATAAATCGCATTGCTATTTTTATGTACTCCTCAGCTACTAATCTGTCTTGACTGCCTGATGATGAATTCTTTATAGTGTGATTTTATAAATATTTCTTACAAACATTAAAACGCCATTTTTCATAATGAATACATGCATTGTTGAATAGATTAATGTATTTTGAAATCTTTTGACTGTCCGATGCAACCTAATGCTGAAACACTATGTTAGGTTACTAAACTCAAATATGTTGTTTATTCCTTGGAAAATTATGAATCTGATCATCTCAGGTATATATATCATTATATGAGTCACAGAAATGTGTCATCTCACCGACTTTAAATCAATTCTTCAGGGTTTATCAGCAAATCTTTACACACACTACTTAAATATACAACCGAAATCAACTTAATTTGTTTGAGCATATCTTTCACTGATAGCAAGAGTTCTGAAGAAACACTTGTGTGAAAAAATACAGGACCTGAAAGTAAATGTCAAGTAAAATAACCAGAATAACAGTGGGACATTTATTAACAAGGAGAAAAAATTATTTGAAGAAGAAATTTAATTAAATGCAGACACGTGCCACAATAAAGATGAAAAGATATCAAAACACAATGATGGGAGATAGGAAAATCCTAGGACTTTTCAGTAAATTAAGGATAATCGAGATGACAGCCATATGGTCATTATTAACAAACAATATCAGCACGCAGACAGGCTTAGAGGAATACTTCTAAAGCCAGCCTTCGATGTAATCCCTTCAATCCGAATTATGCAAAAGGACTGCTGAGGTTCTCCATCTTTTAACAACATCATGAAACACGGACACAATTAATGAATAGAGCACCTGCCACCTCAAACGGACGCCATTTTTGAAGACGTTTGTTTTCACGTTACTCATTACACGCTTGTCATGGCTCCCGAGGGCAGAGTCACGAGTTGGCTTGCCGCAGAAGCCGGGAGGCAGACGAGGCGGCAGGGACACGAGAGGGAGGACAGCAATACAGCGATCGGACGGCGCGGACGGGACCTGGTTGGCAAGACCGGAGAAGAGCGCCCTGAACGAGGAATACAGCCAAAGGGTCGGGGCACCCTGGAACAGGTCTCCTGGACGTTTCCATCCCGCACACGCCTTCCAGCTTCAACCGACACGCGCCTGTGGCTTCTTTCCAATTCCCACTCAAGTTGTCCCCACGCTCTTCTGACTCGCGCGTGCTCCCCCCTCGTTTTTCACTCTTCAGCTTTCCTGACGCTCAAAAGACACATGGGGAGCAAAAGGGAGTGGTGGCCTGTGAAGAAGTCACAAGCACGTACAGATAAGACGGAAGATGATGAAGTGATGTTTTATTGGTTCTAATGAAGGAGTTGTTCTGCTTCCCCAGGCTAGTTTATAGTCTGTGCAACCATACCTACCATTGTTAAGAATATATAATAATTGGTAACAATTCATGAAACTATGTATTTAATTATTAAAATAAATTATAATAGATATGTAGAATTATATAGGTAGAAAATAAGTACGTATTTTACAGGTTGCTCTATTAATTTTAACTACAGAAGAAGAGTACAGTATCTCTGAAATACCACTATTAAGGTAACCCAGAGACAAATTTGTCCACTCCAATGGTAACCTTCTAAATAGATCCGCTTTAGCATCACAGCCCAGCAGCAGTGTAGCCTGGTGGATCAGGAAATCTGGTTTTGCCAAGTGGTAGCAACAGGCCTTTGATTTTATAAGAATAACTAGTCACACCAGGCCACAAGCCTTAACTGCCTTCTCTGGTCTTGAACTTACTTTCGCTTGATCTTAGCTGTATCTGCAAAAATTATTTGAGAAACTTTCGCTGCAACTTGCTCTAAGATCAGGTAAGTCTTGACTAGCTTCTCCTAGCTAAAACAGCAAGAATACCCAAAGGTCAAGCATCTACTCCATACTTTTGAGCTCGTGTAAGTTGTGCTGGTTATCACCTAACTTTTTATAAGTTTAACTTTTCCTCAGCTTTCCACTTGTGTGCTTCTCCTTTGCCAAAAGAAATAATACCACATAGGGAAAAGACTAACAAACCTGAGCAACCATGCTATGGGAAGCCCTACAGACCAACAGAAAAGCAAAAACTACAATCCATTATCAAATATGGGGTTGAAATAGATAAAAATAACCCTGAGCAAACTCAGTATCAGGGAGGAAACCCTCCACCACCATTGACACTGTATTGCTGGTGAAGAACTGGAATGCTGACAACTCACTAAACCATCCCGCCCTTGACCTAGGACTGTAAATTATCAGAGAGGTGAGAAATCAGAAGAAAGGAGAAGGTATTTGCATCTATTGATTTCACTGTATTACTAATGAACCTCAATAGAAATGGTATCATTTTGATTCTGTTAGCATTGTTACAACCGGAGTAAGTGGTTGTTATATTTTGATTAGATCACTAAAGCATTAAAGCAACAATAAATTCTAATTCTTGGATCCTCCTACACAGTGCGTTCTTTCTGATTACCCATGTGAAATTATGTAAATAGAAGAGGATCTCTGCATTTCCTCCTGCAGACAGATTTTAAAACATATGATGGAACACCGCATGGAAGAAATAAAAAGAAATTCTAAACAGGTGCTTTCTAGATGTTTGAAAAAGCATGCTACTGTTGTAACAGTGGAGTAACGTGGCAAAGTTTAAGGTGAGAAACAGAAATTACTAACAGCTTTAAGCTATGCCCATAAAGAGTTTGCTGCATGACAGTCAGAAGTAGGGTCAGATTTTCTTGCTTGGACAGCCCACCTTCACAGCTTCGTAACCCCCAGTAAAACCCTTCCACGTGTCGTTCCCCTCTTTCACAAGAGGCACGTGCTAGCACCGAGGCTGGCACCGCAGCCCACCGGAGCAGGAGTACCTGCCAGACCAGTGACGACCACCGCAGCAGGGAGCACCCAGCACCGGCACGGGGGCTCCCGCTCCGGCTTCCCAGCAACACGCACGCTGCCAGTCCGCGGCCGAGGGTGAAAAGGGACATACGGGGCGCAAGGACAAAGCCATTTACAAGGAGATGGACGGTTTCTGTCTTCGAATTTACAACAGCTCAACGTTCTCATTTTGTTAAGATCATCCGGATAATGAAAATCCTGCGCTGTTCTTGTTCTGCGTGCTCTTTCCTCTCACGCTCCATGCAGATGAACACATCCACATCTCTACCGCACCAGCTCCTCTTGAGATTCTGATCAGCTAAAAAAGCATTGGAGCTATCACTGATCAGGAACAGTGTTGGACTCCATTTTCAAGGACGCTGTCGAGTTCATTTTTGTACACACCACACTGGAATTTCATCATGATGCAATTAATTGGAAATTCATTTAAAATTACTTGAAACTTACAGGAGAAAGATCATATATATCACAAAGTACCAGTTTATTTTATGGACATGAAATCCTCCCAAGAGTGTCCCTAATCCACATTATTTTTGACTGATATTTGCAATAGAACATTTTCACCAGCAGACATTCAAACGAAAATACACATGCCCGACCATCTTTTTAAGCAAGTTCACAGTCAGAGAATGCATACACCATTATCACATATAAAGCTGGAAAAGCTGACTACTGAGCTGACCAGTACACACCCAGGGTTTGCAGGATTAATTTACTGAACTGCTCTCCAAGCTGCACTGAGGGGGCTGAATGGAAGGAATCAAAGGCACAGAGCTAAGAAGGAATAACTGAGTGAAGAAATGACAGAAGTTTAAACTACAGAAAAGGTATCTGCAAAAAGGCTACCACTGGAGAATAAATGTTTTCCCCAAACTCTATGCAGTGGCATAGAGTATCCAGGGAAACAGGTTGTGCAATTTCCATCACCTGGCATTTTCAAGATCAATCTGGACATTGAAGGAATCTTGTAACAACACAGCTGATTGAGTGTAGGGCATGGCGACATAGAGGATGTGACTTTCCAAAGAGCCTTGTTTTTCTGTAATGCAATGTATTTTTAGTATTTTACGCTGCTGAGAGATTTTTATTTAGCCAAAATTCGCATGGGGCTTGCTGTAATACAATATATTGCAGGTACCATCATTGGACTGGAAATAAGTTAACGCTGGTTTACATATCTTTGATAAATCAACACATTCGTAAAATACACATTTGAGAAGTATCAACTTGAAACAGCAATGTGTATGAAGATAGAAGCCAGCTGCTCCATAGGGAAGGAAGGCAGAACTTGGTAGAAAGTTGGAACATATAAGAATTCAGTAAAAACAAACCAAACCATAAAACAGTATCTTTGGGTGCTCATTTAGAGAGGTAAAGTAACTTTAACAGCTTGATAGGCTGAAGTAACAGTGGCTCCGGAACTTTCTGAAGCAACAGACCGTGTCAGGGGACTGCCCCTCTTACCTCCCGGCTCCCCAGCCCCGGCTGCCCCTGCCGCCCCGGGCTCTCCTCCAGCAGTTCTGCCCGCAGGCAGTCCTCACGCCGAACTACCTCCAGTGCTCACCTTCTAGCGACAGAAGTATCCTGGAAGCTTCTTAGCATTTTTTTTTTTTTTTTTTTTTTTAAACACAAACGTGTATTTACAACATAAAAAAATACATTTCAAAGAAAAATGATTAAGATGTAGTGAATCTAGTAGTGTTCCTTTCTGAGGGGCAGAGTAAGTAACAGAGGAAGAAAGGCAATCAAGAAACAGAAGTATTTCTCACTGTGCACAACTAATAAATATAATTTAAGGCGGTCATGGGAATTTATTAAAGGCAAACGGATTTAAGCATAAACAACTAATAGCAATACAGTTATGAAAGGTTTAGAAGTTAATTTTTCTCACAAAAATCTGACAGTAGTATTTATTTTCCTATATTTTCTGTGGTTATTACTATTATTATTTTGTACTTAATCAGATGAAGAAGCATAGCAGTAACTATGCAGCACTCCTTGGCTGTGTTAGATAAAATTGTGAGGTAGCCTGGTTAAGTGTTTCAGGCTCCAATAATCCTATGGCTAAACCTAGAACAGTGCTCTGCCATTGGCTCTGCAGGCATTAGCAGCTTTACTAATTACTGCACTATTATGAATGCAGAACTACCACAAAGCAATGCCCAGAAGTCAACATTGCTTAAGCTGTCCACCCTGGAGAATGTAGTAGCCTTTACGCTCTGAAGACATTAAAGCACTCAGTAACTACACAATAAGTAAAAGTCATAGATCTACACATTTCAAAACTGAGCCTGAAACACCGGCGTGGATTAACTCTTCATAGTTGCATAAGGCTAGATCGGCAAAAGAAAGTGTGTGTAGTAAAAGCAATTACTGTTCTAGTTCAACATCTCAATAATTACAGCACTCGCATAAGAATTGGGAGTCATGGAATAAGATCCACTTTAAATGTAGGCTGCCTTGCTTTGTCTAAGCTTTGGGTAAGTAGGTCTGGAAGTGAATGTCCTAGAATAGACAGCTAAGTCTCCTCTCTAGTCAGTGGAAAGCAGCACATGCGATGGAATACTTGCAAAGATGGGTAGTCCACACAAGCGAGAAAACCCTCTTTTTCTACTCATACACTTCCAAGAGCAAGACAGATCTGATCCACTGAATTTCAGTGCCCACTGCTCACTACTGAGCATCCAAGGCACTAACGTTAACTACATGCACCCCACAGGACACAGTTCTGGGGTATGACAGCAGTGGTAACCATCTCTAACAATTTTTCTGAGCATTTATGGGCGAGTGGAGCAGCATTGGCAGAAAGCGTTCAGACTTAGCAGGGATGTGCCCCGTACTACAGTCGGGCAGGGCTAGGAAAGGAGGTGAACTAAACTAGGAGGTTCTCAGGCAGACAGCCTCACTCATTAATTAACTTCCTCTTCAGTCTGAAGGGATACAAATAAACACCTACTAATTCTGAAAAGAGGCTGCTTTGGAACAGCAGCAGGTGTTTTTTAATGTCTTTGGCTGAAGTCACTGCACTGCATTATGTCATTTCCCTCTAAATGAAGCAAGAAGAGTGCTATTCTTTGTAGGCTGGTCAACTGCACAGGGATTGCTTATGGCGATTACACAAAGAGTATGGTATGAAACGCATTTCGGGCAAGAGGCAAAATGGTGAATCCTTTCTAGAACTCCTGAAGATTAGGGGGTTTTTCCCTCAAAAGCTTTTCTACTAAAAAACCCCACCACTATAATGAATGTATAAGGAAAAACAAAGAGATCAGCAACAAGAATAAGGACTAGACGGCTTTCTTGGGTAGAGCTCCATAATCATGCCATTATAAAGAGCTATTCTCCATATATTTAAAAATCATTAAATTAGATTCCCTGTATATTAGACATCCAGGTACCTCAAACTCATGTCATCAAATGTCAAAATAAAAATCAGCCTTGTATCTTTTCTTATAACAAGGAGATCTATTGTATTACTATTACTAGAACTATTGTATTATTGGAACTACAGACTATACACAGGTAATTTTGAAGTTTTAATAAATGTATCTCTAATTTAAACACATCCTATGGCAACAGTCACTCTGAAATAATCCAAAAAGCAACACAGACCTAGTAGGCACTGGTTTTTAAACACCTGTCCTCTAACTAAGAACGTGCAAGTCAGCTAGAGCTACGGCACAGAATGAAATTTTTATAGAAACTGCAACATATTCAATAAAGTGAAAAAAACCAAATATTTTCTTTTGAAATTGTTCTGACTCACACTTGACCACAAAAGTTGCTCCAAACAAATTAGTCCCAAAACTACTCTTAGTTTTTTGCATGTTTATTTCACTTCAAGTTTGCAAGGAATGTTAAATGATAGCTCAATCATATGCTATCCATGCCTAACTCATACATAAACATCCCACTGCCTCATTAAAAAAGGATGTCCTTGTGATTCTGTTGACACAAAAAGCCTTCAGCATAACTGGTCAGCATTACCTATGTTAAATAAAGCAGCAGAGGCCAAACAACTCACCCAACATATGTAGGAATAATAGTCAAAACCCACACTACTGCAACCACGGCATGCATAAACTCTTGTACTAGAGCACCTCTGCATTCTGCATAATAAAAGCAGGGTTTAATGATGGAGTCCAAGACCATAACTGAAATTAAAATCCAGATAAATGCTACCCTCAGCCCAATGAGAAAGTTTATCATGGAATATCTTTTATCTTTCTGCAATGTGACAATTGACAGTTCCTTTCCACACCGTGCATTGACATTGAGAAAGGACAGAAAATAGAAAGCAGTCACAATAAAAAAAATTTAAAAGACGACAATGTTACAGTTCTAACACCAGTTGATTTCTCAATCCCCAACTTTAAACGATTGTCAAAAGACTATAATACCTATCACTAATTGATATCTCTACTAATTATATAAAATATGTTAAACTAGATTGCTCTGCATGGATTACAGGTTCAATGAAAATCCAAACAATATTTCATATTAAACCCTCCCTGAGGGATTCAAATCCTCTTAGCCAGAAGGAAAGCAAGTATTTGTGGCTTTTTCAGTACTAAGTAACTCCCCAAAACTGCAGCTGGCTGAACAACAGGTTGATTGAAAGAAAGAAGATTACTACATCAACAGAATCTGTTTTCTGTATTAAAAATACTAAATCTCTTGGGGAAGAAAAAATGGAGAGCTCACCTCTTCACACTGATGAACTGAGACAACCAGCTTCCACATCAGGTAAACAAGAAAGGAATGAACAGACTGCCTAATCTAAAGTGCACATTTGATACCTGTCCATCACAGAAATGACTAATTGCCCAAGATTCCCTGTGATCACAGATCACCTTCAGCCTGCCAAGCACCTTCCTCTTACTAGATTAAGTTTTACAACTGACTTGTCGCAACTTATAGACAAATAGCACCTTTTAGATTCTCATAACTGACACACTATTCCAATTCATGAACTTAAGCATGCACACAGCCTCAGCAGACTAAGGCCTACATATTGACTTCTTCAACTAATCAGACTAATAAAAATATTTAAGTAAATTAATGTAATTTTTCCAAATTGCATTCCATAATGAAGAATTGCCTTTTAACACCAACAACAGGAGTATTGAAGAGTTTGGAAAGCTAATAGAATTACTGAGGTTGAGTGAAGGGAATGCTATAAGCCTTCTGAATGAATGGTAATTGATACATATATATTCAATGAGAGGCACAGTGTAGACAGGTTGATGATGGTGACTGATATAGTTAAAACTATTGACAACTATTTTTTAAAGCATGAAGCCTAAAGGGGTAAGATACTTGTGATTAAGGACATACGAAACGAAAGCAAGTTGCCCTAATCATAGAATCATTTAGGTTGGAAAAGACCCTTAAGGTCATCAAGTCCCACCATAAGCCTAATACCGCCAAGTCCACCACTAAACCATGTCCCCAAGCACCACGTCTACACGTCTTTTAAACACCTCCAGGGATGGGGACTCCACCACTTCCCTGGGCAGCCTCTTCCAGTGCCTGACAGCCCTTTTGGTGAAGAAATTTTTCCTAATATCCAATCTAAACCTCCCCTGGCGCAACGTACTTTAACCGATCTCTTTCCCCACCCACCCCACCTGAAATGAAGAAGGTGGCCTGAAACTCCAGGTTCCCCTTGCTGTTCTATTCTGTTTGTCCTTCTTGTTCAAGACAAGACTGCACAATCCTACATCTAGATGCCACAGTCCCATGGAAATATAAAGCCTCACAACGTGTCTACAGCATTACTGGTCTGAGAATGCAACTTATTTCAATGTGTAAGTTCAGGTGAATTGGGAAAAGGATAGGTCAGAGGGACAAACTCAATGTTTGTGTATGTTACACGGTGCCCTTCATGTTATGCTACTTCTAGATTTGGTAACTGGTTTAAGGTCAGATATTCCTAGTATAAAGATAAATGTGTTGGTAATAACAGTACTGTTTCTCTACATAGGTCACAAGAGAGCAGCAATGTGAGTAACATCAAGATGCTTCCAGTTTACTATTTAAGGAGCGATCTTTTTTCACAGAAAAACCTACAGTTGTTATAATTTCTTTAATTCAACTATTAATTCTTAAGGGTCCACGACCAAGCCACTAATATTTCTCGCAGAGCAGTAACTCTTACAAAGTAGAAAACAGATATGCAATTGCTCTCATCTTATGGCTAGCTCAGTTCCTTCCCATTCTTTCCCATAACACTCTGAAAAATTATGTCTGTCTTGTAATCGATCTTTACAATGATAAGCATTCATAGGGTAGTTTGTTCCGAGTAGGATGCCTGCATTTTGTTTGCATTGAAAACCAAACTGGCTCTCAGGCATTTCCTCTTGGCACTAATAGGATTTAAGAGATTTAAATAATATAAAGCAGTCTTGTGTAACATATCGAAGTTAAATCTGAGCACTATTTCAGTGTATCGGTAGTATTAAGAAGGCTAAAGAAAAATGATAGTATATTTCAAGGTATTTGGAAACATTGAATTACATATATTGATACACTTGTTAAATGTGTCAACAACAAGCAATAGGACTCAGCAGTATGTACAATCTACCTTTTATTTAGAAAATGTGAGTTAATAGAAGCAGATGCTGAGAACCTTTACCTGAAGAGTCAGTGACTGGCTCAATATTTTAGAAAAATCATGAATGCTTTCCCTTATGGATTAAATATGAATAAACTTCTTCATCCCGAAGAAGTTAATTAATATATGATTATAAAGCAATTTTCACTTCTATCGTGACAACTATTAAACATTCGCCAATTACAACTGCATTTTATTTACTGGAATATATTCTATTTGTATTATCTTTCAGGCTAACAAATTTTAATAATGACATGTACGTTCTGTAAAGACTGTCCTACGTCCATTACTACGGCCTTTTGATGCCGTTGGGAAAGTTGACCAAAATTGCACCAACGCATGGTTAAGTCAAGGGTTGAGAAGAATCCCCTGTATTTTAAGATGAAAGCCTGCCCTAAGGTTTTCCAGCCTGTTTTTTGACATCAAACACAAAGACAAAAAAGGATTTCCATAATTTGATCTCAATTAAAACATCAGTTTTGCAATTCAGTTACAGACTCTTAGCCCCATAACAACAGAACAGTAAATGAAGTATAGCTATTTTTCACATACCTCTCCCTTCTAGTATTTCTGTGGATTTCAAAGTATATGTGAGTGAGGGTCAGAAAGAGCTCAAAATAAAAACACAATCTCATGAAGAGGCTAGGCCTCTTTGTTGTCCAAATAGCAATGAAATCTAATTTAGACTCCTTAACTGTTTTGCCTGCAGAATTTAAAATCTGATTTTAATTTCCATTCTCATTTTCAATTAAAAAAATAATTAGATCCAGCTATGAATTTCAATGAGGCTTATCCATGGCTACTTTTATCTTATTAAAAAGCTTAATACTGCTTTGTATTAAATCAGTGACATAAAGTAAATACCTGTCCACAATATCAGAATACCAAATCCACTGTAATCACTCTGTGCTTATCCACAACCCTTTTCGGTGTCTTTTTTGTTCCACCCTTTGCAAACCTCATGGATGCTATGAAGAGGTACCTTCAGATGTTTACATCCTCTTCCCAATAAGTCAGATGAGATTAACAGCTGAACTGCTTTGTATAAATACAGCTGGTGTTTTTATTTTATGATGACCAACTTAAGCAATTTGCTTTCCAAATTTTAGTGTTAACACACTGAGCATCATCAAAAAACTCGACCAAACTGTTTGCAGTCAGCACTGCTCACGTGTTTGGATACAGAACATCTGAGTCAACCTTGAGGAGGAACAGGAAAGAGACATCACTTAAAAAAAACTGATGAACACCCTGTGTGAGACTTGCAGCTTCACAGGTTCCCAGGCAGAGGCTTTCCTCCTGCTCCATGTTCGGCATACTGCTTCCTTCCAGCCTCACCTCCGAACTTCACGTGATCAAAAACTCTTCTCTCTTTGACCTCTTCCCTCCTCCGTCATTCCAATCCTGGCATCGTAACTTCCCACCACCAATCTTCCCTCCTTGGTCTCCAATAAGCACTTCCAAATATTTCTCAAATATACATCACTACGTACATCGTGATGCTATCCTTAAATTCAACTGTTCAATGAAGCTGTCATTTCACCCAGACTGATCAATATAAAAGCAAGACTAAAGTGTTAAGAGTTAAACTACACATTATGTCACTTTACATTTTGTGATAAATTTCAGGAGGCTTACTGGGCACAATGCATCCCCCCCCCACCCCGTATGAGAGCCATCACAACTAGACATTATTTTTTTTTTTTCCCATAGTCACAATGGCTCTTATACAAGGGGGAAAAAAAAAGATGAACACACTTTGAAGGTGATTTTGAAGATGAGCACGTACTTTTGAAACATAGGCCAGGACCTAACTGAAAAAGCGAATGTTGAAGAAGAGGATGTTAAAGAAGATTTTTCTTCTGTTATCATTTGAACTAGCAAAAGTGTTTTAAAAAGGAAGGGCAGCTTTCACCTATTTTTGGCCATACTTATAATGGTAACTAGTAATAAGCATGACACTTTTGTCTCTTTAAAGACTGCTGTATAACTGAATGTGCTTAAACGTAATGTATTGTTATGTTTAGTATTTCAAGTATTTCTCTAAATGCTGCTGATGAAGTATGAGGTTCTTGCCACACTAGGGTCCACCGAAGTTCTCCATGTACTTTTGAGATTTAAGGTCAGACAAATTATGCTAATGTCGCACAAATCAACCATTTTTAAACCTGCTTATACAGTAAGCGTTCTGCTGAATTCTCCTACAAAACTAACAGTGTCCTCTGTGCTTAAGGTCTGAGGATCATTCTTAACAAACAGAGTTACTGATAAGTTAAAGGTCAGAACTGAGTAATGAAATTTTATTAGTAAGTTTAAAAAAGCTGCTGATACCATATGCATACAATGCTCAGTTGATGCATTTGTTTCGGCACTGAACCTCAGTTTTTCCACAAGACTTCAACATAGATCTTAATTATAAAGCTTCAGGCTAGCACTACAGATGGTCCCATCACTCTTTGATGGCCAATTTCAAAATTTCCAGAGCCTCTAACAATGAAACTTAATAAAACAGACAGATATTATTATGCACAGCTTAAATACATGCATGAAAATGCTTAGTTCTATGCAGCATTTTAAAAAACAAATCTTCCAACACAGAAATTCAAGTTTAACCTGTTAGACTACAAAAGCAGCCAAAGATAGATCATTTTGTTCTTGTACTTGAATGTTAAAAGACTTGTGGTTACCCTGCACTTAATTACTTCATAGTGCCATAAAATTGCTTTTTCTGAAACTAACTTTAATAATTTGAATAATTAATAAAATTACTAGCTAACAATTTTGCTCATGACCCAAATACACCTTTCATTAGAACTTATCTATAGAATCTTCAACAACAGAAAAGGAGAACATATTCTTTTATCCAAAGACTGAACATCCAGGAAGCAAAGACTGAAAAAACAGGGCAAGAAAACACTTCACGCACGATCCCTTTCTTACTCTTGAACTTCTTACCAACAGTGTAAGGCAGCTGATTATAGCTGTAAGGACGGCCACCCTGTCCTGCCAACACACTGTGTTTATACAAGCCAGTTACTTGGAATGTTTTAATACATCAACTCTTCTGTTTACCTAAGATACCACTTTAAGGTTTAGGATCCCCATAGTTCCTAGGCTGCCAGCCCTGGGAATATAAACCATGCCAGCCTGGATAGAGCCAAATGAGTAATTACTTCTGAAATGATACTGCAGACACTGCTATCTTAATTCATTTGAAGCTGTTTATCCTGGGAATTTTATCTTTTCCACTGTTTCCTTTCCTGCTAGTTTCTCCCTTAATACATACTGGTTATCAGGCATGTCAATATCAAATAGGAACTCAAGTCACATATGGTATCTGTTAAAAAAGAACGCCCCACCCTTCCTTATATCCACACATATTATTAGCAAGTATACAGGATAATTTTTGAAACAAAGTTTCATGTATTATTCAATATGCAAATGAAACATTATTTTCAAAAATTTTAATACAGATTGCACAATATAGGTTTTAAAGTAGATTTTACATGAAATAAAGCTCAAAAATCCTGGTAACCACAATTATGAATTCAGTCTCAGATGGAAGATAAAATTTAAGAGTAAACTGTGCTGTATAAACATTTTATTTGAGGGCAGAATTATATAACTCTGCAATACAAAACAGCATCGACGCTCCACTCTTGTTCAGATTTCAGACAGTTTGGTCACAAAGACTTCCCTGGTCTGGAATAACTACATAACATTTAACTGATTTCAGCGATTTTCTTTACATTACTATAATTTTTTCCTTCTATTACAACTCAGATAAAGTTACACTATAGTACACACTCTGCCGTTCTTTCAGTTTCTTAAACTTAAGCACCTAGCACAATGTGAGATACAGAAGGACCCCTCACCTGTCCTGGAGCTGCCAATGCAGCAGAATGCAAATCTCCTCTAGGTTTCCGTGCCTTACTTGCAAGCCTTTCACAGATGTCACAGATCTGAGTGGAATTCAGCTTCAGATCAAGACACATCAATTTTGATGTCTACTGAAGATGTAAGGATTTGATTCAGTTACCCAAGTACAGTGGTTTACTACCACCCGAGATGCCAGATACCCTGTCTAGCCTCCAGCTGCCGCTCTGGAAGGGTCCAGGTCTCCCACGGGCCCCATGTCACACCTCTCCCTTCAGGTCTAGCGATGTCTCCGACACCACGGGACATCTACAATGGCACTGGACCATCTCCAGATAAATGAACCAATCCCACCTGAGATACCGTATCAACAGAGATAACGAAGCCAACAAAACAGCTCAGCGAAGCAGACACTCAGCTGAATCTCTCCCCTTTCCACAGATGGCATTCACTAGGTCTCCATCAACAGTCACGAGAGCCTAGAGCTTATCTGGCATATAGACCCATAAATGTACGTGCCTTGGTAAAGAACTGAACGGCACCCAGAAGTTACACTCAAAGAATATCATCCCAAACGACTCATTCTGCAAGGCAGAACATGAATGTGTCATCCCCACTTCGCAGATTGTCCCAGCATCTGAAAGTATTATACTGGTGGGCTTTTTTGAGCCTAAATTATTTCCAGCCCCTGCTATTCAGAAGAAAGAAAAAAAACAGGTTAAACACATCTAGTGTCACACAGAACATACTGAAATATTGGCTGAAAAGTGCAGATCTGAGAGAACAGTGACAGAGGATTACAGTTACCCCAACCAGAGGCAGGCAGAGTGTGGACAGGCCACGCTGCACTGACAGACACTGCCCAGCACCGAATTCAGCAGGAAATGGCCATTTTAAAGGTATTACAAGAGAGGGGTTTACAGCACATGGATCTAGGGGCATGGTTCAGAGTTTGATGAAAACAATGGTCTGTTAGTTACCTCTTTGAGATGTCAGTTGTTAAAAAAGTTTTAACGATTTGGGTTTTTTTCCGATTTATTTAAATACTTAATGATTAAAAAAATCACGTTTCTTTTGTGATATAAAGTAAAATACTTCAGAAAGAAGGTGTCTTTCCAACATTACTATTTTCAGCCTGATTTCTGCTCAGGGTTTCAAAATTATCTCATCTAGAAGTCCTCATAATCAAGCTGAAGCTTTTGATTAGTAACATTTGCTTTGGGATATTAAAACCCATAGACAAATTCCCACTCAGTTCCCTAATATTTCAATTAATCTTAAGATATATTGCAGGGCAGTCCTTCTAAGCACTCTTCTGTAAAGCAGCAGCATGTCCCTGAGAGCATGACGGTTTCAGCTCATTTTTCATTCCCAAATTATATTAGAGAACTATATCCCTTTCGTAGACAAGATGACAACTTTGGGCAGCACCTCAGCTCCAATCCTCTAGATGGGAACCATTGGATTCAGAAATTCCTTATCTCTGTTTCTGGGGCTAGAAACTCAAGCTATATTGAGCACAAGATGAACTCTTCCCAGTTACATCTATTTCCTTCCAGTGCTCTGAATTATGTTTCATATGCCAAGGGAAAGCAGGTTTAATACAGTCTTCACAGTCTTTGTAATAGATGAGGCAAAAACGTACATTTCCCTGTTCAACTTACAGAGAAAAGAACCTTACTTTACCTTTGCACTACAGAGAAACACCACACCGTTCCTTCTGAGGAAAAAATGTGGTTTTAGCAGCAGGGTGTTCTCCAGGCTAACGTAATGCGCCATTCCTTGGCCTCCTAGATACTCAAAATTCATGACATTTTAATAGGACTGTAGTAGCAGAGAACTTGAGTTATCTGTCTTCACCGCTTTTACTGTTCTTGAAAGAGAAGCCAACCACTCCAGACACGAGCGACAGATACAGGGCACAGTCAGACTTCAACTGGGTTGGGAAACATCCAAGCCAACTGTCAGACAGATTTTCACAGGTGGGAATTACCTCTTCATGCATTTTTCAATCATCAACCATGATGCAATGTACTGTATTTTTTCCTAGTCCATTACCTTGACTTAAACAAAAATCATCAGCACCAATCTGCTTTAATATACTAAAAGACAGAATGGCCAACCTATGCAAGACTTATAAAATATGCTTGTTCTTAATTTTAGCAACACACTGCAAGTAAAATATAATTTTCTTCCCATCCCTATCCCAAGAAACTGCTAAGTTTGCAGCGATTACAGAAAACAAACCCAAATATATTTACAGTTCAAAAATAAAATTTTTTTAAAATCTATTTTTCTCACCTCAACTGAAGAGACATTTGTTAGGTAAAGACTTAACAGTCTATTTCCATTTAACTCCTTTTTGTCTTCTCAGAGCAATACAGATCATTGAGAGCTTTTACAGCAGCCTGTTAAATTATTTGACAATTTTTAGGACTTCCTGTTCTATCTTTCAGGTGCTGTCATAAATATTTTATTCAAAGCTGCAGGTCTCAGTCTACTCAGGGTGTCCTAAGAAATCATTCTGAATCAAAAAATCTCCTTGGAGCATGACTTTGGCTCCAAAGTGAACGTAGGAATTGATAACTACGCAGAGAAGGGTGTACAGACACCACATCCTTTCATTGCCAGGACAAAACCACCCGAGCTGCTGTTCAGCTCTCACAGCATTTCTCTGGACCCATTACCACATGTACCACAGGCATCTGAAAAGTGGATCCCTCTCCCTAATCATCCTGGGAACGGTTTGGATACAGATTTGTCAGTATTCTAGTCACTTCAGACGGATATAAATTAAGTACTCATGCCATGCTCATTTTTCCAGATGCTATGCAAATCTTGGCATAAATAATATTACCAGGCAGCAAACGGTATACAGCATAATACAATTATATCTGTAGAAACATAACCACAGAAGGTTAGGCCGTATTTTTCCAATTTTGAGTGTTTAAGACTATTTTTTAAACCATATTTAACTAACTTTATCATGTGAACAAAAATGGGTAACTGCCTTTTCAGAAATCTGTGCTTTTGCAATGACTTTTAAAAGTGGTACAAGATATCTAACATTGGGCATTCCACTTGACTCCACATGAATAACTTGACGAAAGCAAATACTGATAGATGCTGGGTTCAGAACTGAGCAGTTCCTATGCGGAACCCCGAGCTGACTTTAGAAGGAATAATTTTTAAGAATCTCTTAACATGGGCAGATGCAACATTTAAAACTACTTACATAAATATATTATGTTATGCATGTATATTTCAACAGACCTAAAAAGCTTAAGAAAAAAGCATATATTTCAATAGCTAAGTTTACTGGATTTTCTGTTCCCTTCTGCTGCCATGTGTATTCTCCTCGTTTGTTTATATTTCAGAGGCCCTTAACTCCTTTAAATCCTGTCATCCCAGTCTTTCTGGCACATGGACAAGCACTGCAGAAAAAAAAAATATGCTGTGGACAGCATTGTATCTTGCACATATTGCCCATCGCCAAATTGATGGGTTTGAAATTTCTAATCTCCAATACAATGTCAGCAGCTTTAAGCAAGCACAAACTCCACAGCTTCTGGCCCATTCCTTTGATGTGCAAACACTGAGAATAACTCTGTGTTCACAATCCAGGAAACCCAAACAACGTAAAATGGTGAGGCTCCTTCACTTTACTTTTGTGTGTGTGTATTCTACAGCCACTGTGAAAACACCCAACAAAACAGGCTCTCTCTTCAGCCACCGTCTGCAAGGAAGTTTGAGAGTGGCTTTTAACTTGTGTTAATGGTTTGCAGGCAGTCAATGGAAACAAGCATACTGTTACAGGCATCCTACTCTATGACTTACTAATTCTGAAGATGTAATTTAAATCAAAATTACCTTTAATTTATTTTCTTCTCCAATATTTTCAACCTTTATTTTCATTTTCTGCAATAAAGAATAGAGCTTTGATATTTTTGGAGGACGAGTAAATCGGAAGCAGCAAGACTGTTTTTTGCATGTAGCACCATTTGAAGCTCTTCTCTAACATGCCGTTTCTGTTACCTACTTTCAACACAAAACTGACCTTAGCTCATCCTAGCTATAAATAATAAGTATGGACAACTCTGTGGCCATCAGTAGCATTATGTTTTTAGAAAGATTAGCAGAAGCTTCTGAAAAGCAAGATGTTCCTATCACCATTTCCCATTACTCATGAAAAAAAAGTCCAGAACAAGGCACAGATGCTTCCTGCCTACAGAAATTAGAACCCAAAATACAGCAAAAGTAAAACCATATTGGAGTGTGTGCATGTAAGGTGAGAGGGGTGAAAATTAGGAACCTAGGAGAGAGATCGTATGTGCTTTGCTTTTTAAATCATTCTTTCAAATTGTAACAATTCTAAGTCATTTATTAAATAATGTAGAATAACTGACATTTTAAGGCAGGAGCAGCAAACATGGCAGCTTAGGGAAATAGGATGGAAAGAATCACCTAAAATGCACTCAAGAGTGAAAGAAGAAAAAAGTCATGACTGTAGTATGAAAGCTGTTTTGTGGAGAATGGGGAGGGAAAGCATACAATGAGGGATGTAGTCTCATGATGTGGAACTGTACAAACCTGACAGCAGGAAAAAGGACAAATGAAAGGGATTTGACATTATCAAACATCTCAATTTACACATACTAACTAAATACAATAAGGCAAACCACCTTCCTCTGGCCCTGAGACCAGCTGTCACACACAGCTCACATCTGTTCACCTAAACCCTTCTCACCAAGGCAAATGCCTATGCTGAATAGTGCCTAGCTTGAGCTAAACTCTGAACCATGCCCAGGCCTTGTCTGGGAGAATTCCAGTTGGACTGCCCCCAAACCATATCAAGAAGTGTCCCACAAATTTAACAGAGTGGGCCAAAGTGCCAGTCCTTGTGCCCGAGTCCTGGTCCCATTTAATTTATGACTACAGATACATACAGCCTTTGTGTATGGCAGGACAAACAGGCAGGGGATTACAGAAGAATGTACGCTCTTCGATTCCCTCACCACTTTTCCACAACCTACACAGGCTCCCTAGCAGAGATAAATTCCAGGTCACTTTAAAGTGAGAAGGTTTCAGGTCCTTCCATCCAAGCCTCATGCCTCTGCCAGTACATCAGGCAAACATGGTCCAGTGCAGGGTAGTGGTCGTTAAGTGTTACATCGTCAGTCTGTTCCACAAAATCCACAACAGTGCACTCAAACTATGCGAATTCAGTTAGGCATTAGACCTTGTGTTAATATTTATATATATGTACAGGTACAGAGAAACAACCATCTCTGTATGTTCCTTTGCAACAACAATGTAGGACTTCTGGATTATGAAGTGACCAGGATCATTTCGTGACCTACCAAGACAAGGTAAATGTGGACATATGGAGTCAACTTTTAGAAGCGTTCCAGCATCCCGTTGCTCCCAGTGAAATGACCGACTGAACTCAACGCTGAAAGACTAGCAGTTTAGAAGTCCCTATTCAAACTTGTAAGCAGATGCAGCGTGAATTTCCATTGATTATGAACTTGCTTAGTTATTTCCACCTGAGATAAGGAACAGTAAAATACTGTTTTCCTGCTCTGATAGCATTTTTTCCACCAACTTTTCCATAGATTTAAAAGAATATATAAAGCAGTCTGTAATGGAGAGTCATCTTGATTTATTTGTTGCTATGTATGCAGTACTTACAGAAAATGAAAGGCAAGTCTTAGTTTTTGATTAAATGCCCTGTAGAGTTAATTAGTTTCACAGGATGACTACAGTACATAATTATTCTATTTTATAGGTTTTTAATGCACTCCTTAATTTTACAACTGTCTGCTTGTTTTATTATTTTTCGGAAAGGGTAAAAAGACACAATCAATTAATTTTCCTAAATACCTCACCAAAGCATGTCTTCAACCACTGGAACAACCTCCCAAGGACGTGGTAGAGTCCCCATCACTGGAGGTTTTCAAGATGTGACTGGACAGGGTGCTAGATAATCTCATCTAGGCTCCCTTTCCCACAAAAGGTTAGACCAGATAATCTTTCAAGGTCCCTTCCAACCTAGGCTGTTCTATGATTCTTTTCTTTAACCTTCCTGTAAAATAAAGTTGTTTTTCCATAATTCACTGCAAGTCAGTCACGTCGTGGTTAACTGCATTTCCTCCTTCACTGGTTCTTTAAAGTAAAATGACTAAATGCACCAATTGCTTCTGGTAGAATTAATATCTTTTCATAACTCATCCTTACCAAGTAAAATATTCTGACAATATGTTATAATTATTTTCTGTTAGCACGTAGTTACATAAAGACAGTTGGTCCCTTAGTACTTCATCCTGCACTAAATATCCACAGGAAATTATAGCCTCCTGTCCAAAAAGCCTTATCCATTAAGCTAGTTAACCAAATGTAGGTGCATCTGATGGCATCACATTTGTAATCTGGAATTTCATACCATTCTGAACAGCTGTTCCTAATCAGAAGTTACACATAGCAGGAAGTTTTGCCCTTGTGCAGCCCCCTTCTTCATCAGAATCAGTAGCATTCATTAACTCTGGTCCTACTAATGTTTCAGAAGCAGGCTACTTCTACAATTGTTTTCAGCGTAAAGTTTTTAAACCATACCTAAGTTACGCTCCTTCCTCCACTGCTATTCATTTTCTTTGCAGACTACTATGAAGAATCTTATCAACAGCTTTGTGAAAATCCTAGAACATTGTCTGACAAGCAACCCTTATGTACTTTACCCACTTTTTTTTCCAAAGAACTCTGGCAGGCCGAAAATGCACAATCTTCCTTAGTGGAACTCTGATGCTTTCAGCCCATCATACTACACAAAGGTACTATTCTGTCTTTAATTATAATCTTCAGTTTACCTGAAATTCTCAGGAAACCTCTTGGACTGTAACTCACAATCTCCTGCCTGCTCTTGTAAGGACAGTATCACAGTAGTGACGCTGCAGTCTTCTGCAACAATTACTAGTTAAGAAATACAGCATGTTCTACCAGTTCTCTATTTTCATAAATGGTTTTGTTCAAAGTATTTAAAATTTGCATAATGCTCTAAAGTATATATGACGCTTCATAGATACATAACAGCAGGCCAAGTCTCTGTCCTGTGAAATTTACAGCCTAGTTCATAAAGCTATTTAGAGGAACATTATCTAGATCTATTTCACTTCTGCTTTATTTCATATGGGTATTTCTATGGAGAGAAATAATATATTATTCAATCAGATGTTTTATGAAATAATAATTTTGATTCTCACTTTAGGGAACCACAGAAAGTGGAAGTGAAACAATGTATACAACTAGAAAGCTGTATTATATGTGAGTGTGCATATATATAGTTACATCACCAATACAATCTCCCATAACATGAAAGACTGATAACTACTTTCCAAAAGATTAGGGAATAATTTAAAACAAAAAGAAAAACACATATGCCAATAGCTGATCTTAAACTATCGTGTTGCAAACAAGACCATCCACGTCAAAATATACTCCCAAAGCCATTTGTTCACTACAACATCATGGCAGTTTTCAGCGGTGTAATTCAAATATCAAGCTTCAAACTGGGATTAATTCTTTGTTAGAAAACATGAAGCTCACGCTCAAACCTTATTTTCTCCAAGTACTTGATGGGTTGAGGTACATATACTTAAAGGTAGCACTTCAGCTTCCCCCCCCCCCTTTTTTTTTTCCTCCTTTTTTCTTACTGGCATCTCTGTCCAATTGACATAAGAGGAAGTGGCTTGGAGTAGAGGAGCCTCTGAAGATCCTAGCAGATGAGGGAATAGTAGCCTTCTCTGGTTGTCATTCCTGAAAAAGCTAGCTGGGGGAAAATGAGCTGAAGCAGCACAGAAGAGAAATAAGCTGGCAGTTTTACCTCCAAGCAAACTAACATATATATGACTACTGGGGAGGAATTGTTTAGGAGCAAAAAGCTACAAGATGGTCATAGTTATGCCAAGATGTTACTGCCTATTGGAAGTGGATTCTACATTTTTTACTGGTGACTGACTGCTGAACTACACTACCACAGTCTATACCATCTGCTATGCTATCTTTATACAGAATTGATTTGCTGTGGGCTATTTGGGAGTTGTTTGGCTAACTACTGTTTGGCTAACTACTGTTTCTCCACTGTTTTTTTCCATATATACATACATAAAAATACATATACATGTGTACACACACTTTATTATTCCCACACTATTGCCAGAACAAATGGGGGAAAATTAAAGTGAAAAAAAATAATTGGCTTGCTTTAGAAAAAAAAACATTAAGCATAGGAAAGCCAGCAATAGTTGACCATGTGGAGAATACACACTGAGAGCCCCCTCCTGTGTTCAAAGCAGTGTAAAACTGAATGCCCATGTAAGTTAGTAAAGCTTCCTAGAAATAGGAAGGGAAACTGGGGGTTAGGGAGCAGGCAGACAGGATAGAAGTATCTTTTATGTAATTGGGTTGTTTTTATTATATTAATTTTTATGGCTCATCACTACTACTGTGGCTAACTGCATTCAGTAGTCCATGATTTTTTTTATAGGTTGTGATGAGGAACAAAGAAAACGACTTGCTAGCTACCATCGATTTCTGTTTGCAGTTATCTATGAGCTTGTTTCTATGTAAACTCTGGTCTCTGAGCTACATTGACAATTACTTGCTTCTAAATGATGACAGTCTTCCAAGTTTCTTGATTCTGTGCTTGAAATTATGAATAGAGAATCCAGATTTGACAGGAGAGTTGCAAAGACACACAAAGCATTCTCACTTACTGACTTAAGTACAAGACAGAAATGTATCTCAAACAGATGACTCAGTTTCTGAAATCACTGGTAATTGTAAACAAATGTAAACATGTGCAGGGTCAACACTGGAGAAGGAAGTTGTGGAGGGAGCAGGGAACTAACAGCATCTGCAGAACAGCAAATTTGTTTCCATTTTAACTAAGAACATGAAAATCAAATTCACAATGATGTTTTAACATTTCAAACAAATGTGTTTGTAGAGGAAAGTAGTTGTATTTGGGTAGAAAAATCATCTAAAATGAATACTTCATGTATGTTAGTTCACTATTATAATTTTTCTTATTCATCTACTTTATACTGTAATTTGGTGTTTTAAAATAAATGAAAGATGATACCTTAAAAGAATACAACTATCAAAACCCAAGCATTCAAAGGTATATTTTTGTCCTTACGGAAGAAATCTGGATTTACTAGCAGTGCATTTTAGAAATGGTGCTGTTCATTTGTTTTTAAAATTCTTGGCACCATAAACCAAGTCGCACTTTAGATTAAACTGAAATTTAAGGAAGCACTACTACACACATTTCTGACTAGTAAAAAGGGAGGTTAAAGCTAATAACGGATGACATCAAGACACCCAGAGCTAATGAGTTCCTTTTTTACCTCACCCTTTGTTAAAACAATAAAAAGTTGCTTTGATTAGATGATTAACACAGTAGGATTATGATAAAAAGTGAAAGATTTTGGAGCAGTTTGGGGTTAAAGACTACTCGGATCAATCAGATGTTTTCAGACTGGTTGCACCTCAGGGCGTTTATACTAAGCTGATGCAGGTAAGACACTGCACAAAGCTCAAGCAAACAATCCCGACTGAAGTTGCACTCGCTCTGCACTGCGGTCCAGGAACTGTGCACCAGTGACATCGTCCTCCTCGTTAGGCCAAGCTTCTTTGTACCACGTCTTCAGCTGTCAGCCAGCAGGCCCTCTGCAAGCAGGGCCAAAGAGGTTGCAACTGCTCTGCGGCAGCTGGTAACGAAGGAAGAGGAAAGACAAGAAGAGAGAGGTGAAGAGACAGTGGCAGAAGTCTTTGGGGAAGAAAAAGGAGGAAAGGAACTGCCCCTAATGAGACACGGAGCACCTACCAAAGGGTTAGGAGACACCACTGCAAAGGACTTGGAAAATTGGCTGAGATAATGCCAATGCTGCTAGCAAGTATTTTTGAAAATTCAAGATGAGATTTCAAAAGACTGAAAAAGCTAAAATACTAACAAATCTTCAAAAGGAGAAAAGGAAAGAATAACAAAACAATAAATTAGTAGTAGAAGTTAAAGTATTTGTAAAGGTTAGGAAGACAGTAACTGCTAACTCAGATTTATTACAAATCATGGCATGTCTGCATTTATAACAGAGTTTCAAATTTTTGAAGACTTTTGAAAATTGTTCAGCTCTTTAAACCAAGCATCTTTAAGACGAACAATGTTCACTTCTACTGAGTATAAAACCATTCTTGCACCAGTACTCTAGAAGGGTTATGGTATGTCATGCTGTCAGTGGGATGTCTGGGAAGATGTTGTCAAAATACGTTACTTCTATTGAACTTGCAAGGATAATTTTTTCAATTGGTAAAGCCAAAGGAGCAGTTTAACAAAACTGCACTTAGAACAATGCACTAAAAATTAGACAAAATGGTAACAAGAGCTAGGAATTAATTTCGTTTTACTTAAATAAGGGTTCTGTCAATAATATACACAGATTTAAGCTGAAATTGCATCCACAGAAGAAATCGACCTTTTGGGCACCCTATCAAGCTTTTAGTACCACGCTTAAATTTAAAAGAAGACTGTACAGTATAAAAAAGTTTAAAGTTTCATCCTTCCAAACCCTATTTTTCCTCTTAATTCCTTGTAATTTAGTCTCTGAATTATAGTTTTCCACTACCTTGGTGGACTTACGAGATGATCTGATGGGGACTTTTCAGGCTGAAGATCAAACAAAGCTTTACTACTACAGTTTGTAAAATATAAAGCAGACATTTGACTTATTCAAAATGCAATTATCTTTTAGACTGCTATGAATATGGGCTTATAGCTGGTGTCCTTTAAAAACTCAGGTTAAGGAGCCCATATTTATTGGTGTCATAGAGATAATTGCGTTTGATTTTCTTTGGCAGCTGTAAGAACTTCCAGTAGCAATTTTATTATCTGACCTAAATGTAGAAATGATTAGCAAAACGTTACTTGGCAAGTGGCAGTTTAAACACTGCCTGCAGCCCATCGCACCTTAAAAGACATAACATTTTTTAAATAAAACTCTAGAGATTAAATGCTGGCGTCCTTCCTGCAGGGAAGAACTCCAGCATAAAGAAGTCAAGATATCATCAGGAAAAAAACAACAAGAAGATACTGAATATGAAGGCTCTTAGACCAAAGAGAAAGAGGCACCCAGCTGGCAAATA
Organism: Harpia harpyja; assembly: GCF_026419915.1. Lineage (NCBI taxonomy): Eukaryota > Metazoa > Chordata > Aves > Accipitriformes > Accipitridae > Harpia > Harpia harpyja. The sequence goes on along the minus strand of NC_068942.1, from coordinate 31,665,069 downwards.
CAATCATCACTAGAGATTAACGCAACTCCAACCTGCATTAGTTTTAATATGAAACTATTTTTCAAGCTGCACTAGGTTAACGTTTAGCCTTGCTGAACCTGGAGACAGAGATCCAGTGTCAAGTGAATAGAATTAAACAACACTGACCTCATTGTAAGCAAAAAATTAAACCTTGGAGGAGAGCAGAGAGCCCACAGGGGAAGCATCCACAACATGGAGTCAGCAAACTGGGGTGCTTCTCACTTCTGCAGCATCATTCATTATGTGAGCAGGAAAAACAGCTGCAGTCAGTCACTCAGCATTACGGTTCTTGGTAAGACTTACACCATATATATTAGGATGAAAGTCTTAAATGTCATGTGTTTGAGGCAGTAATGCTTTATTTGGTCTGCAGACTTGCAGGAGTAGTCCACTTCCATCCCACATGTAATGAACACCCTCTTTATGGTGCACACAGTGGTACAGAACTCTTGAAATTTAATATTTAAGATATTGACACAGAATGGCATTACAGCTTTTGTCCTTTCATTTCCCTCCTTTCTGTTGTGTTGCTCACAGTCCCAAACTCAGCTGCCCAACATTTCTGTACACTCTTATTTACCATTTGCTGTAAAAGAAAGAAAAAAGAAACAGCTTCACAGTACTGCAATAACAGAGTTTTATTAGAGGGTATCCCATTTCGATCTGCCTATTCCTTGAGCAAGTATGTTTCCTATAAATCTTCTATATCTCCCTATTATTCCAAAGGGCTAATGTTCTGCTTGTCTTTTGCTTACAGTTTATTTTTTATTCCATGAAAACATCAGTTCTTTAAAACTAGCTCTCTGATACCCACAAAGCTCCTGAATCAGTGTAACATCGTAGCCTTGCTCCCAGGTACAAAGAAAACAGTATACCCTACACAAATTCATGACAACCAGACAGCCTTTAGCTGATACAGACACAGTTATAAAAACTTTTTTTTTTACTTAAACAAAAAGCAAGTGATTTGCAGGTTATATTTCAAGGTAAGACCAGATGAATTACATAAAATATGGTGACACCACTGACAAAACTATCAAAGACAATGAAAAGAAATTATAATACAGGAAAATAAGTGCTAACAGAAAAATAGTAAGTTCCAAAGGAAGCTGCTAGCTGAATCCAGACTACTGGACTGAAACAGATCAGTACTTAAAATCTGGAAAAAAACTCATAGCAAAAGGAGAAAATACTAGGAAAATACAAAAAAAAATCTACAGGAAGTTAAATGTTTACTGTGGAAGTGGCATTTTAACTATTAGACAAAGATGTATTATGAACAACTTGCAAGGAACAGGTTATGTCAAATTAAGTGCACATAGACTCCTACCGTTCTACCCGTCATAGTAATCTTCCTAACTCCATTAACCACAGAGATCATAAACGAGAAAAAGACTTCTCACTTATCTTGACAATATTTGCACATGTTCTCCATATTCTTCCTACTTCATATATTCACATTTGGAATCCACGTAAGGGTAGCATTCAATTCAAGATTAAGGCACCTTTAATTAAGGCTCAGTTATTGGGTCCCACACCATTTAACATCTGCAGCTGGGTGACGGGACAGAGTGCTCCCTCAGCAAGTCTGCAAACGATACACAAGCAGGAGTGACTGGTAGACCAGAGGGTTGTGCTGCCGTTCAGAGGCACCCCAACATCCCGGAGAAATGCATCAGCGCAAACCTCACGGTTCAGCAGAGGGAAACGCCAGGTCCTGCACCCGGAATAACCCCATGCACCGGTACAAGCTGGAGGCCGAACAGCTGGAAAGCAGCTTTGCAAAACACGATTTAGCAGTTCTAGCTAGGTCTAGCAGGTCTAGCAGACACCAAGTTGACCATGAGCCAGAACCTGCCCTTGCTGCAGAGGCGGCCAGCAGCCTCCCGGGCAGCATTGGCAGGAGTGCTGCCAGCAGGTCGAGGGAGGTGATCCTCTGCTCAGCACTGGTGGGGCCACACCTGGAGTGCTGGGCCAGTTCTGGGCTCCCCAGTACAAGAGAGAGATGGACATACTGGAGAGAGACCAGCATAGGGCCACAAAGATGATGGAGGGACTGGAGCATCTCTCCTCTGAGGAAAGGCTGAGAGAGCTGGGGCCGTTCAGCCTGGAGAAGAGAAGGCTCCGGGGGATCTCATCAATGTCTATAAATAGCTGAATGGAGGGTTGTCCTGGTTTCAGCTGGGATAGAGTTAACTGTCTTCCTAGTAGCTGGTACAGTGCTATGTTTTGAGTTCAGAGCGAAGAATGTTGATAACACTGATGTTTTCAGTTGTTGCTCAGTAGTGTTTAGACTAATGTCAAGGATTTTTCAGCTTCTCATGCCCAGCCAGTGAGAAAGCTGGAGGGGCACAAGAAGTTGGCACAGGACACAGCCAGGGCACCTGACCCAAACTGGCCAACGGTGTATTCCATACCATGTGACGTCCCATCCAGTACAGAAACGGGGAAGTGGGGGGCAGGGATTCGCCGCTCGGGGGACTGGCTGGGTGTCGGTCGGCGGGTGGTGAGCAATTGCACTGCGTATCATTTGTACATTCCAATCCTTTCATTATTGCTGTTGTCATTTTATTAGTGTTATCATTATCATTATTAGTTTCTTCTTTTCTGTTCTATTAAACCGTTCTTATCTCAACCCACGGGTTTTGCTTCTTCTCCCGATTTTCTCCCCCATCCCACTGGGTGGGGGGGAGTGAGTGAGCGGCTGCGTGGTGTTTAGTTGCTGGCTGGGGTTAAACCACGACAGTCCTTTTTGGCGCCCAACGTGGGGCACGAAGGGTTGAGATAACGACAAACCTGACCAGAGCTTGTTAAAACAAATTTGTTATAAGCATTCATTATATCGGTCTAATAGTTGCTGGTCATTATGTTGATTTATGTGTTCTTAGAGTTGTTGCTCTGGTTTTTAAAGTTCTGTTATGTATCACCTCGCTTGCTGTATGTAGTCCCTCTTCTGCTGCTTATCATCCATGGGAGGTGGATTAAGGTTTTCGCTTTGATGTATTGTATAACACTGGTTTATGGTATGATAAAGTCGTCGGCTGTGGGATTAATCCGGTACTTGCACCCAGCATTGTCACCTTTATACTGTGGAAGCCATCTGTGGGAAACTATTAATAATTATACCATTTACCTTTCCTCCTTGGAAAACCAGTCTATGGGTGGGATACCTTTCTTCCCCTCTCCTTTCTCCTTCAGTCCAGTTACAATGGTGTTTGAGAATTTTGAAAAATTTGAATACTCTTGGGATGTTGGGACCAGCACGGTCCTAGCCCTACTGCTAGGAATTAGCATGCTTCTGAATGTGGTTCAGCTCTCATTTAAGGTTAAACAACTATTTAAGAAAATCACCCAGAGATCTGCCCCAAGGCTGGATAATTATGAGTGGCAGGGTGTGTGGGGTAGTATGGGCAAGTACCTAGAAAAGTGGGCACCTCCAGTGTTTTGGAAATTCACCCCTGAACAAGTGCAGAATCCAGAAGAACTAGTAAAATATTTGGAAAAGGTATGCTGTCACCCCGGCAGCTCCAGAGAGATACAAATTACTGCAACGTGCTGGGGCCTGGCCCATGCCTATCGAGCCCTGTTCGACACCACTCAGTACCCTCAAGGGGAAGAGAAGGTCTCTGGACCTAACAACAAAACGATGAGCACTGTGGCTATCCAAACCTCAGCGACAGGCACTGCAGCCCCTCCAGCCTCGGCAATGAGCACGGCAGCTACCCAAACCTCGGCAACGGGCACTGAGGTCCCTCCAGCCCCAGCAACGAGCACAGCAGCTACCCAAACCTTGGCAACAGACACTGCGGTTATCCAAGACCCGGCGAGCGGTACTGCAACTGAACCAGTGGACCAACCTGCACCAGTATCAGTTGCCCCCGTACAGAAAAAGAAATATACAAAAAAATCAGTTCGCTTAGCGAAGGATGAAGGCGAACCAGGGTCATCACGGGAACAGGAGGAAGAGGCAGAACCAGAGGTAATAACCCGGTCCCTATCCTTGAGTGAGCTGCGGGATATGCGAAAAGATTTTGGCTGCCGTATAGGTGAGCATATTATCACCTGGCTCCTCCGATGCTGGGACAATGGGGCTAATAGCTTGGAATTAGAAGGTAGGGAAGCCAAGCAGCTGGGATCGCTTGCCAGGGAAGGTGGCATTGACAAGGCAATTGGAAAAGGGACACAAGCCATCAGCCTCTGGAGGCGACTCCTGTCAAGTGTGAAGGAAAGGTACCCCTTTAAGGAAGATGTTATATGTCAATCAAGCAAGTGGACAACCATGGAAAAAGGTATCCAATATCTGAGGGAATTAGCTGTGCTAGAGACAATTCATCATGATCCGGACAACCCACAATTACCCAAAGATCCAGACGAAGTCCAATGCACACGACCCATGTGGCGGAAGTTTGTACGGAGCGCACCATCGTCCTATGCCAACTCACTGGCAATAATGACCTGGAAAGACGAAGAGGCACCGACAGTGGATGAAGTGGCTCGCCAACTCCGTCAATACGAAGAGAATCTCTCCTCCTCCCTACAAGCCTGCATTTCGGCTGTGGAGAAGCTGTCCGAGGATTTCCAGCAATTCAAAGAGGAGATGTCCTGTTGCCCACCTGTAAGGACCAATGTCTCAGCTATTAGGAGTGAGCGCTCCTCTGCCCAAGAGAAAGAATATAGAAGGTACACACCGCGAGGTGCCCTGTGGTTTTACTTATGTGATCATGGAGAGGACATGAGGAAATGGGATGGAAAACCTACCTCGGTCCTAAATGCACGGGTACGTGAGCTGCGAGGAAAAAACACCACAAAAGGGGATTCTACCAGGAAAAATGCCGCTCCGGTTTCCAAACAGAGTAGAAGGGCTGATCTTATTTCTGATCCTCTTGAAGGGACTTCTGAGCCAATTTTACGAGAAGTGAATACTGGATACTCTGACCAGAATTAGAGGGGCCCTGCCTCCAGCCAGGTGGAGGAAAGGGATAACCGGGTCTATTGGACTGTGTGGATTCGATGGCCTGGCACGTTAGACCCACAGGAGTATAAGGCTCTAGTAGACACCGGCGCACAGTGTACTTTAATGCCATCAAGTTATGAAGGGGCAGAACCCATTTCTATTTCTGGTGTGACAGGGGGATCCCAAGAGTTAACTGTATTGGAAGCTGAAGTAAGCCTAACTGGGAATGAATGGCAGAAACACCCCATTGTGACTGGTCCAGAGGCTCCGTGCATCCTTGGCATAGACTATCTCAGGAGAGGGTATTTTAAGGACCCAAAGGGGTATCGATGGGCTTTTGGTATAGCTGCCTTGGAGACGGAGGGCACGGAACAGCTGTCTACCCTGCCTGGTCTCTCTCAAGACCCTTCGATTGTGGGGTTGCTGAGGGTTGAAGAACAACAAGTACCAATTGCTACCACGACGGTGCACCGGCGGCAATATCGCACCAACCGAGACTCTCTGATTCCCATCCACAAGTTGATTCGCCAACTGGAGAGCCAAGGAGTGATCAGCAAAACTCGCTCACCTTTTAATAGTCCCATATGGCCCGTGCGAAAGTCTAATGGGGAGTGGAGACTAACAGTTGACTATCGCGGCCTGAATGAAGTTACGCCACCGCTGAGTGCTGCCGTTCCAGATATGCTAGAACTTCAATACGAACTAGAGTCAAAGGCAGCCAAGTGGTATGCTACAATTGACATTGCTAATGCGTTTTTCTCAATCCCTCTGGCAGCAGAGTGTCGTCCACAATTTGCCTTTACTTGGAGGGGTGTCCAGTACACTTGGAATCGACTGCCCCAGGGGTGGAAACACAGCCCCACCATTTGCCATGGACTAATCCAGACTGCACTGGAAAAAGGTGAAGCTCCGGAACACCTGCAATACATTGATGACATCATCGTATGGGGCAACACGGCAGAAGAAGTCTTTGAGAAAGGGAAGAAAATAATCCAAATCCTTCTGAAAGCCGGTTTTGCCATAAAAGAAGGTAAGGTCAAGGGACCTGCACGGGAGATCCAGTTTTTAGGAATAAAATGGCAAGATGGGCGTCGTCAGATCCCAATGGATGTGATTAACAAAATAGCAGCTATGTCTCCACCAACTAATAAAAAGGAAACACAGGCCTTCTTAGGTGTCGTGGGGTTTTGGAGAATGCATATTCCAAATTACAGTCTGATTGTAAGCCCTCTCTATCAAGTGACCCGAAAGAAGAATGATTTTCAATGGGGCCCTGAGCAACAACAAGCCTTTGAACAAATTAAACGGGAGATTGTTCACGCAGTAGCCCTTGGACCAGTCCGGACAGGACAAGATGTTAAAAATGTGCTCTATACTGCAGCTGGGGAGAATGGCCCTACCTGGAGCCTCTGGCAGAAAGCACCTGGGGAGACCCGAGGCCGACCCCTGGGGTTTTGGAGTCGGGGATACAGAGGATCCGAGGCTCGCTATACTCCAACTGAAAAGGAGATATTGGCAGCATATGAAGGAGTTCAAGCTGCCTCAGAAGTTGTTGGTACTGAAACACAGCTCCTCTTAGCACCCCGACTGCCAGTGCTGGGCTGGATGTTCAAAGGGAGGGTCTCCTCTACACATCACGCGACTGATGCCACGTGGAGTAAGTGGATTGCACTGATCACACAACGGGCTCGCATAGGAAACCCCAGTCGCCCAGGAATTTTGGAAGTGATCACGGACTGGCCAGAAGGCAAAGATTTTGGAATGTCGCCAGAGGAGGAGGTGGCACGTGCTGAAGAGGCCCCGCTGTATAATAAACTGCCAGAAAATGAGAGGCAATATGCCCTGTTCACTGACGGATCCTGTCGCATCGTGGGAAAGCATCGGAGGTGGAAAGCTGCCGTATGGAGTCCTACACGACAAGTTGCAGAAACTGCTGAAGGAGAAGGTGAATCGAGTCAGTTTGCAGAGGTGAAAGCCATCCAGCTAGCATTAGATATTGCTGAAAGAGAAAAGTGGCCAGTGCTCTATCTCTATACTGACTCATGGATGGTGGCAAATGCCCTGTGGGGCTGGCTACAGCAATGGAAGCAGAGCAACTGGCAGCGCAGAGGTAAACCCATCTGGGCTGCCGCACTGTGGCAAGATATTGCATCCCGGCTAGAGAATCTGGTTGTAAAAGTACGTCACGTAGATGCTCACATACCCAAGAGTCGGGCCACTGAAGAACATCAAAACAACCAACAGGTGGATCAGGCTGCCAAGATTGAAGTGGCTCAGGTGGACCTGGACTGGCAACATAAGGGTGAGCTATTTATGGCTCGGTGGGCCCATGATGCTTCAGGCCATCAGGGAAGAGATGCAACATATAGATGGGCTCGTGACCGAGGGGTGGACTTGACCATGGACACTATTGCACAGGTTATCCATGAATGTGAAACATGTGCTGCAATTAAGCAAGCCAAGCGGTTAAAGCCCCTGTGGTATGGAGGGCGATGGCTGAAATATAAATATGGAGGAGCCTGGCAGATTGACTATATCACACTCCCACAAACTCGCCAAGGCAAGCGCTATGTGCTCACGATGGTGGAAGCAACCACTGGATGGCTGGAAACATATTCTGTGCCCCATGCCACCGCCCGGAACACTATCCTGGGCCTAGAAAAGCAAGTCTTGTGGCGACATGGCACCCCAGAACGAATTGAGTCAGACAACGGGACTCATTTCCGAAACAACCTCATAGACACCTGGGCCAAAGAGCATGGCATTGAGTGGGTGTATCATATCCCCTATCATGCACCAGCCTCTGGGAAAATTGAGCGATACAATGGACTGTTAAAGACTACATTGAGAGCAATGGGGGGTGGAACTTTCAAACATTGGGATACACATTTAGCAAAAGCCACCTGGTTAGTCAACACCAGAGGATCTGCCAATCGGGGTGGCCCTGCCCAGTCGGAATTTTTACATACTGTAGAAGGGGATAAAGTCCCTGTAGTGCACATAAAAAATATGTTAGGGAAGACAGTCTGGGTTACTCCTGCCTCAGGCAAAGGTAAACCCATTCGTGGGATTGCTTTTGCTCAAGGGCCTGGGTGCACTTGGTGGGTGATGCGAAAAGATGGGGAAGTCCGATGTGTGCCTCAAGGGGATTTAATTTTAGGTGAGAACAGCCAGAATTAAACTGTATATTAGTTGCTATATAACCCTGCTACTGTATATTATCCTTACTATAATTATGTGCTATATCCATAGTACTATAGTAAGAATCACTTAGATCAAGCAAGAAAAGAACTGTGATAAAACTGAGCAAAGCACAGTAGTGATGGAACCAGAACTGACTCCAGCATGCAACAATCCAACGGTGCACACCATCCTCCTGCTGCGCCAAATGTCACCTGCTTGTCACACTGCACTGAAGCCCAATTCTGCTCTACCGACTGAGAGGACTTTGCACCATCCCTCCTGCCCAGAAAGACTGGTATGACAGATGGAGCCCAGAGTCGGAAACTAAATGAACTCAATGAACATTTTATGAATATGACCCATGAACTAAAGGAATGATATCTCTGTGTGTGTATACATATATATATATCATTGCTCATATGTCTTAAAGGGATGGAAAAGTGATGATTGATCAGGATGTAACTAAAGGTATGGGAACTGTGCATGACGTCAATGGTATAGAATAAGGGGTGGATACTGTCCTGGTTTCAGCTGGGATAGAGTTAACTGTCTTCCTAGTAGCTGGTACAGTGCTATGTTTTGAGTTCAGAGCGAAGAATGTTGATAACACTGATGTTTTCAGTTGTTGCTCAGTAGTGTTTAGACTAATGTCAAGGATTTTTCAGCTTCTCATGCCCAGCCAGTGAGAAAGCTGGAGGGGCACAAGAAGTTGGCACAGGACACAGCCAGGGCACCTGACCCAAACTGGCCAACGGTGTATTCCATACCATGTGACGTCCCATCCAGTACAGAAACGGGGAAGTGGGGGGCAGGGATTCGCCGCTCGGGGGACTGGCTGGGTGTCGGTCGGCGGGTGGTGAGCAATTGCACTGCGTATCATTTGTACATTCCAATCCTTTCATTATTGCTGTTGTCATTTTATTAGTGTTATCATTATCATTATTAGTTTCTTCTTTTCTGTTCTATTAAACCGTTCTTATCTCAACCCACGGGTTTTGCTTCTTCTCCCGATTTTCTCCCCCATCCCACTGGGTGGGGGGGAGTGAGTGAGCGGCTGCGTGGTGTTTAGTTGCTGGCTGGGGTTAAACCACGACAAGGGTGCAAAGAATATGGACCACACACTCTTCTAAGTGGTATCTATCCCCTGACAAAGATGACAAGTGGCAGTGGGCACCAATCCAAAAGTAAGAAATTCCATTTAAACATAAGAAAACATTATAATTGCTTTTTCTACCTGAGCCATTGAACTCTTTCGCCTTTTATTCTTTTGAATCAGGTGGTCTTCACATGGAGTTTTGTGGTTTATGTGCATTTTGCCATTCTGTATGAGTCTGTTAAATGACAGAAAAGGGGACACTAACAAAGATGATTTTTCTTTCCTCCCCACAACCTCCAGACCTTGCAAAGACCACCTGAAACCAACCAGTTCTTCAGAGTTAATGCCATTTGCCTTAACAGTATCATTTTATCATTACCATTACCATCAGTGTACCACTATAGCACAGCAAAGAACTGCATCCCTTAGTGATGGCAGTTTGGCTTCTGAAAGTGTGACTTGGTACTTGCCTTTCCATCCTGTATTACATGACTGAAGACTTCTCCCTATTTCACACTTTGTACAGTTCTAGAAGAAAAGTGATGTCAAATGTAAAAGAAAATGATGCCAAGAGCGAAAAATGTAGCCTTGACATTAATATACACTCAGCTTCCACTCTTCAGTGCATGCTCTGCACCAGATGTTTAAAGGTAGAATATTGTTGCCATGATCATGCTCCTAGCTTGAGCATCAACAGCAAATGTTCTAGTAAAACAATGCTAAATTATTAGAGAAGGAGATGTTTTCACAGTCTGGTAAAAAAAAAATTACATTATCTAATGTCAAAACAAAAATTCCAGAGGCAGACAAAGCCTTTCTTCAAAGGGAGCTGTGTAGCAGCCATACCATGTCAATGACAAAGAAATGCACATGGCAGTCTGGTGCTAAAAGATTCCCAGCTGTGTCCTCCGTAAGTCTTCCCCAAATTGCCCTTTCCCACTGAAAGAGCAAGTAGCAGTAGCAAGATCAGAGCACCAGGAATAGGTGTTATAAAACAAGCACCTGACAAATCACAGTTAATAAAAAAAATCTTCTATTATGGAGAAAGCTGGAATATTAAGGTGTGATTAACAGCCAATAAGGTAACATAAAGCAATGTGACACCATCTCTAGCTAAATCATTTAACTTATGGAGAGGATTTACTGGCAGCAAAGTAACATTTTTCAAGAAAAGTGTAGTTCTGGCTTTTGTCAAGCAGGAAAAAGTCATGTCATGTGTCCATTTGTGTGCCATGCTCCTGTATACCACTGTTAGCATTTTCTCAGCATGGTAAGATATGTTTTCAGAACTCCTCCAGCTGTTGATGCAAATAATTATTCCCTTTCAGCTTCCATCACATAACACTAAAATACACATGTAAAAGCTTTCCTGCTTCTGTGACTTTACTGAAATCCCATTTTTGCCCTTAGACTTTGCTTCTGCTATCTCATCTTTTGTAGTCTTTTTATGACTGCAAACAGCAATGAGGATCACTCCTCCCCTGTTCCTCAACTTTTCTCACCTGTTCTCACTGTTTCTTCTCTTGCAGTTCATTTCAGCTACATGCGGCCTTGTTTTTACTTCCTACATGCTTGTATTCTTACAGCAGTTTCCCTTCCAATTATTTCAGGCTTAATTCTCTAGCTTGTCTCCTACCCCTCTTATGTCAAGTCTCCTCTATTAGCCCACGCTGCGGTAGCTGTTCAATGATAACTCAGCCTATCCCCCTACGGCCTTTCTGCATCTTTGACTACCAATCTAGGTGTTTGAGGTTTTGTAGATTTTTCCTTAAATATTGTTTATTCACACAATTCAATTGGCATGGACTTACATGCTCTACAGGGCATTCATTCAGCTAAGCTCTGGTGCCTTAGCCACATGCTGGGCTTCTCTGCTCAAAAACTTTTGCTTCCTCAAAAGGAAACCGATATTATCCAACCTGGCATTCGCCCTTCTTTTCCCCCTGTCCTGCTAATCCATTATTGGTCATCTTTGCTGCAACCCTGTGAATTTATAATTTGAATACATCAGTGTTTATTTAACTTGAAAAAAAACCCAGGATGCTGGTTTTAAAGAAGTACATTTGATAAGCATGCAGGCTGTTACTGTATCTTTGCTTAGTTTTATGAGATTGTGAAATTAGTACCTCATCTCTGAAAATATAAGATTAGTGATGGAACAGTGATTAAGATACATGTTTTACAACTTAATGTGTTTGACATTTGTTGAAGTCAAAATACACTGTGTGGGTGCACAAAAGGTAGAATAAAGTCAGAAGTGGGCAGAAGCAGCTTGCTATCTAAGAAACAAAGCAATGCCTAGAAAAGCATGACAGCATGTTGCAAGAGGTACATTAACAATGACTGGATTATTTTATTTCGCAGAAGAAAGAGCAGTGCAGTCTAGATCCTATTGTGACAGCAGGAAGGCCTTCCTATCCAGACCAGGATGCACCAGTTATTGGTTAGTACACTTGCAGAGATAGTCAAGAACAACTTCGAAATATACCAACGGAGAGAACAGCTGGGGAGATGATGGGTTCAATACTTAACTGGAAAAGACCAAAGGTTACCAAAGCAAACAGACCTATTACAGATGGCAATGGAAAGCGTCTTTATGGGCATGTCCACAGGGAAGAGCTCAACCAAGCTGAAGCTTTGAATGAGCAGGTAATACGAACAGAACAGGGGACACGAACAGTGACGCTTGGGCAGAGGGCATCTCCAGAACAAACTCCAAACCTTGCTGATGGCATTCACAGGCAACTCTGTTCTGCAGTGATCAGTTTCCTGACAAACAACAATTGATAAACAACGCTTCTATGAACTACCACACTATATTTACAGAGCACCTCACACCTGCCTCCCACAGCCTGTAATCCAAGTGAGACAACAGGACAACATGGCATAGCACTACAATTCAGGAAATGGGAGGGCAATTATGAAAAAGAACAAAAGAAAGTAAGTATTAATTAAGAACTTTTAGGTGCAAGATCCTCACTAAAAGGCGGAAAGACTGAGGGACTTATGCAAATTGACACATACAAGTAGGTAGCAGATACTAGGACTTTTCTACCCCTCGGTCCACTATGCAGCTTAAGCAACAGGCTTCCATACATCCCGTTCCTGGGGAGAAAGCACTACAGGGCTTTTGTACCCAACAGGCCCATGGAGTGAGGCACCCTTAGAAAGATGGCACCCAGAAGAGGTGTTTAGTGGGCATGGGTTATTCAACCATTTCAAATGAAGCAATACCAACAGTCAAAGAGATAATATATTTCAGACTCTGAAGAATACTTCTTTTGTTCACTAGCAGTAATTACATTCCTCAAACATGTCTTCCCAGACTTTCTCCAGGAGGCACGTGCTGCATCATCTCTCAGTCTGATGTTCATGCAATTTACTTACAGCATAAGGTTAATTCTATACTTCCACAGGGCTAGAAATAATAGACTTGAACATGAGTTACAACTCATGCTCAGGCACAAAAGAAAAATCTGAAAAATTAAACTCTGAAGTGCTGAATCATCAGTACCCATGTACTCTAACTACTGGTCTGCTTGTAAAGTTGCACAGAACAGCTGAAAGATATCCCTTTAGGAATGAACACAAATGGACATCAAAGACTCTACTTCCCCTGCCCCGTGGTCACCAGTTTTTTTTTTTTCTTAAAGTGATGGTAATACTGTTATGATAGGTTTATCTTTGGATTCCTGCCTGCTTCAACACCAAGGCAGACTTTCATCCTACAAGACTCCTAATTCGAGGCATCTGAACTCATCTGACTGAGTAGGTAGCGCCTGAAAATTATTTTTTAAAAGGTCTCCAATAAATTGTTACTGTAAAATGGTACTGTTTGTCTTTCAGAATAACTCTTACTCAGGGTAAGATCATTATCTTGGCAGTACTGTGACATGCCTCTGGACCAAACATCGTTTCCCAGTCCACGCACCTCAGGCAATAAACATTTAAATCATGAGAGATGGGGAAGTTTTAGAATTCAGAGGTCACGAGCTTGTAATGGCATTTACGCTACTCGGCATTCAAATAAGGGACTAAATTCCTGAGGGCCTTTTGTCAGCCAGATCAAAAAGTACTGTATAAAATACCATAAGCAACAGGGATGTCTCACAGGTTATGAGACAGTTTTACCTTAATTCACTCACTTTTTCCATGGAAAGAAATGGATAGTGAACTGCTGTCTGGATTGAAAGCTTCCAAGACAAACATATGACAACACTGAAAATTTTAATGGTTGAAATTATATCCACCAATAATGAATTAATGAACAAAGCTGATGTTGAAAAGAAGCATCGAAAACTTTACATCTTGGCAAGTGATCAGCTCATAACCACTTTAGTCTCAAAATCTAAAATCACTTTGGTATCACTGGCAGCATGCTGCACAAACTGTAGTTGAAGGCAGAGGCAATATAATGCAGATAGTCAGCAGTTTCAGAGTTAAGAGAACTTGCTTTTACTGAGCAGTATTGTGTTATTTTGCAAAATTTTAGAAGTGATAAACCACAACAGAAGAATTAATTAATTTTCCAACGTAGGGATAGGATATCATTATTTAATCCTATTTTTGTTAAGCTTTAAGAAAGGCTTTGCTGTTACATTAAAAAAAAAAAGAGAGGGTTAAAATGTTGTCCTCTGTCTCTACCTGTTGGCAGAGACCCCAGAAGCCACCTGTGCAATAGAATCATGAGTCAAGAATGTATTTTTGGAGACCACTGGAGAAACATGTCATTTTCAGTCGAGTAACAAATAGAAAGAACATGCCCCAAATACCTTATTTACTTTTTCCTCATCCACACACTATATTTTCTACCCAAATTCCACTACTCAATGGAGTGTTCCTTGATGGACAGCTGTTTGAGGCAGCCCATATCACAATGCAGTTTAAAACAAACAATAAAATAGCACATTTAACACTGAAGAATAAAGGACCAGACAGATACTGCAAATTTAGATTGTGGTGCATCTGTACAGCAATCCACAATATTCAGGTGACTGCATATTGTACAGTGCAATCCCCTTATGACCAGATTCTGAATCCGTAACCATATTGTTAGATTTAGAATAGTCTAATTTAGAAAAGTCTAACCCTTTCTAATATCCAAATTAAATTATTAACTATGTCTAGAAGAAAAAAAAGCAGCAACATCCTGTAAGTTACCCCTGATCATTCGATGCCATTCTTTTCGCCTGGTGTCTAGTACTACTTCTTGGGAAGAGATTCCTTCTTTTTCCATAAAAAGCTGTTATAACAATACAGAAATATACTAAAGTAAAAATCACAAAGAGGTCATTATAATAGATAAAAAAAAAAAAGAAGCTTTCCCTGTAGTCCTGATGAACCTTAGAAGGAATTTTTGCCTATACATTCACCGCTATGGAAGGCTGAGGGCCTTGGAAGTAGTGTATGTGATAAAAAGCAAGACACCTGCTCCTCTGCAACCAAGTAGCTATGTTATAGAATGAAAGGTTTACTCAAAAGCAATGCGGTAACAGGCAAATCCTTTATCTTCTGTGAAAAGGAGGGCTTACCCAAAGAAAAGGAAGGCTTACCCAAAGAAAAGGAAATAAGACTGGGACTCAGAAGATCTATGAGCAGTTCCCAGCCTGATCACAGTTCTCCTCTGTGACCTTGTGCAAGTAATTTAATCTCTCAGTGCCTCAACTCTTCATCTCTAAAATTCCAGTTCCTTTTTCTGTTTATTTTGTCAAAAAACATGCATGACAAATGCCTATATAGATGCAGAGGTAAGCACAGTGGTATGCCTGTATTTAAAAACTGCTGCTCTGCAAGAACAAAACCTGTGTCTATATATACTGGCCATGAAAAAAACCCAGGGCCCAAGAGGATGACCTTTGTTCCTTTCCTCATATTTTAGCCAAACCGAGGACTAGTCTATAGTTTCTGCAAACTTGTAATGATCCAAACAATGTTTTAGTAGCATCTAGCTGCAATTAATATATTTTGTATTTGAACGTGTAAACATTTTTCTCTGTTTTGCTGTTAGACAAATTGTCCCAAAACAAATGGTGTAATAGCCACAGAATGGTTTGGGTTGGAAGGGACCTTAAAGACCATCTAGTTCCACCCCCCTGCCATGGGCAGGGACACCTTCCACTAGGCCAGGTTGCTCAAAGCCCCATCCAACCTGGCCTTGAACACTGCCAGGGATGGGGCAGCCACAACCTCTCCGGGCAACCTGTTCCAGAGCCTCACCACCCTCACGGTGAAGAACTTCTTCCTTACATCTCATCTAAATCTACCCTCTTGCAGTTTAAAGCCATTACCCCTTGTCCTATCACTACATGCCCTTGTAAAAAGTCCCTCTCCAGCTTTCTTGTAGGTTCCCTTTAGGTACTGGCAGGCTGCTATAAGGTCTCCCCAGAGCCTTGTCTTCTCCAGGCTGAACAACCCCAACTCAGCCTGTCTTCACAGGAGAGGTGCTCCAGCCCTCTGATCATGTTTGTGTCCCTCCTCTGACCCGCTCCAACAGGTCCACGTCCTCCTTATGCTGAGGACCCCAGATCTGGACGCAGTACTGCAGGTGGGGTCTCACCTGATCGGAGCAGAGGGGCAGAATCCCCTCCCTCGACCTGCTGGCCACGCTTCTTGTTAC
Source organism: Harpia harpyja (assembly GCF_026419915.1). NCBI lineage: Eukaryota > Metazoa > Chordata > Aves > Accipitriformes > Accipitridae > Harpia > Harpia harpyja. The sequence goes on along the minus strand of NC_068942.1, from coordinate 31,649,199 downwards.
GTAGTCCAGGATACGGTTGGCTTTCTGGGCTGCGAGCGCACGCTGCCGGCTGGTGTCCAGCTTTTCATCCATCGGTACCCCCGAGTCCTTCTCCTCAGGGCTGCTCTCAATCCCTTCATCCCCAGCCTGTATTGGTACCAGGGGTTCTCCTGACCCAGGTGCAGGACATTGCACTTGGCATAATGTCTGATGCCCATGTAAAAGTATAGAACTGTTTGCTGAATTGATACACAAATTTTATGAACGCATAAAAATAACAAAGTAGAGATTTTGTAAAGAAACACCCAATATGGAAGGTTTTGTATTTTTAAAGTTAGACTTTGGCAGAGGGGGTGGGAATATTTTAGGTAGCTGTAATCAAAATTCATTCAAAAGAGTTTGTCTCAGACTAAATGAATACCACAATAATACCTGTAATACATTCACATTTACACTTGAGCACAGGAAACTAACAAAACACCATCAAAGCAAAGAAAACCCACAACATTCAGGTGTCGTTCAATTTATTTTCCCCTGACAAACCATACTATGGGCGAGCAAAGTATAATATCTGACTTAAAAAGTACAGATTAAATCTACCTTTTGTTATTCTGACTTTAAAAAGCATAAAAATTTGTATTAAATAGTGCAATGTGAAGAATGGAAAACAGTTCAAACACTAAAATTCAAAAAGATAACTAGCTTCAACAAAGCATGAAAATAACTCTTAACGGTGTGATTGAAATTTAGCATTTTGCTCTACAGCTCAATTTTTCTTTAAAAAAAAAATAGTACTGTTAAATTCTATTGCCAGTGTATGGGCAGCCTGAACAGCATCTTCCCAGAAAGCTGTCGGCTATGAGAAGAGCTACTTGGGACAGCAATTTAGCATATATTAGCCATTTAACTCTGGAGTCCCGATTCAGTTTTTAGCAGTCTGTCTTCATGCTCAAACCCTGTATATGCTGCTAAAACATCTAACTGCAAGCTTCTTCCTTACTGCACTGGAGTGACACCTGCCAAGTTTGACACAACAGACACTTGATAACCAGCTTTTCACTGACTTTCCTCCTAGGGAATTTTAGTGGCATCTTTTAGAAAAGGTTAAGTTTTTTTCCTATTAGTTCTACCAGAAAGCTTCAGGTTTTCTCATCTGTGCCTTCTGTTCTGAGTTAAGCAACATCTGAACTCATTATTTTTATTTGACATTTATTATCTCTTAAATACTGTCATACTTAATTCCACCATTCCTAGGCTCTGATAGAACTCAGTGCTTTCCGTAGTGCAAGAAGAGTATCACACAATTTTTAAGTAGGCTTTTCTCCCCTAAAATGTCAGTGAGGTCATAGCCCCTAAACCCCATCTTCAGAAGCTCCTGATTTTTAATAGTTTTCATTTAACTCGAGCAAAAGAAAGAAAACATGAAGCTGCTAAAATAATGAAGAATACTAAACTCCAGTTATACTTTTCTACACTGTTTAAAAGAAGATTGACAATGTAGAATAATGTGAATATTACCTAAGGATGAAGAACATGTTTTTCAAAACTAAGAAGACCAAGCATCATACGGTAAGAGAGAAACTGAAAATTCGTATCTGGGGAAAGATGCTCAGAAAAAGACTGTTTGAAGACTCAGCATTAGGTTTCAATGAAACAGCTTGAATGTGGCACATAAACAGATCCACCCACTTTGGACTGTAGCTACAAGAAGGTGCTCTGTAGAGAAGCAAAACCTCACATGGGAGGAAACTGGAGGTTAAATAAAAAGACCATGGAACTTAACATGCTGTGGCAAACAACAAGCCAAGGTACAATACGACCATTGGTGTCTCCCAGGTAGATCCATTTTTATGAGGCTGAGGACAATAAAAATTTAGATAAACTACACAAATCCCCAAAGATTTGGCACATCCCTGGAAAGAGTCGGAAAGCTGGGTTAAGACTCGAGAGGCAAGTGTAGGATGTTCAGGAGAAGAATTAACACAGCAAATTGAACAGAGATCACTGTAAGGAATAGACAATAACTAAGCTGTGTGCCCCACAAGAGAAATGGAAAAATACAAAGGTGCCCTGGGATAGCAAACTGTGTAAGGAAATCCCACCTCATCCAGCCCTCTGAAGCAACTAACGACGACCACTCCTGCCCAAAGTACACAGCAAACAAATCTAAATACGGAGTAGCAACAAAAGAAATTATGTAGTGGAACAATCTCCGTTTTCTAAGTATTGTGGAATAAACATGACCAAAATGGCCACGTGACATCTTGGAGAGTACTGAAATAGCCCCCCTACAATGATTTAAGGGCCAACAGCTTCTGAGTTTTGGGTGTAAGGAAAACAAAGTGTTGCTATACCTAAACAGGAATCAATAGGAGACACAAACATCAAACTAGATGTTCTCATGGCAATTTGAGCTAAAAGTGACCATAAATCAGTCTGGAAAGATCTGGCAGTTACAATTCCTCAGAATCTGAGGAAAAGCACAGTGGAACAAAAATCCATAAATAATGTGGTTTCACACAAAACAGGGATTCCTACTGCCAGTGTTACTGAAGACGAGAACGCTTATCACAAGATGGCTGGCAGAATAAATTTTTGCCTGCTATGTTAAGGTAAAGGATTAAGGCCAAGCACTTTAGGGCTTCAGGTAAAGCCCTTGGTACACAAGAAAATTTTGCTCCAAGTTTCCAAGATCGCAATTTCTCAAAAAAATATGCTAAAAGTCATACATGAACACCACCATTATTCCAGGTTATGAAACATCCACTGAAATTCATCAAACTAATATTTGTATTGAGGAAACCACTAAGAGACCATGTCAAAAAAAAATTTGAACAGAAGGCAAACACCCTTATTGTTGTCCTATGACAAATCATCTCTCTGGAATGCCATGGGCAAAATTTTGATTATGTTGATTGGGGAGGGGGGGAAGGGGGCAGGAGAAATCCAACCGTAAAGCTGTAAGACTTTGTTGAGCTTCTTCCCCCCAGGGTGACTGTTCTTCCTTTCCTGAAATAACTTAATGAGAAGATGCTGCTACGCATAATACGATCCTGCATATCAATTCTATTAGTGTATTAATCTGCTGTATCTGACATAGGATGTACTGTAGTAAGCCATAGTTCAGTGGTTTTAAGTAATGTATAAGGAAGTATGGCTTAAGATAGATCTCAAATAGCCAATATCCCTGACTTAAAGTGAAAAAATAATGTTAAAATAAAAACATGCCTCTTAAAATGGTTCTGGAGTTTAATTCTGATCCACAGCCAGTGCTGTTAAGGAACGGTACAGATCATGAAGAAAACGTCAGCAGGGAACAATTGAACAAAAATTGTTAGTGGTAAGGCTCACGCTGCCGGAAACTAATGCAGGAATCTATCCCCCAGGATTTTAATTTATATAAGGAAAGAAAAGTGAACAAACACCACCATCTGACTTGGAGTGTTAGATGCGGTCAATATTTCATTTAAGTCAAACTCGTTAAGTCTGTCCTTAAGTCCCAGCTCCAGCCTTCATCCAGCTCAATGCCGGGACAAGACTGCAACACGCAGCATCACTTCTCTCTATGCCAAATCCTTGTTTTCTTGAGAAACAAACACAAGCATGTGAGGGGGAACAGAGTCGCACCGTACTGCAAGAGGTAGGCTGACCCACGCAACCAGGGGAAATAAGACTGCAGTGCTTACACTGGAATACACCGGTCTCACAAACGAGACACAAGCAGTGCACACCCACACCTGCCAATGCCAGCAACAGGAAGACAAACATTTTACCTGAAATTTGAGTCAGGTTACACATTTCATGGCTCTCACAGCTAGAGCTGAGTCTGCTAAACAATCTGGGGGGAAAAAAATGATCTTATTGCATTGTATCTTTTCCTAATTGTCACTCCACTACTTTGTTTTAAACCAGTGAATGCACCTGAATTACCCTTTACTGAGTAATATTGCAAGTGCTAAAGCTAGCCAGAAAAGCCTTACAATAAATAAATTGTAACAGAGCCTTCCAATGTGTTACGAAATGTGTATGTATGTTCTTCAAATTACGTAAGATGAGAAAATTAATGTTAATTGAAACTTAAGTGACCCAATTAGAGTCATTCCAATTGTTTCTCTTACCATGCAAGCCAGCAAGATGCAAAAACTGCTATTATAGCAAAGCAGTCTTACCTCAGAATCGCCAGTCAAGTTCCCTTTTTTTAGTCCACTGCTTTACTCAATCTTTTTACTATTTGCAGTTTGAAGCTGTTTTCATGATCTCCAAAATCTTTGTTTCCACTTATGGATAGCACAGAAGTTAGTTTTAAAGACATACAACAGTTTGCGGCTTGTGAATTGGTGCTCGCATCACCGTGAAGGTTGCTGCTCTCTAATCAGCTGCAGGCTCCACAATTGAACACTTTCTTAATAAACTCTCACCAAATCTAACCTCTCTTCTGTGAAAACCCACAAGGCTGGATAAAGTGTCCACCATCATCTCATCCTTGGCCTGAGAAGTTAAGTGATTCTAGGTATGGTAATACTCACATACTTTGAACCCCGTTTCTGTCAGAAGATGAATAACATTTAATTTGCAGGATACATCAGAATGCTTGGAAATTCCAGCACCTGAATAAGTTTATCTCTATGGATGCAAGACATAGAGCAGTCACTATTTCTGGAACAGTCAGCCTTGAAGCATGCATCACCATGAGAATACCACCTTCTTTTCAAAGCAGCACGAGCAGTGTTACACTGAATTATCCATGCACTAGGGTACGGACAAAGGGTTATAGCCTAAACCATGAGTAATCAAATGATGGAAGTGAAGATTTTTCCATAAGATAGTGCACTACTCTACTGCTACTGTATTATATACACCACTTTTTTTTTTTTGGTAGGAAAAAATATACATACACTCAGTAACTATTTATCTGCTTGTATGGATAAGTAAGACTATATAGCAAGTGAAGTATATCACTTAGATAAATATTATGCCCTTTAAAGGGGGGAATAAAGCATCCAATTTAATTTTCATTCCGACATCTTCCATGTGCTCTGGTCTGTCTTTCCAAGTTGCCTCCACCAACCAATCCTCCTCTCTCTTAAAGATACACTATCCAGTCACCTGCTTTTCCCTCACCATAACGCCTTCTGCTCAATGTTTCTGATATCCTTCTCCAGTAAAGCTGCCAGCTTTACTCCCAGCTCCAGTCTCCATGGAAAAAAATAAAACACCTCCTCCTCTTCACAGAGCTTCTGAGAATAGGAGAAGAGTATAAAACAGGGTGGAAGTGGCTGAGGGTGGGAAGTTCACTAATTATATTAGCTGCTTAGAGGAAGGCTGGGGGAGGCATCAGTTACCAGGGGAAGGCAATGCAAAGGAACAGGCTGGAAGAGCAGCACTGAAATAGCAGAATCTGGACAACCCTTCTGATCTGCAATGAGAAGACCACTGATATAAATAAAGAAAAGTCCAAGTTCACAGCTCGTAACACTAGTATACTCCAATCCAAAGTCTGAAGGCTCTATTACATAAAGAAAGAAGGAAACTCCATTATCTGAAACTTCAATCTGTTCAATGCTACAGTACTACCTTTTAAGATAAAAAGCATAAATAAACTATTAACTGGCTAACCATAGTATTCCAAAAGGACTGCAAATATTACTACAAGGAAGATCTCATTTGCTGTTTAGTACAAAATTGGAACCATCTCTGCAAAATAGATCGTTGTGTTTAATTACTGCATAATATATACATATGTATGGCAGACACCTATAGTGTGTCTCTGAACACATGAAATACACCAGTACCAAAATTACGTAATTGTTCACAGAAGCTTTTCTGAAAGAGTTGAGCTTCATTTTAATTTTTCCTAAATAACCAACAGCATTTTCAAATGCTGATTAGCAGCTACTTTTATCTATCCATTTTAATTGAATAAAACTTAATTAAAAGGTTCCTTATTAAAGGTTCAGTATTTCTAGTTTTCATCAGTTTCTCAGAGCTAAAGTAACTGAACACTTTACACCTGCTATACCAGAATTTAACTCTTCACTTCATTGTTTTGATTTTCTTCTCTACATCCTTTTCTGTACTGCTACCCCCTTCTCCACTTCCCTTACAATCTTCCATTATTTTTCTCTCCTTTTTCCACTACTACTGCATTTTTTGTTCCTTCTTCCCTATTCTTCCCTCTCTCCATCCTACTTTTTCATTATTTACAAAAAACCTTTAAAGGCTGTGAGAAGGGACAGAGGTGAACTCTCAAGAACTGGGAAGTTGCCGCCAAAAGTTGGTGTTAGCTTCTCATCATTTCCTATCTATCTCCAACTCAGGACTTCTTAGTGTTTGGATGGATGCAGAATCACATCAAGCTCATGTTTTGTGCCTACACCAAGCTGGTCCATTTCCCCTCTCTGATGAAGACATCTCCTTCCACTTCCACCACAAGAAGCACTTGGATAGTTGACAGTACAAACACTCCTTACTAACAAAAAAACCCAAACAAACAAACAAAAAAAAGCATTACCTCAAAATCTTTGTAGCAGTGGAAGAAACTTAGTCCTCTCTTCTCCCTTGCACCTGTGTCCTGGTTTCAGCTGGGATAGATTTGTCTTCCTAGTAGCTGGTACAGTGTTATGTTTTGGGTTCAGTATGAGAAGAATGTGGATAACACACTGATGTTTTCAGTTGTTGCCAAGTAATGTTTAGACTAAGTCAAGGATTTTTCAGCTTCTCATGCCCAGCCAGCAAGAAGGCTGGAGGGGCACAAGGAGTTGGCACAGGACACAGCCAGGGCAGCTGACCCAAACTGGCCAACGGGGTATTCCATACCATGTGACCTCATGCCCAGTACATAAACTGGGGGGAGTGGGGGCATGGGGATCGCCACTTGGGGACTAACTGGGTGTCAGTCGGTGGGTGGTGAGCAATTGCACTGCGCATCATTTGTCTATTCCAATCCTTTTATTATTACTGTTGTCATTTTATTAGTGTTATCATTATTGGTTTCTTTTTTTCCGTTCCGCTAAACCATTCTTATCTCAACCCACAAGTTTTACACTTCTTTTCCCGATTTTCTCCCCCATCCCACTGGGTGGGGGGGAGTGAGTGAGCAGCTGTGTGGTGCTTAGTTGCTGGGTGGGGTTAAACCACAACAACCTGACATATCACTTCAGATTATTCATACATGCCAGGGCAGCAAGAGTATTTTCATGCTGGGACAGATGGTTTGTGTATTCTAACAAGCTGGTACTGTATGAACGCCTTTTTGTCATGCGCAACTCAACATCAACTATCACATATCCAGGTTACCTCACAGTTTAGTCTTCCAGAAAGAGAGTACTAAAATAGGCAACATGAGCACCTGTTTTCCCACATTCCCTACTGACCTACAGATCCCTTTGCTTTTCCACTGATTGCTAAAAAATTTCTTACGGGATTTTGCGCAACCTGATCTGTTGGTGTTTACACTAAACCATCTGCAGCAAGCAAAGAACAAACTAACCACCCCAGTAACAGCAGCAACACAGCACCTGGAAGACCCCTAACAAACGGACTAGAATGAGAATAAATTACAGGACATTCTGCAACAGCGCGCTTACAGAGACAGAGCAATTTCCTTGTTAAACAGGAGTGCATAGGGTCATGGAAAAAAGAGTCCAAAGAGTCCACGTAATATAAGAACTGAGCATGGCCGACTACCCGCCAATGGCTTTTGAGAGTAAAAATAAATGGATATATAATTCATGTATTTACCTTGATCTACAAGCATGAGGAGGAAGATCTTTCAAATTTTACAGTGGGCTAAAGCAAAGCCTGCTAGTTGGCATACAAATATTAGTGAAGTAATTTCAAATATGTATCTGTGCAAAAGCTAAAACTATTAGATAGTTCTAAGTTCTACAGTCCTATGGATACACCGGGACAATAAGCACCATTTACCAAAATTAACTCTCCATTTTCCTCTTGAACAGCTACCTGAAGACAAGGAGGAAGAAAGGTCTCTTGGAATTCCCCTTCACTTTATCATTCCTTAATCTACCCTTCGAACGTCAACAGAAAAGGTAGTAAGTCACTTAAGAGTTTGGTTCTGCTCATTTCAGCAGAACCGGGGAAAAATCAGTTTAAGTTGCAAGTTGGAAAGTCAGGGAGCCAGCTTCATAGCCGCAGCAAATCAGCATGGTCCTAAGTATTTAGGAAAGATAAAGTCTCACTTTTCCCAGCTAGAGCTCACGCTCTGACCCCAGAGGATACATAGCACAACCCCCGGACGACACCAAGAAGCTCTTACTGCAATCTCAAAAAAGATGAAATACAAGAGACGAATTTGCTGAGAAATAGTCAGAAAAAATCAGCAGTATGAGCCTACATTATCAGAAATACGGAGCATAAAAATTTACACACTGTGAGAGGTAAGAAGGTAACTCTAAATTTTTCAACACCAAAAAGCAATTTTCAAAACACACAGAGTCCCTGATTTCATGGCAAGGTCTTTAACTTCAAGCATTTGAAAGAGAGCTCTGAAGCATACGTTTGAATGCGAGGGAGCGTTAAACTAGGGGAATATGCCAAGACAGGATTTGTTTTCTTTCTCCAGTGCTCACACCTCCTAGGAAAACTGTTTTTCCTCTCATTTGCAGTGCTGCTCTTTGGAAGTTGACTGATGATGAGCCGGGGGCTTTGATCCCTACTTTTGCTTTTGCTGAACACATACCTGCCTTTACCAGTTAGCAATTCTAAACTGCTTCTACTATAGAAGAATTCTTTTCCTTCCAGATCCAAAGCAGGGCTAAAAGGAAGAATGCAGATTTTAATAAATCTTTTACAGACTACCATGAATTATTACTTTTTCCAATAGCTACCTCAATTCCCAGAATTCAAAGTGTTTTATAAATCAAAAGCTTTAGTGGTTTACATCTTTGTGTAACTTTTACAGCAAGAACCCAGAGTATCTGATGAACACTTTGGCAGGTGCAGAGAAATTCAAAGGCACCAGCGACCCGCCCTGTGTCTTTTAGGCTTTGGATCATGCTAACCCAAGAAGAGCAAACAAGAATTCCCATTGCCAGCAGCGCATTTGAAGTTTTAAAGATGTTTTTGGTTACATCACATGCAGCCATATATGACCATCAAAACTTTGCATCATCTTATTTAAATGTAGGTGATTTTCAATATTACCATACTAGCATCATTATGAGTTTCACTTGATAAATTTTTCAGTATTTATACTAAAAAAAAAAAATCCATTTTAACAGCAAAACTTGCAAAATCAGGATCAGGCATAAGTTATTCCGCGAGTGGTTTTTGAGGGGGTTTGGAGGGTTTTAATCTGCTGAAAGTCTTAAGATAATTTTTCTTCACAGTTTTTATTAGTTCCAGTCCTTTTTAGGATAAGGAAATAGCTGTACTCGTTTCCAGCAGGATTCTAATTAAAATATGACAGGTTTTACAGAGGACTGTAATAACTAGGATTATTTTGGCCTGCAAATTTAAAAAGAATAATTTCATATTAAAAGTAGTAAGAATAATACACATTTCTTATAAAGCTCTATTCACTCAGAGATCACAAAGATCAGAATGAAATTCAGCAGTAGTCTACACCTTTACAGATGGAAGTTTTAGAAGGTATTCATTGAAGGTATGCAGTACAAGGAAGAAACAAGTCAAAACTCCATGTACTACGCACCTCAGACCTTTACCCGAGTGTCAAGGCGTTCCATTTCACCAGTTAGACTGCATAGTCCTTATTTGTTTATACAGCCAGAGACTACACCGTGGCATCATCAACGTTCCCTGCTTTACACGCTTCACTTTAGAAACTGCCTGCTTCCCCACCTCCTCTGACACAGTGCGCTGATATTCCTAACCCTGTGCTACAAGACCCACCCAAGGACTGAAAAACGCAAGGTGAACAAAAGATGAATGCATACCTTCACATCGCTTAGGCAGGATCAGCCTGCAAACCAGCTTCCCCCCACCCCCCCATCATGCATGCTTTACTAACAGCTCAAATTCTGCAGGGAAACACTTTTCTTATTTTTTTATTTATTCTCAAAAGTTTTTAAAGAAAAATGTACATTCTGAGGTCAGCCATGAGGACACTGAATTTTCCGTCAAATTCAGCAGTTTGTTGGGGAAAAGAGATTTAAATTGAAACAGTTAAAAACTGTTTGTTTTTGAAAAGGCACGCTTACCCTGCACTGAAGTGCCAGATAACTGCAGTGACCCTGCAGGTCAGGAAAACACCATTTCATCTAGACCGCGCGTTTAGCCTACGGTATGGCTGCAAGGCACAGAAAGGCGTGACGTATTCCTGTAGAGCTACCAAAGAACAGCTGCATTTATGCGTTCTGAAATAAGACCCAACACACCTCATACTTTGAGCTTGAAACCTGTGTCCTCAGAGGTGATGGAGGAACCGTTTTACGGCGTCGCTCTGCGGGGCTAGGTAGATGTTCAGCCTTTCTTAGGAGACTTACGCACTGGTCACTCCTGATCGTATCAGACCCTGCAGACTATTAAACAGCCCAGCGTGCTATAGCGAATCTGGTTGCCAGTATATGTTGTCTGTGTATTGCTTGCAGGAGAAAAGCGTGCATCCAAGGCACAAGAACCCGATACAGCCGTTGGGCCAGAGGAGCCCTTTCCCAGAAGGTGCTGGGATCTGAAGCTCTGTTTTGGCATGTGGAGCCCAATCATGCCACCTCCTGGTTAGGAATGGCCACTCTACTCTCCCCACTACACAGGTGTTCAGTGCTTGGGAAGTTCACAGTTGACTGGGATTTTCTACTCAGCTACCCAGCTATTCTGCCTTCTCCTGCTACCGACTGCAAATATTATCAATTTTCCAAATTCTTGAGTTTAAAAATATCTACTTTGAGGCATAAAGGAAGAGAGATGGATGATTACAGTAGGTGTTCCCTGATGAATACAGCAAGGAGACCAGGAACGAAGGAAATCTACTACAAGAATTCCCAGGACAAATAAAAAACACTCTTCTCCTTCCAAGGATAACATTCATGTTGCCAAAAAACTAGTGCTCTCTGTGGATGAGGCTATGGCCATCCAGATAAGCCCCAGCAAATGCCTTTGACCTTCCCTTAAGCAGTCGGTGCTGAATTCTGCTATTTGCACTGAATTGCACCTTAAGCATCTCCACCGATTCAAACAGCACCTTTTAAAGAGTGAAGCACTATTTTTTTTTTTTTACACAAGGGTATCAGAATCTAACCTTCAGTTATTGCATTTATATTGTTCCCTCTTTGCAAGAGAAATTTACTGTTTCAAAGTACATGTTTCTAAGACCACAGATCAAATGGTCCTAAGCTGCTTCAGATGTCTGAGAGATTTTTATTATTTATTTTTTTAAATTACTTCCCCCCCCCCCCCCGCCCCCCCAGCAAGCCCACCTTTTATGACTAACAACTTAGGGTCAATATAAACACTTACAAAGGTTGCTTTGTTACACTTACTCTAACATTTTATAGTATTTTTTTTCCCTAAATCCGGTTATCGCCTGGGATTCATCTGCATTACATTCTGCAGGGCAAAAAGCACTTCCTGAGATTATGAACACATACCATGTTGCCACACCACAATAAAAAAAAAAACCTATTCACCTTCAAAAAAAATGATTAAAAAAAGCAAAGCTCATCAGTCAGTTCTAAAACCTGCAGCATATCCTACTGATTTTCATGACTACGAAGGTCTTAGCTGCATCAGTCAATATATTGTATTTGTATAAGGACTGCCTGATAGCCCACTAACAGCAACAAAAAGATTCCCATTAACTTTAGTGAGCTTTGAACCAAGTCTTTAATGCCTAGCGCATCACTGCTTTATGGAAATCATAAGTACCTTGTACTCATCTGGAGTTTGCACTGGTATTGCTTCTTTTTACTGAAAGGGATCCAAATGATAAGATATATAAATCTGGTTTCTAATGAAACCAAGATATCTCAAACACATGCTCTAAACATTAGTGTGTTTCCCAAGTCAATCTTCCAGTTATTTACGCAGCATTTCTTGGGACAGCAAAGTAAACAGTGATCAATGCAAACTGTTTTGTGAACACAGATTTCTTCTCACCTGATGTAAACATCAGGAAAAAAAAGAAACAACAAGCAGAAAACTGACTGCTCACAGATTAGTATTAATGTATGAATTTACATTAACATTTTACATTCATCTTACTTTATTCCAAAGGCTTGTTTAGACAGAGTAAACTAATAAATTTGCAAGTATATATTTTCCCAAGTAGTTTCCAATGGAAAATTTGATAAAAACTAAAAAGTATGAGAGGCCTGACTTTAGCAGGTCACAGGCTTGACCAACAACAGCCTTTCACATCTTGGGCTAAGGATACGATTGCCATATTCTGTACTGCCAAGACAAACAATTTTCATGTAGAGACCTTATTATTACCCCAGGTTTTTAATAGAAACATACACTGATGAACGAAATCTGCCTTCCTGTATGAAAAGCAAACGAATCTCCAAGAGTCCAAAGAAATCCAAACCCCCCCCATAAGCCAATATATTAGTTGAAATCCTGAACATGAGACAAAATGAATTTGCATTACACCAACAGTCTTCAGACTAGCTAGAACAATTATTGCAGGCTCGTATGAAAGACTGTACTAATGTTCATTCAGTGTAAAGGCTAAGTAATTGTATACCTTTTGAATAATCATGCCCTGTCCTACAAGGAGCTTTACGACACTGAGCTGTATGAGTCTAATCGACACGACTGGAGGTTTAACAAATTCATGCTATGCCACATGGAATAATCTGGAGACTTAACTCAAGATTAAAGTTAAAGGCCTGACTCTCATTGCCTTCAGAATGCCAATTGAAAGTCTGAGGTCAATTGTACCATCATTACATTGAGAGAAATTAGCTACCTCATTACCCAAGTAATGCTGATATTTCCGTGGGGAGAGAGGCTCTTACATTGGCCAGCTCTTTCCGACAGGTCTTTTTCTTTTGCGTTTATATTACAAAACACATAGCTGGCTTTAATAACATACTATGCAAGACATTCCAAAGCCACACACATATGAATACACACACGCAAAATTTGCTTGTCCCAAGAAGTATACAGACAATTAGGTGACACTTTAGCTTATTAAAAATAATGCTGATATAAAAGTTTTGAACTACGAGACAGTTCCAGCTGGCTGTAGCTTTCCGTGTCATCCACACCTTCACAGCTGAAGTCACACACTTATTTTTATATTCATAATCATAGATAACTTACACAAAACAATAAATATTTACATACATGCAGAAATAACACACATAAGCAGCTCATTAGCTACCATGGTAGGAAGTAGCACTAGAACAGAGAGGCTCTCAGCTCTCCCTGGAGCTTTCGAGTGTGCCGCAGGATAAGTGCAAGTTCAGTACAAGAGGTACTGCTCAAGAACATGCTCTTCAAACATTTTTCATCCGACCAAGCATTATCTGACCTCGCACATTGATCAAGATACCTCCTTACTCCAAGCAGTACAATCTTACCTAAAGAAAATAACGATCTGTAACCAGTTTACGACAAAATCATTTAAAGCTATCCGTAAAACGGTGTGATTCTTCCAGCTCTTGTAACAGCCTGGTACACAAAATAGTTCAGTTAATACAGAAAAGCCCTCTCCAACAGGTGGAGATTCGCCTATTCTTTAGAGTTTGGCTACCTATTAGAACTAAAAGAGGTCTTGTTTTCATTGCCAACTAGATTATCTTATCAGCATAAACGTGTTCAATGCATTTTGCAAAAGTTTGAATAAACTAATATAGACCGAGGAAAATAATATCACCAACCATTCACACTTCACAGGTCCTTCTAATAGATGACTTACAAATGGCTTTTCCATCTCTAATAGTATAACCTTCATGTAGGAGCTACTTCTATATGAAACAGGTAATGACCCAGGGGGAAATAAAGTATCTTCTGATTAAAGCACTCGATGAGTCATTCAGAGACTGGGCTCGTTTTCAGAATCCACCACAGCCTCCCTCTGTGATTTTTAGAGAAATCGTTTAGTTTATGCCTTCACACTTTGTGAACACACATCTAAGAAGCACTAGTAACTTTTTCCTCACCCTTCTTTGTGTTGTTTCGCAAGTATGCAAATTCTCTGCCACGGGAAATGCCCCCTTCCTGTGGGTTTCACCGCACATTGTACCATGGAGGCTCTGACCCACATAAGGGCCAAAGTAAATAATATTTATCCATCCCTCAGTGGTGAGGGGTAAATGGCTACTGCCTCAAGTATGCATCTGACACAGGTCAACCTGTAGGACACAGACCTACGTAATAAAAACATAACTGATTTTAAAAACAACAAATTACTTAAGTACACCAGTATGCACAAACTTTAAAAAAAATCAAGCAAACAAACAACAACAACAAAAAAAACAGTAACGAGGAAAAACATGGGGTCTTATCTTTACAAGTAAATCCAGTTTCATAAATTGAAACTGTATTTCCGGAATGCTTGTCACTTGCGTGCCCTTCTGCAGTTTCACACAGCAGCATGTCTCTTCTCAACCTCAGGTTCTAGCAACAGACATGAAAAATCACAGCCCTTTCAAGTCAGGAGGAACGCTTGCAGCTCTCAACTTTGAAGCAGAAACCTTCAAATCTACACTTAGGCATTTTATACAGAATCTGCTGGTGATCAAAAAAGCTTAGTATGCCACCAAAATAACCTGGCTGCTATTGTTACGTATGCAGCTGATGGTACGTTGTATTTTAAAGAACAGAAATCCAGAGTCTGGGAGCATCGCTTGATTGCGGACATATCCTAGAAATACAGTACTACAGAGATCCTTGCACCACTGTCCCACGTTCTTCTGGCAGCCAAAAAAATTTCTGCCGGTTCTATACATTTCCTTTCCATTTATACCCAGCAGCAACCAGTGGATTAATTCTCATTTCCTTAAGTAGCCATACTCTTACCTTGATGAAAGTGTTTTAACAGTCATCATATGTTAGACTCTAAACCGAATCTCTAGAAAGCTTGACAGATGGCGTTTGGAAGGATAATGCCAGGTATCTGGTGTGAATCTGACATTAGCATTCCCTACAGACAGCTCGCCTTCATCTTTTAAAAATCCACCAATATACACGTAGTCCTAGTTATACCAAGGAGTGAGAAAACTCATCATTTATTTAATCTCACAGGGGCCCAAAATGCAATTTCCACATGGAGGTGACACCTAGAAATACCTTTTTTTTTTTTTAAACTTTACTTCGCACGCTCTCGGTTTTGTCCTTCGTGCCTTTCCTTTCCCGTGCATACCCGCACACTCTCGGCGGACACCTCCCCCCTCTGGGAGCAGACCGAACTGCACGGTGCAAAATACCCGTCCCTCTAGGAAATCGGGGCTTTGTTCATCCTATGTTTATTAGAAAAACAACTGCGAAAAGCGGCATGGCTGCCTCTTCAGCAGCAAGGGAGCTGTGACAGCAGCATACTAAAGGTGTCGGTACTCCTACCGAACATCCGAGCTATCCAACGGGAGCACTGGTGACAAAACCCGGGCTCGGTATCGTCATTCGCAATCAATAAAACACGTATTAAGGAAAGACAACGATGAGACGGTAAGTTTTAACCAGTTACGGTTTCCCTGAAGACACAGCAGGACTTTGGGAACTCTTCGCCGCCTCTGAAGGCGAGTTTATCTGAATCTGTGGCTCTCTCGAGGGCCTAGCCGTGCATTTCTTTGCCTCAGCCCCACCAAAGGGCTTGACGGGTTTGTCTTGCTTTAGGCACCGTTCCTTGCTACTCCCCTTAGGCACCGGGTTCCAAGTTTAGCAGGGATTTTGAGAGTGACTATTACGTGCCTCGGGAGAAAGAGAAGCGCGAGGGGAACTTACGGGATTAGCCTTCTGCAAAAGTTGCGGTGCTGTGCCACAAGGCCCGCGCTCGGCGCGGAGCGGCCATCAGCAGAGGGACCAGGCTATAAACTTTCTGGAGAAGCCGCCGCCGAACCAGTTCCACCAGGGCCGGGAGAGCCGAGGGGCTCGCAGCGCACACCGCGATGGCTAACACGGGGGGGGGGGGGGGGGAGAGCCCTCCGCGCCCCGGCCGCAGCCCCGTCCCCGCCGCGGCCGCCGCTCCCTCCGCACGGCGCGGCCCGGCGGCACCTCCGCGTCGGGGCGGGACGCGGGGCGAGGCGCAGCGCCGGGGGACGAGAACCCCGCCGGCAGCCTTCGGCTGAAGGAAGCCGGCAGCCGGGGAGGAGTGGGGGGGGGGGGGGGGGGCGGCCCTGCCCGCCGGCCGCGCAGGGGCACGTCGCCGGGCGGCGGGCCGCCGAGCCCCGGGCGGGCTCCCCTCAGACCGGCCGCCGCCGTCCCCGCCGGCCGTTCCAGCGCCGAGGCTGTGTGGGAGCGCGGCCGTGCCGCCGCCCGCAGCCCGCCCGAAGAAGACCCGAGCTCCCCGGCCGCCGAGCGCCGGCCCTGAGGGCGGCCCCCACCCCTCCGCCCCGGTGGAGCGGCGGCGGGTCGGGCGGGCGCGGAGTCTTACCGTCGGCCAGGAGGCGCATGGCGTGGACAAAGGAGGGATCCAGGCTGTCCTTCTCGGCCATCAGCTCGGGCAGGTACTTCTCCTGCTCCATCGCCTCGGGGCCGCGGCGCCTGGGCACGCCGGGGCGGGCTGCCGCCGCCCTCCTCGTCGCCCGCCCGCCCTCGCCGGTCGCCCGGCGGCTGGCAGGTGCCCCGCGCCACTCCCGCGGCGGGGCGCTGCCCTCGGCCGCCCCGAGCGCCGCCTCCGCCTTTCCCCTCACGCCGCGCTGGGGGCGGAGCCCGGCCGCGGTGCCGCGGCTCGCCGCCGCTTTTATTCGCCCCGCCCCGCCCTCCCGCCAGTCAGCGCCCCTCGCCCGCCGCCGGCCTTTAACGAGGGGGGCGGGGCGACACGCGCCCCTCCCACCGCCACCGCCGCCTGCCCCACCCCCCCCCCCCCATTGGTGGGTGCGCCCCGCCAGGCGGGGGCCCGGGCGAGAGGCTCGCTCGCCATTGGCCGTCGCCGGGGCGGGCGGCCCCGGCTGAGAGAGAGAGGGAGAGAGAGAGGGAGAGAGACCCTGTGTGTGTGCGCGCGCACGTCCGCGCGTGTCTGTGCGCGCCCGCGGGTGCCCGCGTGCCCGCGCGTGCCCGCCCGTGTTCTCCGCCTGCCGGCGGCCCCGCGAGCACGTGGCGGGGACGGCGACACGCGGACGCGGACGCGCGCGCGGTTTTTCCGCGCGGAGGGTGCCCGCGGGCGGGGCTGTGCCGGCGGGTCCCCGCCCGTGCGCGCGTGGCTCCGTGCTGCCGGCGTGGGGCCCCCGTGGGCGAGAGCCGGTGCCCCCGCGGGGGTTCGGCCGGGGCGCGGGGCTGCCTCCGGCCCGCCCCTGCCGGCCGCTCTCCGCGGTGCTGAAGCGGCGGGGACGGGGACCGGGCGCCGACCGTGGCCCGGCCCGGCTCCCCGCGGCGGCCGGGGTGTCCGTGGGGTGTCCGCGGGGTGTCCGCGGGGTGTCCCCCGCCGAGGAACGCGGTGCTGCACCCCCCACCACCACCCCGGAGCAGCTCCCCGCCGGCCCGCGTTACCGGCCGAAGGGCGTCGGGCGGCCCCAGCGCCGGCAGCTGGAGCAAATACAACGGATTCTGGGATTCCCGTCAGAATCCAGCGCGGGGCATTCGTGTACCGGAGGTCGCGTTCACCCGGGAATTCCGCCCCCCCCCCCCCGTCCGCCCCAGACGGCTCGGTAACGGGAGGAAGCAAAGGGTGCTTCGCTCACCGCTAGAACGTGGTCCGCGGGACCTCGAGAGCGCACGGGCTGTCAGCCCGCACGGCGCGGCACCCTCCGTCCCCACACGGAACCCTCACGTCGTGCTCGCCGCCAAGACCGCTGACTTAGTATTTATGCTGACGAAATAGGTAGCTGCTGCAGTAATACACTCGTAAACCACCCACTACTGTTCATCTCCAGGCTTTTCGTTGTGGTGCTCGGAATTGTCTCCTTTTTTTTTTTTCTTGGCAAAGGATGAAGGAACAAAGAAAGGTAAAAATCAAGACAAAAACCCTGTATGGGCCTCCACAAGACATTGTTCCGAAGGCGCTGTACAGCCATCGCATAAAAATTTGGTCCGTGATGCTTTCAACATCCTAAGATACGCGCAGGCAGCCCTTATGCAATTTTCACTCAGTGCGCAGCTAATTGAGGGACTACGGGTGTTTACAAGAAAATGTAGAGAATGCCAGTGGCCAAAGTGCAATTATTCTGTAGTTTTTCTGGGGAGGGGGGGAATAAAGTACCTGAGGACTAACTTCCCTGCTGAGGAAGAGTAGGAGCAGGAAAACAGCGCAATTTTAGCAAACCTGTGAAACGCTTCAGAAGCAGAGAGGACCGATAGCAGAACTGCAAGGTTTAATTGGCAATCAGCTTTCCTACAGACTGGCTGTGGGGATAAAGGGAAGGCATAAGCCCTCCTTTTCCAAAAACCAGACAACCAACCAACCAAATAAAACAAAAGGAAGCGTAGAACTAAGATACTTTATTAATAATTCACCCCGGTTCAATTTACCACATGAGCAGTCCTCCTCCTTTCCCGGTTACGAGTGCAGCAAGAAGCGGCTCCCTGTTCTCAGCACAGCTCAGGACTGTCGGGCGTGCGGGATCCCCCGTGCCTTCAGGTGGTGCTTCTGCGGCTCTGCCCATCGGGGCGATCCAGGCTGGTGCCCCTCCGTTCAGAAAGAGAGAAGACGGCTGGGAGGTGTGCTCTCTCCCCAGGCACCTCCGAGACGGATCTCAGCCATCCTCGCTCAGAAGCAATCCTGGCCTGGTAGCTTTCGAAACACACCATATGGTCATGTATATGGAAAATGAGTTTTGGGGGCTTTCCATCTGGGGTGTTAGAAGAATAGTGTTACTTTAGTCTGTTTAATTGTACTTAACCTACTTAGATCGTAGGAAGCTTTGATTTAAACACCTTTAAGTTTATTAAACAGTGGGAAGTGCTACATTCAGCAAACTCGTTTTTTTCTGGTCGAAGGAGTAGAGAGCAAGTTTGCCCGCACATCTTTTTACAGCAAAGTAGACAGAAACAAGTTTCCTCTAAGCTGATTTTTCAAAAGTTATAACGTTAAATCGACTTTCGGTGATACTTAGGCTGCAAAGCCATTGAGATGCTTTTCTGAGTTTTACCTTATACCTCATTAAAAAAAAAACAAAAAAAAACCCCACAGCATTAAAATCTGTCAGACAGGAAATATAGACCTCTAATGACATCAGTCATGACTTCATTGCTAGTTGGAGATCAATTTTTTTTCATAGCTACTAAAAACCAAAGACACATTTTACAACTTCTTAGTTTGAAGTGCCAAGCCAAATTAAAGTTTATCTGTACTATATTTTATTACTAAGTCTGATATTGAAGAGGATCACAGCATACCAGATTATAGCTTATTTGAAGATAGAGCAGGCAACAATCGTTACATATTTTTGCCAGTGCCAACGAAATA
Source organism: Harpia harpyja (assembly GCF_026419915.1). Taxonomy (NCBI): domain Eukaryota; kingdom Metazoa; phylum Chordata; class Aves; order Accipitriformes; family Accipitridae; genus Harpia; species Harpia harpyja. The sequence continues at coordinate 31,629,737 of NC_068942.1, read as the reverse complement.
CGCGTATGTTATCATGTAGCACTGAAGCCAAAAAGCAGCGGAAGCAAACAATTGCAGGAAAATCTCCAAACTTTCCAATGCTTATTTAAAAATTATGAAATCTTTTGAGAATATGCCGTAGCATGAATGGTCAAGTGTGAGCACAATGACAATGAATTACCCTTCTGACACATCACATTAAAGTCAGTATAATAATTTAAATCAGTACAGTTATCTATGTCCGTGTGAGTACACCTAGGACCTCATACACCAAAGATCAGATTTGTCAAGAGTTTTCGATTTCAGAAATTCCATTTGCTTTCAAATTTCTTCCCTATTTCACTTGCTTTGGCTATGTGTAAGGGTTGTCTGGTTCTGGAACTGACTACAGATCAGGATAAAAAAACCAGGGAGTTTGTCCTACTATCTATGTTAGCCATATCCTTCCCTAAAAGTGGAATCACTGTTGACGATACAAGGAATAAAGGAGCAGCAATACGTGTGCAAGAAAGAGGGAATGTCCCCACTTCTTTTACTTTAGTTTACTTAATTCCTTCTGGGAATACTCTCTGCATCCAGACTCCACCCGATCTCTGCACCCTGGCCAGTGGATACTAGTCCTTGGACTGCGCAGCTTCACTCTCTTAAATAGAGACAAGTCACACAGGTTAGTCTTTAATCTATATAAATCATATAAATCAGCTTCAGTTAAAAAAATGTATCAGTACTTTATCCTTCCAAGACATCAAATAGTTTCATATAATTGGTGAGCCCAGGACTCCAGAAGAGTTCAGTGCGAGTTCTCAGCGCACGACGAGTGCTGGCTTACGCTATCACTTGGTCTGTGATACCCGCATCACCAGTTCTTAGTTCATCAAAACTCAAAACACACATCAAATAAAGTTATGTCTGTTACAGCTCTATTACACATTGAGCATTCTTGTGACGTTGTAAAGAAGGAGTAACCGAGGAAGGAAGTACAACCTCACTGAGAGATCTCCTTTATCATTGAATTGGGACGATTTTAACCAAAATAATAAACTACAAAACAGCAGCTGAAGACAGAAAAAACACTTAAATAGAAATGAACAACAAAGAATCAAAGGCAGTCTAGAATGTCTGGTCTCTTCTTTCTTCTCTGTGATGCTACCAAAACTGACAGAGAAGTTGTGAGTCTATGACGTAATTTTCCCTTCTCCACGTGTAGGTAAACACTAGGTCTCGTATTTTGCTTGCCCGTGTTTGAAGTTCTCTATCTCTGCTGTTCTTTCTGACCTTTATAGTACAGCTTACCCATTGCAGGTAGCTCGAACACTTTCACAAAAATCATCACTGTGATCATAGCGCCGTCTCCACTTCACCTGTTCCCTCCAACCTTCCTGCAGTCAGTAAGTGAGAGAGGTCTGAATTTCCCTTGCATCCTTACCTCCAAGATTTAGAGCTGCTCCTTTCCATACAAAACCTCCGGTTACATTGCTTTCTATTTTTCCTTTTCACATGATGCACAATGATTCCCTTTGAACCTTTCTTTTACTTTTTCCCTTTCAGCTTATTGTTTCCACCCCCCTTTCCCTGTATGCAAATCTCCCTTTAATACAAATTTCTCTCCTAAAGGACAACAACAATAACAAAAACTAAATGACAGACTGAGGTACAAAGAAGGTGATACTTGATTTAGAGCAACAGAGCTACAGTTTCCAGACTCCTAGGACTCTTCTTTGAGCTAATCCTCCAGTTTATAGTCAAGCGCCGATTATTCAGCACAGCAAGTTACCGAAGCTGGCCATCTCCCCTAGCTTTAGGCATGCAAAAATCAGAAGTCTAAGCCTACTCCGGTCACCATGGACACTCTTTTTACCATCAGTAGGTCGAGAGAGGCTCCTCCAGCAGTTTATTCATCTGACCTGCAGGTACCTGTCTTTGGCTGAGATGAGCCATCCTGTGCAAAATTTGATTCCTCTCCACTGGATATGAAGTCAGTAACTAGGTTAGACGTAAACAGCTCTGTTGTACGTAACAACATTAGTGCAAATGAATTCCAGCAGATTTCAGTAGTGTATGACAATCAAGAGGCCAGAGGAGTTTGTCATTGTATAACAGATGACGGAACAGAAGAATAAGTCTTCCGAAAAGTGCATGTGATTTGCATGACAAAATGTATTCTGCTTCAGGCATACAGAGTTAGGTAGGCAGACCATGCTCAAAATAAAATGACAGAATTTATTTGAGAAAAAAAGGTGAGATATGCATATATATATATGGTTTATCTAAGATGTAAGTCAATCTACAAATACCTGAAGAAAGTATTACACCCAAGTGAGAATAGAATTGTTTAGAGGATGCAAAGGATATAAACTAGAAATAAGGAGATTAAATTACATATGGGAAAATGCAGACTGACTGTAACAAGCTACTTTTACCATTTCATTTAGGAAGTGAACTTCCATCAGAAGTAGAAAGCAAAGAAAGGGAAGCTTGTAGGTATGGATACAAGAAAACTGATAATACAATATAATTCCGCTTTTTTTGTAGATTTTGGGGGGGGGGGTGAGGGGGTGGAAATTGGTGGGGCTTTTTTGGTTGGTTGGTTTGGTTGGTTGGTTTGGTTGGCTGGTTTTTTCTGCAATGTATTTGTCGCTTTTTATCCAGTTTGGTTTTAGTTTAAGTTTTGTTCAGAGAATATTTATCTGTAATTGATGAATTACCAGCTTGTTTTTGTTAACCTTGCTTCCTTAAGAAAGATACAATGGAAACAACTGAGCTCAGTTAGTTTATTGATCAGGTACACAAAGCCCGTAGCCAGACAACAGGATAGTTATACTTTATTAATCCATTGGTCTAACGCAATGTTGCAACAACTGAAATGGAACAAATCCAGCATATGATTTAACACATGCCTGTTTATGCATTTACAATATATAGCTCTACAGAATTTAGCCTGTTCCCACTCAGTTATCAGAAGTGTCGAAGTACACAAAGAAAATCCCAGACAAATCACCTATGGATGGTATCCGTCTGTCAGTCTTAAGACCAAATATGTCAAACTACAGGACATACAAATCGTCAACAGACTGGAAAAACAACAACAAAAAAGTCTTCACTAAACAAGTTTCAAGATACTTCACCATATTAAAAGGTCAGAAAGAGTTCAACTAACTCTTCAAACCCTGGTCAAAGATTGTGGAAATTCTGTTCTAAATGAAGCCTGACTTGGGGAAGGGTTTGACACTATACAGCATCTTTACCAATTTACATACTCTTAAGTATAAACTTACATAATTGTTTATTATAAATCCATTTAAAGTGTGTAATACTAGCAACTCAACAGTTTAAGAAAAAACACTACTTGCTGAGTATAGGATTGGAAGTAATTGCCCTCCAGGACCTCGAACGAGAGAAGCTCTGGAGCTCTAAGGAACCTAGATCTCTCCACTTTCTCTATAAAGAACGATTTTAGGCAGAACGTTTCAGTAGGAACCTAAAACTTAAGAACCAGTTAGGTGTCTAATTTAGGATTAAATGCCGGTATTGCCACCAGTATGAAATAAAAAAAAACCCACAGAAAATACCTTCTTTTGACAATGAATATTCTAATTCAGCAGATGGCTGTGAAGTGGGACTCGGCCCACTCGTAAAGATTTGTCTGTTTTTAAAGAAATCATGGAATCAATACTTCACACATATTTCAGTCTTACTGGACTGTAGCACAAACATTTTCTGGAAAAGTCGCTGAATGATTTTAAGGCTCTTAGCAATGTACAAGAGAAGACAGAAAATTATTTGAAAATCAAGTTAGCATTTTATTAACTGTAAACCATGGGAAAATATGATAAATTATTTCACAATTTGATCAAAACTGAGCATATCTGAATACAATTTTTTTAATGGGTAATAGGACATATAGACATTTCCAGTTCAGAAGAATAAAAAAACTATGCCAGCTTTGTGAGCCAGTTTTCCTTAGAGAACAAGTCCTCTATGGAAATGCTTTTAAATTCCCGGTTTCTCTTTTTAAGTAAGAGCACTTCAACTCCTAAAATATCTTTAGTCCACACTGAGCATTCTCATCCATAAGATTTAGAAAAATCAGTATGAAGCTAAATTTTAAAGCCTTCAGATCAAGAGTAGCTTCAAAACTTCTAGCAAGTTTTCCCCTTCTTGCTTCTTAACATTAGCAAAGCCATTTAATGCTCCCAGCATTTTATTTTTGGAGAAGTCATCAGTATTTAGCTGTACTCATAATAGGTCTCTTAGAGATGTGCATAATAAATGGAGAAGGTCAGGAAACTTAAAAGAAAGGAAATTTTAAAAGCAAGCAAACATTTAGCAAGTTTGTGGGAAAAAAAAAAAAGTTTTCACTCTCTGACCAGCTCTGATTATAAAGTAATAAGGATGAAAATGTTAACAGCTCAGCAAATGTTGTTAAATCTGCTTATAATGATGGAGTTTATTTGCCATTTGTGCCAGAGCAAATGGATTTGCTTTGTTTCAGGAGCTGTGCTGTATTAGTCTCAACTATTGCAAAGCTCAGTTCACCCATGGAGCAAATGGATGATGAGTCATTCTTTTTCTGAATAGACCATTAAGTGCAGTCTCATCTCGCAATTATTTAATTTCCCAAATAAGTCATTCCAAAGCTCTATGAACTCCATGATTATATAATATTTTTTTTGAGAGAATGACATTTAAGGACAGATGATACCACTGTTACCTATGTTAAGCACTGTCCCAGTTCAGTCACTGTAATACTATTTTTATGTAACGACTGAACAATGATATTGCCTTCTGATCTTAATTTTATAGGATTTTGTATTATTGTTAAACTTTGACATCTCAAGGGCAATTCAAACTTACAGATTTACAAAACATTTGTAATAATTACTATGCATTTCTATAAACTTAGTGTACCATATACAAATGGGAAATCGGCAGCTGTTAAAATAAAAACTTGTGAGAAATCTATAATGCAATGATACTTCCCAAACTACGTAAATGTCAGCTACCTAAGAGTACCTAAAACGTAATTACATTAGTTTCTTAGGAATATCAAAATACAAAGCCTGATGGATTTGAGGAGATTTATTTCAAAATAATTTTTTAATGAATTATGCAAAACTCCTTTTCTCTGCTCCTGTATTTGCAATTTACTCTTTCATCCTCATATACCTTATTTTAAACATAACTTGCTCATGACAATACAACAAAACATTAATATTTTAAATACAGAATGGACATCTATTGTGGGCCTTTGGGATCACTTCCCAGAACAGACTGCCCACACCATAAAAGACCTGTGCAAGCACAAAGTGACTAGAGAATTTACAATGTTAATTGAATCCTTTAGTGCTTCCAAAAGTTTTCTGATGAAGTCCACTAAAAAGAGAAAAATAAACAAATTGTCGTGAGTGCAGCTTTTAAAATATTGGTGTTTGTTCTTTTTTTTTTTTTTTGGCTTCCTTACCTGAACCTGAATGACCATTGGTTTTAGTATGAGTCATTGATGATGGACTTGGAATCAGGCACAAGGACACTGCAGCAGATGTACTCCAATCTGCTGGAACTGCTATCGTGCTGCCCACCAGCACTGCCTTCCACTGCCTCTGGGTGAAGGTCTAGTTTTGTGCTGGACTTTAAAACTGAAGGAGGAGGAGTATTTCGCTGCCATAGAAAATGAAATAGACTTCCCCCCCTGCCCCGCCGAGGGCAGCCTTATTTAGATGCTTTCTTTTGGGAGCTTAAACCTTTTTCAAAAGAAAATGCTGATGCATCAGACTGTGTCAAATTGGTCATTTGACTTAAGTTATTTGTTTTCCAAGTAATTCGGAACAATTTCCATTCCATCCATCCTTTTCCCTTTTCTGTTACATCCCATTCAATTTATATATCAGATGACTGGGGTCATGCTGTATGTCATCTTGCCTAGTGACTTTTAAAAATAATTCCATGTCTCTTCTAACTCTGCAGAATTACAAAGTCCTCCTTTGCTTTCTTTTGTTTTTTGGGTTTTTTTGTTGTAGGGGTTTTTTTTATAAATTAAATAACTGGACTTCTTATGTTTAGTCTCTGCACTGCTGTCTGTCTTCTGCTGGACTGTCGTGGTTTAACCCCAGCCAGCAACTAAGCAGCATGCAGCGGCTCACTCACTCCCCCCCCCCAAACTGCTTCTTATCCTCTTGTATAAATCTATATTCAGAGAAATTTATGAAGAGCATGTGTGTTGCTGAGGGAAAGACACTGCTGAATGTTGAATGCATAATGACAATGTATCTTTGCATCTACTTTTCAGTTAATTTCTGCTTATAACTTCTACCATAAGCAGCAGTTGTAATTACATTTAATTACAATAAAAAACGAATAGGAATTGAGGCAGAAGAAAGGGACAGGAAGGAGGTTTCTTAACTAACTCAGAACATAGGTAGGTACACGAGCATAAGCTTGAAGCTGTACTGAGTAACGTACTGGCAGTTACTCTCCATGAGAGGGTGGATGTCTTTACCAAGCTAGGCAATTGTTCTCTGTAAGACACAGAGAACTTAATCTCTCGGTTGATACCGCAGTTTTCCTGAGTCACTAAACCATCTGATGGAAAAAATAATGAATCCACCTTCTTCTGTACTGAGGTTATGTGTTTCTGCTGAACGCAGATGTGGGTATGTTACCATACAAAGCCTAGTATCTGATCACATACAGCTGGAAGCAGCCACTCATTTAGCAGAAATACTGCACGTATACCCATAAAATAGAAACATTGGAAGAAAATCTGTAAATTTTGCCTGCTGCACTTGTTTCTGGTTTATAAATTTCCCGGGTTAAGCAGAGAGAGTTGTGCTGGCTTAAATACAGTGTGTTTACTATAAGGAATACTTCATAAGGTTGGAAGTAGGCAACTTCAAGAATGCCAACTATAGAATTGCTGCATCAGCTCGCTTACCTTTGCTCCCTGTTCCCCCAAGATGCATGGCTTTGGACATATGGAATCAGATGGCTGCATCTGGTTAGATAGAGAGAAAATCCTTTGATAGTAATAGGATAAGTTATCTGCATTTCTTATTTAGGACTGTAGGCTATGATCTGATTAGAAACCACATTACAATTTTATAAATAAGATTTTACTTACTTAAGGAAGAGGCTTCCAATTGTTTACATGTTGGGGGGTTTTTTTTCCCCAAATTATACTTACTACAAAACCAAAAAGAGATAACACTTCCTCCCTACTCAAGAGCAAATCTGTGCTACAATCATCAAATAGTTGTTACATTTCTTAGGCAATTTCAAAGAAATTTCTCACTTGGAAAAATAGTGGATTTTTTCCAATCCTCCTAACCTTATCAAGTTCCCTGTTCTCGTAAATTGATTTTATCTGGTTGCCTTCAGACCTTTCACAAGAAATTTATTCTGGTTTGACATGAAAGGAAAGGATAAGTAGCAATTGTAACTATCAATTACCCAACACTGACTTCATCTGTTCATCAAAGTTCTTTGTAATTTTCCCACACTCCTACGGGGTCTTTTCAGTATTGTGGGAATTCAGGTTGACCAAACTATATGGTGGGCAAGGTTGGTGGTTTCCATCAGTGACGTGGTAGATGTTAGATTTGACACGTGCTGTTATCAGAGTCGGTTTTTAAAAGCCCCTACAAGGTTGATAAAGCCACATCTCTGCTTGTAAATGAAGGAAGAGAATTAGAGAGGTCCAGACTGGGGTGAGAGGAGGAGAGCTGGAACTCTTGTGAGCTGTTCACTGCAGCTCCATACGACCCCTTCACATGTACCAGTGTTCTGCTCTGTGCTCGTACCTGCTAAAGGCTGCTCAGGGACTGGAAATTCAGCTTTCGGAGAAGGAATAAGCAATTCCAGGATGGGGGGAGTAGGAAATAGTCTTTACCTACAATCTCTATATACATATTAGGGAAAAGGAAAATAAATAACAGCCCAGCAAACAATAGGTGTTGTCCTGTTTCTGTGGACCTTCCTTTGAATGCTTGACAGTTTTCCCCTCCAGTTCTATGCCTTGCTTTAGGCTTAAGAAGGAATTGCTTTAATTTAAGAAGCAGCTGGTCTGACTGTGCTACTCTTCTGACTTCCTCAGATACTATTGGTTTAGTGAATTACTATATGAAGCTGATGCCCAGCTAAAAAGGAATTCAATAACTGTATTTATGCCAAAATAATTTACACAATTCAATTAAAAATATAAAGGAATTATCTGGTACCTCATGAGTCAAAACAGATAAACACAGGTTTGTAGTTTAAAAAAATGCCAAAAAAAAGACAAGTCGTGTAGGCCATAAAATTATACTTCTCAGAAACTAAGGCAGTCCCTTCTTCACAGGTATTTTATAGGCATTGAGGACTAAACTGTGTACAAAATAGTTTAAAAATATGTGTATTGCTTTCCTGGTTAAGCTCTACCTTGGGTTCTGTTATCTTAATTTTTTCCAGTGGGTCACCTAGGAACATCGTATATGCTACCAAGACGTAAGCATACGCAGGGTCCCTCATGTTCCTTCTATGTTTAAAGCCATCACTGATAGATATGCAGTGGCTTTGAAGCTGTGGCGGGCTGGTCCTGGCTGGACGCCAGGTACCCACCAAAGCCGCTCTGTCACTCCTCAGCTGGACAGGGGAGAGAAAATATAATGAAAAGCTCGTGGGTCAAGATAAGGGCAGTTTAATAAAGTGAAAGCCAAGGAAAACAGAAGATTTTATTCTCTACTTCCCATCAGCAGGCGATGTCTGGCCACTGCCCGGGAGGTGGGACTTCAGTACGCGTAGTGGTTGCTCCAGAAGACAAATGTAAACAATGAATGCCCCCACTTCCACCTCCCTTTACTTAGCTTTTATAGCTTTTTGTGTGTTATCAACACCTTTCTAGGTACCGACGCGGAGCACGGCCACGAACTGTGAGGGCTGCTCTGGGGAGAATTAACTCCATCTCAGCCAAACCCAAGACAGAAGCCTAGCAACGATTACCCTGGGTCTGTCCTTCTAAATATATTTTTCTTTATCCTTCCATGCTGGATGCCGCAGGCCCAAATTATTCATATGCTGTTTACTGCATTTGTATTCAAATGGTTTTGTAAGACCTTTCCCTCTGCCAACGCCTGTGGTAGCAGTGAGAGCTATCTCTATTTCTTGGCAGATATGCTTCTATTTGAGAAGGGGAAACTAAGTACACATGTGCTATCAGTGACCTCAACATGATCTGAGAGCCCCCATTTTCTGAAAGCAAGCTGTAGTTCCAAGAATGCTCCTAATGTAAGTATCTGTGTAGAAAACACTTAGAGAGTCACGCTGCAAACCTACTACCACAGCAATTTGACGGCTGACTGTACTTCCAATGCTGCGGTGTGGTTGAGAAGAATGACCCATTTCTGCACAAGCACAGGTTCTTTGAACTGAAGATTTTTATCCCACATAGCTGGGGCTAGCCCCTCGCACAGCTCTGTGACAGTCTATTTCCTCATTGAAATTCTGGAGTCATGGTTGATCACACATTCAAGATGATAAGAGTCTACCCTGCGGAGTGGAACTGCTTCACTCAGAAGTGTTATTGTTAGATCCTGTCAGAGAGCTAGCATTAACATGTCCTAAGATCCTCGTCAAGGCAAAAGCAAGCTTTTTCTGAAGAACAGAATGTTGGTGGAGGTGAATTAAAGCCTAGGAGAAAACCATACTTCGGTCACTAAAACATGATTAAGGACATTAGCTTATAGGTAAAAACAATTTTTTTATTTAATCTGTAGGTAGTGAGACATTTTTAAGTGCATGAACTCCGAACCAAGACAGTAGCTAAAGTGTCTGCAAGTGATACTGCCACAACATTAATTCTTTAAGTTGGTGAGAAGAGAGATGTCTCAAACATCTGTGAAGAACAAAACAGACTTTAAGCCCGTGAGGACTAGGAGAGAAGCAAAGGCTGCACTGGATTTCTCATGAAAAAAAATAACCCTACTGCTGGGTCAAAGGACACATCTTTGAAAGAATCAAAATTTGCTTCCTAAAATACAGAACTTTCCTGGGTTCCGGCCCCTTAGGGTGGCTTGTACCTACGTTTCCATCTGGCCTATACACCTTGGTTTCCTGGGTCTGGAAACCGTCCTTCAGTCGGTGCATACCTTGGTTTTGACCTGATAGAGATGCAGGATGCAGCAGGGACAGACGACTGGACCCAGGACCTGTGAAGCACACACGTGTGCCATAATCTGGTTATGGTTTATGAGTGTAGATATTAAAGCAAGAATAAGAAAAAATGTGTATTTCTGGTTGTTTATTTTGTAAACTGTAGTCATCATTTTTTCACATAAATGTGGCAGGAGGACTGGCCTGCTTTTCAAAATCTAAACAAGTCATCTCAGAGCCCTGCCTCTCTACCGCACGGAAAATGCCCTCAGGGCATTGGAAAATTTAATAGTAAACTTTAGCGAGATCTAATATTGTAATAAAGTAGAAGTTCACCAGATTAGTTTGAGCAATATCACACGATCCAACTTGTTATAAAATGTATTCAATTGATTAGAATTGTGAGAAGTAACAAAAAAAGACTCCTAAAATGAATAAACTTACTAAATCAATTTGCAATATATGACAAATTAAGATTACTGCAGTGTCTCAAAAGTGTCTACAAAACTAAGTAAAAATTAATGATAAACAAAAATATGCTCCCTTTGTGGTTTATTTACATCCAGCTGCATCCAGCTATGAAAGGGCTTAGTAGGCAGTTCAAGACAGTTTCAGAAAATAATCCCTTGGCTTCCAGTATCTTTTTTGATACTGTCACAATTTCAGGAAAGTCCCTGGAGCTGCACAAACCCTGTCGCTGCTTAGGGGCAGGAGCCAGTCATGAGGTACGCGGGCTTCCTCCGCAATACGTGAAGGGTAAAGCAGCTGCGAATGGCACCCACAGGGACGAGCAGCCTGCGTGAGAGCTGACTGCAAGGCTACGTCTTGCCCCTTGTCTCCTTAGGGTCTTGGGCAACTAGTTCCCATGCTGCAGGGAAGCCTCCCCAAAGGCTTAAAAACCCTTTCCTTGAACAGCATCCCTTTCCCATGGAGTGTCAGTGGTGGTGGCAGCACTGCTTAGTCACTTCCATGTTAGTTACAGCTATCTGTCCTCCACCATGTGGAATATGGGGTCCACCTCCTCTTCCCTATATACACTGATTTTTAGGAAAGTCATCCAAACACTAGTTTACACTTGCAAACACTTACCAAGTCTATCTTAGTCTCTTCATTGCCTTCCATGGCAAGGCTTCTTTAGAATCCCTTCTGTTGAAGCTTTTTCACTGTTCAGAGCAATTACATATCTACCGGCCAAAAAGAGAATGTGTGACTGTACCCTCATGGTTAGGGCACTTTCCAGAGAAAACAACAATGCAGTTCCAACTCTCACGTGAGCAAATGCTTAACATCCAATACAGAGACTATCATTAAAAGAGGGACTGCAACCCAGGTCTCTTCTTTCAAGTGAATGCCCTAAACTGCTGGACTAGAGCCTAATTTTCCTTGGCCTGAGAAATACTGAAGATAACTTTACTTTTCCGCAATTTTTAACAAAGCTTTTCTTTATGCATAAGAGTTTATAGTCTACTGACTGCAAGGTGCAGGATGCACGTTCGTCAAATAAAGAACAAAATAAAAACATGTACAAATTTAATGTACTAGCCACTCAACTACTGAAAAAGGGGCAGCACTATCATGTCTTCCAGTTGCCTTTTAACAGGTCCGATCTCCGTGTTCATTTTCAGGTGCCAGGCACCAGGAAAACATCTGTGAAGTGAACACTTCTGTTTAGTTCAGTCCTATAAGAGCACTTGAGAAGGGGACAGGATTTAAAGTATAACCTACAGCCTTTAATATTGGTTTGCTTTCCAATCATCATATTAGCTCACTTGGTTCCACTTATGAAGTCTTTACTCATGGGTTGTATGAAAATCTAGGTATACTGATGAGACCTGAAGACTCCACTGCCAAAATACAGATTAAACAATATAGAAAATAGAAAATAGCTTCTGTAGATGTAGATTGTGTTTTAACATTCCGGGATACATTTCAACAGTAAGGATAGATCTCAAAGCCATCTACCTGACTTTAAGCTAGTCAGTGCTACATTCCTTTATAGTTAATGGAGAGAAATAAACACCTCTAGAAGGGGATTCATCTCATTTACCTTAGATATCTATTTATCTGCATTGACTGCAAAGTGAGCTTCAGCTTATTAAAACAGATTTAGGCAACAAATTTTCAGATACTACCTCAGGTTAGATGGATGCCAACCTCTGTGTCTAAATTCAGTAAAACTTCTTCACATCGTGTGTGATTCATATTCACAGAAAGATCTTTTCAGGTCACTGTAAGCTACAATTCAGGTAACTTTAGGAAGAACTGAGGTTGACTGTTGATGATTCAGCCTCAGGCCATTTTACAAACATATTTGTCTGGAGGATATCTTAACCTGGGAACTTCAGCACACCTTCCTCTTCTTCCTCCACAAATCCCACAAATAGAGATTCCAACCTATGAAACAAACAAACAAATGCTAATAGATCTAGTAGCTCAAGGACAAATTATTCTGTGGTCCTGCTCTTGAAATTCACAGCTCTTTTATCATTCTCTTTTACTATTCCTTTAGAGTTTTAGAGAGACATCACTTAAGAGATTCTAGAGATACTGATCCTATATCCACTTAAGTCTTTTATACCTGGATTTTTGCCAAGCAAAATAAAGAGTGTCCTTTACTTCAGGGACCTCAAAGCCTATATCAAGCCTTTTACTGTAAAACTAGAGAATTTCTTTTTATTATTTAGTTTTCTTACTTTTCCTCAGCCTTTCATAGTATTGTTCTAATGTTATACTCTGAAGCCAGACTAATCCTTAAAAACGTTGTTTCACAAATAGAGTGAACAACAGCCCATATTGGTTCTGGATGAGAACCGACAAAATTAGAGCTTTTACCCCACTTGGCCATTTCACACACCTACTCACTAAGTTGCTTTGTTCACTAGGTCTCTACTTTCCATCCCAGCAGGCAGATTACTGCTGGTCTGGGAAGCTCAGGCAGAAAGTTGTGCCAGTTAGTTTGTGTTGTGCTGCTGCTTGCACTTCTTCACCTTCTTCTTTCCCAGACCTCTTCTGCTTTCTCAGACCACTTCTTTTTGTGACTCCGTAATTTTCAACGCCAGCTATTCTTTCGGGAGTTTTCCCAATCTAAATGGTCTATGCGCGGAAGCACAATGCATGAGCAGCTTCCCGACTGGTGGTTCTGTATCATGTCTCTTTATTAACTGAAGGATTTAGGATGTGCCACTTTTATCTAGTCCAGATATTATCAAAATTTCCAGCTAGCCTGTACCAGTTGCAGCTAACAAGTAGAGGGCTTTTAACAGTTAAAATAAATAATGAAATAAAGCATATATAACCATTTTTAAAATCTACATGACATAGTGGCTAATGTACCAAAGAGTTATTTAAAAAATTTTAGTGTATTTCTGCATTTTTAATGTAATTTATTTTCAAAATCTTTTGAGAAATAACTGAAAGATTTGTCACTGCTCTTATATGTGATTATACGGTACCTTGCATATATAATATCACAAAGTTTTTGTACAAATAATAGTTCTATCCTAAAGGAAACAGAAAGAAATTAAAATTGTGTAGTCTTCCAGTTCCAAGATGGACCAGTATTACAGAACTAATAGTAAGATCTCATTTTTATCATATGTATAGTGATCTTTTGTTTTGGTTAGCTAAGAAACACTTTCCATTATGAAACATTATTGGAGCCTTTTTTGGGGGTAGCTTGTATACCTACATTATTTGTAGGAACTCTGAACGTTCTGGCACCAGGAAAATACCAATGGCTGATGCCAGGAAATTCTTTTCAGATTTGGCTGGGCAGTAAACTACAGAGAATTGCTGTTTTCCTGTTGGGGTTTCCATTATTGCTTTTTGACTGGCAGCTTACCAAAGCCACAGGTGATCTAAGCATGGAGCCCTGCTCCTCCTGCAGCCACATCAACATCCACTGCAGTGGGAAGTATGGGGAGCAAAATCTCAACCCTTTTCTTCCCAGGGGAAAGGTAGTTTTAAGAAAAAGAGATATGGGCGTGATTATAGAGGTCTGGGAGGGATATCTAGAATCTCCTACTTGCAGCCTCTTCACTCCTGAAGATAAGGAGGGGGACATGATGCTAACATAGGCAAGTAAATGTAATAGGCAGGAAAGCATGAATTACAGCTCTTGCTGTCGGACAACTGACGTGAATGAACATGGATCTTTCCCAGCTTGGTTTTCATAAGGCATTTCATATTCCACTGAAGTTTCCCAAGCTGAAATTCAAACTGTACTCCTGATTTTGTATTATTTCTCAAAGGGAATACAATTTCTGTTTGTGCCACCTTTCACCAAAGAGATATTTGCTTTTCCAAAACCCTTTTCTAGTGACTGATTTATATCAGATACCAATCTTTTCCCCTTACTTGTTAGCACAGCTAATCCTCTAACTCCAGTAGTAGTGATCGAGGTCAGTAGCAAGTGTCAAATCTGAATTGATGTTGGATATGAAAGAGGGGGGAATGATTACAGACGCACATGACAAAATCTGTCATGGTTACTAATTCTTACTTATCTGTATTAGCATGTGCTGCTGAGATCCTATGTAGTCATCTATTCTTTCAAAAGTTCATTCAAAATATCTATGGATAAAGCACGTTTATCACTGAAAGGACATAGGAATGCTTCTTACATTTTTTTGTAATGTCATTATTTTTCTCTATAGTGTTTCACTGAGCTAGCGATAATAAGGCAAAATCCAGTAGTGATTAGCAGTAGCAGGCTTGGCAGGAAATGAAACATCTGGCCCAGCGGGGGACAGAACAGTGGCCTCTCCTTGACTGCTATTGATCCAGTCCCATTGAGGTCAACGTTCGGGAGCTTTCAAATACTCAAAGAGTTTGTGTTTATTACATTTGCTCCAAATATGTTGTGACCTGAAACCATTTCCGTATCTTAGCTTGTCCCCCCTATAATTTTTAATTGCGAGATACAGGGGTTTACTTCATGCTGACCTTTTGCAAATGGAAGTTTACTTTTTGAGCGGTGGGACAAATTAGTAGAGCTGGTATTGCAGGATTTCACTGATTTGTGTTTTAGAATGGATCGATTACAGAGATCTAAGTTATATTTCCACTGTTTACCTTCCCTCTTTTTTTGTAAGACAAACTATACAAAATAGCTACAGGAAACTGCAATATTGTTCATTTCCTTTTTCAAAACAGTTGTAAACATACAACAAGCAGTTTTTATGACCCAGTTTTCATAGACTGTTTTGAAGACCATACAGAACATTTAAAGAGACAGTCTGATTCCCAAAGTAAAAAACTTTTTTGATAGTTTCGGTCATCTGCTCCTTTGCAGAGTCCAATGATTGTGGGTGGCTACAGCATGAATTTCAGAAAATCAGTGAGTTTTGGCTTAGGATACCTAATGATAGGGAATCCACCACTTTTATGCTAATAGTGTGAATCACTAACTTTCATTTTACTTTTAATGGGCTGGTATCGCATTATGCTTAGAGACAAAAGTCTCTAAGTTATACTATTTATCCATGTAATGTATGCAAAAAACAGAGAACAGCTCGTGCAAATCCTCCTAATTCAACATCATCAGTTTATACCAACTGATAGGCAAATCTGAAATGTTACAAACAGGGTTCATCTAAAGCTATATTGAGAAGATGGTATCAGCTGTGCTACACTGTGTTTGACTAATGCCGTTTCTTCAGAAAGAGAATTAAATTAAAAAAAGAAAAATAGAAAAAAGTGGTATGATTGATTAAATTAGAAGATAACAAAAGAGAAGGATTTTTTTCATTTTGATTGGAATAATAACAAAAAAAAGTGATGGACATGCATACTGTATGTGTGTCATGGTTTAACCCTGGCCAGCAACTAAGCACCACGCAGCTGCTCGCTCGCTTCCCCCGACCCAGTGGGATGGGGGAGAGAATCTGAAGGAAAAAGGTAAAACTTGTGGGTTGAGATAAGAACAGTTCAATAGAACAGAAAGGAAGAAACTAATAATGATAATAATAACAATAATAAAATGGCAATAATAATAAAAGGATTGGAATATACAAAACAAGCGATGCACAATGCAATTGCTCACCACCCACTGACCGATGCCTAGTTAGTTCCCGAGCAGCAATCCCCCAGGCCAACTCCCCCCAGTTTATATACTGGGCATGATGTCACATGGTATGGAATACCCCTTTGGCCAGTTTGGGTCAGCTGCCCTGGCTGTGTCCCCTCCCAACTTCTTGTGCCCCTCCAGCCTTCTCGCTGGCTGGGCATGGGGAGGTGAAAAATCCTTGACTTAGTCTAAATGCTGCTTGGCAACAACGGAAAACATCAGAGTGTTATCCACATTCTCCTCATACTGAATCCAAAACATAGCTCTATACAAACTGCTAGGAAGAAAATTAACTCTACCCCAGCCGAAATCAGGACAATGTGTTACAATTGACTCCTATATTTAATATGACTTACGTCTCTCTTCTCTCCTATTCTGAAATATTTGAACTGTAGAGTAATTTAATACTCTCTTACATGCAAATGAATGCATAGGACTTTGTTAGAATGAAAGGCCTGGCCAGGTATGGGTGTGACAGGAAGAACAGAGTGTCTAAAAATGATCATGTTAAAACTGCCCTTGGGGGAAATAGCTTGAACTCATTTTAAGCATCAGGGAAGACTGGGCTGAAAAGAAGAGCAAATTCCCTTCAGTGTCAAGATGGTGCATGCTCAGTCACATTGTAATTTCAAATGTGAACGTTGGAATGCCAAGTAGTTGGAGTAGTTCAGTTTCTTGTCTGAAGTATGTGTGTACTGAGACAGGGACAAATAAGGGATATTAACTGTTAAACAATAAGACATATCTGGTTAGCATGTCTGAAACACTTGTGTTTTCACACAAAAAGCCTATATGGTGATGCTGAGCCAGTGAAAATCATACTTGTGAAAGATAAAGATATCTCTAACTGCATTGCATCCTGTAACTATGAAATATATGTATTCAGTTATAGGGAATACTAAGGTTTTAAAAGCTTGTCGCAAATCAGGAAATGTATATTAGAGGACGTAAAATGACATAGTTTTGATTCTGCTAATAATACATGCAAAGAAGTCTTTGCTGACATTTATGTACATTCAACATGCAGAACTGCAACAGCCCTTACACACGTGTTTACATAAAAGAAGCCTCATATAGGTCTGAAAGCTATATATTGCAAGACATTTATAAAAGGCGCTTTGGCTTGACTTGCATTGTTAAGTGTGAAAATAGTACTGCAGCACGTTACCCATCAGTGATCAATTCTATGCATTTAATAACGAACCTTTTACTTCGTGTTCTGTGTTATGATGAGTCATTGTTTTGTTGAAAACCTCAGCCAAAAAATTCAAGCACTCTTACCTAAAAGGCACATTGCTGAGAATCCCTTACAAACCAGTACACCAACACAGCTTTTACTGGTTGTGAGGATTGGTGCGTGCTGAGGATACTGAAAACCTCAGAGGACTGTAGTCTGTGAGGAACAGACCAGATATAGTTCCATTTTTAATGTGTTACATTCTTTTCTCTTTAGAAAAATCTCATTATTACCCTTAGCTTGAAACAGAAGTTCTAGCACAATACTGTCCTTACTTGTTACAGCTCTGGCTTATATGGAATATACTGGATTCTTATTAGTCTTCACTTAATTGTTATTTAAAAAACGTTCTTTTTCTTTAAAAGTCTGTCAGTATTACAAGTCAATAATTATGCTGCAGGAGATGCATAGCTTACTGTGCATATAAATGCAGTGTGTGTACCTATATATACATGGATATATTCATATGCCCACACACGCAAGCGCACCCCCCCCCCCCCAGGTTATTTAAGGGAAATTTCCCCACTTCAGTAATGCCTTATCTGATATCTGAATAGTTTTGCAGCCCCGCTGCGGCATTGCTGGGGCAGGGGCTGGCGGCCCCGGGGGGCTGGCGGGGGGTCCTGGGCTGTGGGCAGGTGGGGGGAGTCCTGGGGGGCTGGAATGGGGTCCTGGGCCATGGGCAGGTGGGGGGAGTCCTGGGGGGCTGGCGGGGGGTCCTGGGCCATGGGCAGGTGGGGGGAGTCCTGGGATCCAGTGAGGGCTGTTGGTGCCCTTGGGGACCCCAGAGCACAGCTAGAGAAGAGGCAGCAAGTCACAGCTGTAGGATTTATTCCTGGAAATTCTTACGGCTTCCTTGCTGGGATCACACGTGCCTCACAGATAACTTCTGCTGAGATGTAGGCCAACAGTTTCCAGAAACGAAATACATATTGATCTGAAAGAGCAGTGAAAACGCTCTCATTTGTTTGACTTGGCAGGGACTGATCAGTATAAATGTCCTGAGTCACTGCTTACATACCCTGAGTATCATCTCTGCCTGCTTAAAAAGTCTGTTAGTGCCATAACTATTTTATGACAAGGTAAACATTGCGTTCGGAAACCTGTAGGTTACGGGCGTCCTGCGCTGCCGGGCGGCCGTTGGCGCAGTTAGACCGTGCGAACGCCCCGCGGCAGAGCAGCGAGCCCTCTCCCAGCCGGGAGGGACACACCGGTCTGCAGGGTCCTCGCTGCTGGCTGGCATGGGATCAGCGTCTGGCACGGACACGGCGGGTGATGTGACCGCAGGCTGTTCAACGCCCGCTGCCCTCGGTGCCAAAGAGCGGCCGGGGCTGCTTCGATTTACTGGTAGGGATGTAGCTATACGGTCTATGAAACACATTGACCTCCCTCGCTCTGAACTGTGACCTCTTATCGCCTTCGTATAAATGCAACCCATCAGACATTTAGTATTTTCAAGTGTTAATGAAGTTAAAATTGGGCAACTTTAAGATTAAGAATTTGTGTTATGTCCAAGCAGCGTTGTATGCAATGCTTTCTTTGCCTATTTGAGGCAGAAGACGTAGGCTCTGTCTTTGAAACTGCTGTGTAGTTGTTAAAGTGCTGCTAAAAATGTCCAAGAACATGACTCGTCTTTGCTGTAAGACAAGAAACAAATGGTATTGTTAATCAGCATGATTTAGTTTCCGTTGTGTTTTCATTTGAGAAAATATGTACCTGCTGCACACCCCAGGTCACTGAGCCTGAACTTTAAAGACTCAATAGTGGCTCACCCTGTGGGCTGCTTAATGCTAGAATTTGTAAATTGTTCGCTTAGTGTCATTTGAATATAAACTTGCACTGAACATGACAGGAAACAACACAGATCTATTTAACTACCAAAAAGGTATTTTTACATTTACAAAGTTAAAATAAGTAGTCAAACGCACAGCCTGACTCTTCTGTTTTCCAAGTTGCTTAAACCTGTGCTTTAGAGTCAAATAAATTGGTTGTATTAACTTAAGGTATAGTGTAAAAAAATCTCAATTAATCAGTTGAGCTAAATTAGGAATGACATATATAACAGTGTTAGAAATTTCTCCATGCATGTTGCTTTTGAATGAGGTACTGTAAACACTAATCACAAATGTGTACAAAATGGAATAATCGCATTAAGGAATCAGTATACCATAACTTGATATTTTCTTATTTGAATGTGTGGTGAACAACAGGCACAGTAAAATATACTGCAGCTGCCTGATAAATAATTTTACCTCCCTTAGCAATTACTATGCACAGGAATACAAGAGAACCGTCTGTCAGTGCTGAAATCTCTTCACAATTTGTATAAGAATTAATACAAATCAATAGTTCTGTTGTATCCTTTGAGTAACCAAGATGGATGAGAACATGGTGACAGTCTGTCTAGGCAACACAAGTCTTCAGTGAGTAACAGGATACATATCACGATGTTTTCCTTCATGGGGTTAATCAAGTACATTTCTTTACTGAGTTTGGTAATGTTATACAAGTTTTTGACGAACTATTTCAACATGCTGTTAATTTTTCTATCACTATTATTTCATTCAAAACACTGAAGGTATTTATTTTATTATCATCTTAAATTGTTGAGTCATTTACTTCTAAGTAAGTCCTTTTCTTCAGAAAACCTTTCCTTCACACTAATACCAAAATTGAGTTGTTTCATAGCACATATTCAAACTCAGAAAATATAAACGTCTCCAAGAAAGTTAGGTTTTAAACAGTAAATATTTTTAGTTTTAGGCTTGCTACAATGAAATCAAGTAGTATTCAGCCTCTTAACGTGCTGACCTATGGAGGTAATTCTGAAATTTCGAAAGCATAGACACATGTCAGCCCTAATGCTTTCTTCCTGTTTTGGATCCCCAAGTATGAGAGTCAGCCAAGCATCTTAATTGTATAGGAATAATCAATTGCACAGATAAAAGCTGAGGAAACAATTTTGTTTTCTTCAGAGTGGTTTTGGGAGTTGTATTGTACCCCGAGCTGAAGCTGATGTCATGCTTTCCCAGAAGGAGTAACCAGGAGGTAAGCGGGAGGGTGGGCAGTGGGGTAGCTCCCAAAAACGCCTTTGCTGTAGTCCATAAAAGTTTGCTTGCTCAGTTTAGGCCTCAAGTGGACTGTGATATGCTGTACTTTGAGAAACACATGGATTAATTGAAGAATCTAGAGAGCACTGTGATTCATAAAACATAATTTCTAGGTGTGCTGGTTTTGGCTGGGTTAGAGTTAAGTTTCTTCATAGAGCTAGTATGGGGCTATGTATCGGATTTGTGCTGGAAACACAGGGATGTTTTCATTACTGCTGAGCAGTGCTTACACAGAGCCAAGGTGTTTTCTGCTTCTCCCCCCACCCCACCAGCGAGGAGGCTGGGGGGGCACAAGGAGTCGGGAGGGGACACAGCCGGGACAGCTGAGCCCATCCAACCAGGAGCCTGGAGTGAAGGAGTGAAGCTGAGCCTTGGAAAAGGGTGAGGAAAGATGTTACAATATTTGTCTTTTTGTTTCTCACTACCTAAATCTATTTTAATTGGCAATAAAATACATTAATTATGCCCAAATCACATCTGTTTTGCCCGTGACAGTAACTGGTAAATTATCTCCCTCTCTTATCTGAAACGACGACCTTTCCTATCCTATTTTCTTCCTTCATCCTGCTGAGTGAGCGAGCAGCTGGGTGGGCATTTTGCTGTCATGCAAGGGTAACCCCCCAAAAGAACAAGTAAACAAACTTTCTCTAATGCAAGAGTGAAAATGGTGAAAGGGAATGCCCAGGGAGGCTTTGGCAATTTCATTTAAGGTCTTTAAAAGAAGGTTAAAGTAACATCTACCAGAATGAGCTAGGCAGATTTAATCCTCTCTCATAGGAGGACAAACTAAACAATGTCTCACAATTCTGTACACTACTTTCCTATGATTTGGTAGGAATGAAACACTCAAAAATATATAAAAAATTATTTTTAGAATGTTTTTGACCAAGGAAAAGATTCATTTTTTCTGTATGGAGCATACTACAGATCACATTAGAAAAGACAGCTAAGCTAAACAGCAGCAGTTCCATAAAATGTGAGAAAGGTGAAATTGAAATCAGTCACATTGAAGTACAGCGTAGACGTATACAGAAACACTATCCTTTTGCATTCATCATCTTATTTCTTTAAATGCCAAGAGGTTGCTGACCAAACAAACGAAAACCTTAAAAGTTAGAATAATGTTGTTTTAGCAAATGTCCTGCTACCCTGCAATTTTATACTTCCTATATAGTTCAAGAAAGTTAAACTAAAAAAATGGAAGGACTACTGGAATAGTGACAGGAATAGAGAATCCACCTGGAGAAAAATGACCAAAAAGCCTGGCTTGTTCAATTTTACATGACAGCTGAAAGAGCTTACTAAGCTAATCACTCTTAATAAATAACATATGTGGTTAAACATAAGGGTAAAAAATGAGTCATTAAAAGTACAATACAGCATTAGTCTAGGAACTAGACAACAGTAACTCAAGAAAAAAGTATTAATGATACATTCCCTTTGTGCTGGAAATGAGAAGAAAAGTTTTAACCATTAGAAGAGTGACAATATGCAAATACCTCATTGTAGCCCAGAACAGATCCCGTGGCCTGTGTCCATAAGACTTAAATTGATTTACTTTGCTTAGATGTTTAGAATAATTTACAATCAAAACATCAGTAGATACAAAACATCCATCTCCGCAATGCTAGTCAGAAATATTGCAAATCACATTTTTAAAACAAGTATGCAAAATTGGAAAATTGATATGCACAGTACATAGAAGCAGAGGAAGTTCTATTTCATAGGTTCTGAAGAAAGACACTGTGTCTGTTTTGTTGTCTACTGAGACGTTATGATCCAGTATAAAAGAGAAACATTGTCCATTAAGAAGATGAAATATACCTACTGCATTTCTTCCAATTATTACTTTGATTTAAATATTTATAAAGCTGGACATTCTCCTGCATGAATCAGATGTAAACCATCAGTCATAGTTTAGCTGGAGAATAGAACTTTAAGATAAGATTTTTTGTAAAGCAAGTGGAATTTTAAGCAAAACTTTAAATAATCATTATTTTGTGTTTTGTCAGCTATTACTCATGGCTGAACAGAAGAAGATGTAAAGTGCAACAGTAAATAAAAATAATGTAATAACTTTGGGTGAAATAAATCTCAGAAAGAATTTTCTTTTTTTTTAATGAAAAAATAACAAATCCACTTGAGCCCACAGGTAGATTTCAGTAGAACTTGACTTGACTGTCTTTCATGTACACATAATTGCAAGTTTGTTGATCCCTGACTGATTCCAGAAGAACCCTATCAGTTCATCAGTTGGGGACAATATAATCTAAAATTTTTAAATTTGAATCATACAAATTTATTTGCGGAGTTTAATCGAGCAATAATCTTTCCAGATCAGCAGTTTTTCCAAGATGGTCACTGAAATGAAGATGTTCTTGTAAATGTCATTCCAACCTTATAGTCAGGTTTTAAAAAGTCATATACAAGTCACTTCTCAGATTTAGAAGGGAAAATAAATTCCTTTACTTTAGAATAATTATGCTGCTATTTTTGCTGACTCAGAAGAGGCACTTAAGTATACCAGAAAAGCTTGTGGTGGTATTTGCCAAGCACATTTCAGTGCTGTCCTTTGGAACAGGTCATTTTTACAAACCGTGATCCTTGTTGAAGTGTGTATCATAGCGTAGTGCTAAAGAAACGGTGATAATGCAGAACTACCAGCATACATGAATTTCTTACATGGATGTCACAGCATTACGGTAAGGGTGCTACCTCTGAATTGTACCTTTTCCACGGTAAGCTGGCCTACACACACTGTTTCTGTGCGCATTTACCAGCCACCTATCCGAACATCCACAGCTGCTTGAAAGACAGATTCTTGGTTCAGATTAGAAGCCTCATTCACCTAGGCTATGCCTTTAAATGAGACAGTTTGAAGTGACAGTAAATAAGGAGTCACAGCCAAAGGGTATAAAAAACGGTTGTGCTGTAGTACTCGCTAACTGCTGTGGCTAAAAAAGGTGTATTGGGCAGCTGAGAAACGTGGTGTAACTTCAGTCAAACTCCTATGACCTACAGCTGTGCAGGAGAACTGAAAGACTGAAGGGGCCATGAAACCTTACTTAGAACAAGGGCACAACAGAGTAAGTACGAAGGTGGCTTGTTAGACAAATCTCCTGTAAGTCTATTGGAATGAGGCTCTTCCAAACATGCATATACCATCAATATGCCACATCAGTTGTGTATCCGTATCAAATTCTCGGTCATGGAATGGGAAAATTAGAGAAAAGAGCAATAGCAGGTCACGGAGAGAAACTACAATATAAAGATCTCTGTGTAATAGAAGTCGCTCCGTTTTAAACTAAGAAATGATTGTTTTGCGATAAATCATCTTAGACTATCTTAAAAGTAGGCAGATATTCACGTTATGATACATGGACTATGCACTGCAGACTGTGGATACAAAATCAATCATAATCACTGCGGAAGACAGAGATATCTTGGTGGTTTGTCCTGTGTTCAGCAATCATACGGTTTGACCGATGTATGAGAAAGTGCAGGCATAAGCTGTGGATTCATGATATTCATGAAACAGCACGCTTCCTTGACGCTGAGGTAGATCTAATGCTGGCTAGTTTGTGTGCCTTTTTGGAATGCAACAGTGCTATTTCTATCATAACCAAGAAAAAGCTGAAGGTTAAAAACTGATAAAAAGGGAGCACTCTTATTACTGGGTGTTTTCTATGTGTCGTGGAAGCTTTCATCAGCTCCTTTAGAAAATTGCAGGAATACACTGGTCATCTGCATGTCTCTAAAAGTCAGCCGGTACCAATGTGTGAGCCAGTGAACTCTTCTAGGCTGGATGACATGAAACTGTTTTTTTAAGCAAGTTTCTGCCAGGCAAACTCTTTCTCTTTCAACAAGGAATTCGGAGATGATCTCTGCAATGTGAACTGTGCTGTTTCCAGTAAATTAAAGACGTGCCTCTTATGCCGTGGACATTCAGCAGATGAGTGGATCAACAGCATCTAAAGCATCTTATCCAAAGGTGCATCTGTAAGATAGGTCAGACGAATTACTTCTTGTTGCATAGTTTTCCAATTATAAGGAGATCTTAGGGCCCTACATAACATCATTTAATCAAGGGAAGATAATAAGCTATTTGTTAATGGTACACTTATGATTTGATTCCTAATACGTGTTAAAGATCTCTTCTTATCAACAGATATGCAAAGCTTGAGTGCCGTAACACAAAAACATATGGGAGGTATTATCATTAAGAACATAATTATTATTACTATGTTACTCCTACAGTTTAGCAAAGGTTATCATTTATAAACAAAATCTGCATAAATGCTTTTAAAAAAGCATCATTAGAATTTGTTGCCTCATGTGGTAGCACTAGCTTAAATATCTAACTCTTGATTCACTGATTACCGGTGTGAAAGAAAAGGTCTTACGAGGGAAAATACCGAGCAGCATTGTCTCAGCAGAAAAGGGGAAGACCCACAATGCATATATAACTGTACTCCACTTGATAATTAAAGATTGATTAATGAATTTTAAGATCAGGAGGGATCAGTATGACCACTTTTTTTTTTTTTAAATGAGAATTAAGTGCTTGTGTTTGTGTGTTACACATTTCCACTCAAGAGATTTCTAAGGCAGATAATAGCCTTTTATTCATTTATTATTTACAGAATTGTAATTCCAAATTATGGTAACATAGTGTTTCATTTTGCAAGAGGTAGTGGAACAAAATGGGGAGGGGGGCATGAATGACTTAGATGATTGTTAGTGCTATACTTTACCATTTACTTCCCTTTTAGTTTCGAGCGGCCAAGACATCTCTGTGTTCCTAAGCAAGGGAATAAATAACTTGCATTGTAATCTCCCCCAGTGCAGAAAATCCTACAGATCCTTAGGTACGCACCAACACATTTCCTGAAAACATCAAGTCAAGAGAGAATATAGGTGGAATTTAGGGTTTTCCGTGTCTGAAAGTGAGGGAATAAAAGGAGTTCAAGCATCATCCTGTACTGGTTGAGCTAGAAACTGGTCACTGTTGAATTGACATCTAACGACAAATTCATGGAGTACTATTAGCCATTAATAAGACAGATTTATTGTAGGAAGAAGAGACAGTGCAGTCACACAGAGACAAAATGGCTCATAAGGAAGGAGAAATTTTATCTCCCAACTTTTAACTTCTTGAAAGGCTTCAAGCATTCAGATACAGCCATCAAAAGCTTTATTATGTGGAAAAATTGGATTTCCTGATTTTGAAATTCAGTTCTGATATTTGTAAAGGTTTAGAAGCTATTTATTAAAGGTCACTTTCTGTGCTGAGTGCGTTTTGTTGAATTCACAGGAAAAATACTGGAAATGAATAGCTCTCTGGAAATGTAAAATGAAATTTCTCTGTAATCTCCAAGCACATGTTTCTTAGACTCTAAGTGGCTGTGTATTCTGAAAAATAAAGCATTTGACATATTATACATCAAGATTCAGCTGTACTTCCAAACTTCATGGGTATTTCCTCATGTAGTAATATGACTATTTCAGTTGTGTAGTGGGAGACTGAGTTTCAGTCTCATCTTGTAGAATCAAAGCAAATGCAAATGTTTAAATACATCCATTGCATGTTTTGAGAAACATAGTCTTTAAAAGTATGAGATGGTCATACACACATACATATCTCCCATTCATAACTGAAAATTGTGGTAAGATGTTTTAAACGGCAGTGATGAAAATAGTGATTTGCAACAAATTTCTGGTTTTGTTGCACATAAATCAACAACTGCAAAAAAGTAGCTTTTAGCTGTCTCTTCAGAAGACCTACCTGTGCCATGGGAGAGAATCTGTGTGTTTAAGTTTTTTAATATCCCCAATATGCAGACATAAGGATGCTTTCTCAGAAGCCTCAAAGAACAGTCTAAGGTGGACTCCCATTAAAAGTCACTCAGGTCTCATCAGCTCAAGTGGAGTGGAACTCCTATTGCTCCCACAATTTGACTTTTTCATGGCACAATGTGTATGTTCATTTGGGAACTCTCCATCAGGCATCATTCACAGTCTTTTTCTTTGTATCTCTTATTTGAATCAATTCCTTAATAACTTTGGGGTTGTCTATTTATTTTTTTTTTCTTAGCCTATGTTTCTTAGTGTACTTTTTTTGTAATTAAATTGAAAAATCAATAGAAAGAAAATGTGATTTGTGGTTAGTATAACTGCTAACATATAATTTATTTTAAGTTCTTCAGATGTGCTTGATATGACTTACCTTTACTACCTTACAGTTTAAAGATTCCAGTCCAACCTAATAATACTCAAGGTTAATCTTTATGAAATAAAGCCAAGAAAAGGACTTTAAATGGCATTTAAATGAAAGTTTTTTTCATAAATACAGAATGCCTGCTGCTTTAACTTCATATGCACCTCAGGTTTTGAATATAAAGTTTTAATTGAAAGACAACTGTGAGTTCTGCTTCTGCACAGCTCAGCACCTAAACCCATTTAAGATTCAGAAAACAGATTTGCTCTACTTAGTAGGTTTTCTCAGAGCCTACTTAACACAATTCACAGGAGCGGATTCTGTACTCCATGGCAACATCCCAAATTTTAAAAATGTAATAATTTAGTAGCTAACACACATCTAAAGGAGACTCAGCCTTATGAAAGCATTCAACCTATGTCTGCTATTTCTTAGCAGTGTAACTTGAAAACAGTCTATAAGCTGTTTTGTTCCAAAGGAAATTGTTTACTGCTGTTGAAATTTGGCTGATGTATAGCACGGAATTCAGGATTTGCCAGAGAAGGAGAGAAAGTGAAAGGAGGTAAAACTGAAGTCTATTAACAAAAGTCCGTGCCTGAGAGATAAGACCCTAGGTCACATCTCTTCCTAAGAAACTTTTAAGTAAAACACAAAAGTAGCATTGGAAACAGACCAGAGATTTCCCAGCTAATATGTCCGTTATGCTATAAACTGGTGTTCTCATTTCTGTTCTCACACTAGCCATTGAAGAAGAAATTCCATAGGATGACACTATTTGGAAACATCTGGTTTTCCTGTGGTTCACATAAGGCACAAAGACTCCTATTCCATGTTCCTGTTTTCTGTATTCCAGGCAGGAGGTAAGAGGCAGACAGAAAAAGGCAGTAAGCGCTGTAATTCTTCACAGCGAAATGTCTAGCAGACAAGCATCCAGATTCAGAAATGGAATTTGAATTCTGAGCTGGGAAATGAAGTCACTTTCCCAGGGAATTTGAGAAACCATCAAGCAGCTCTCTGGAAATAAAAATGTCCTCAAACTTAATCTAAAAACTGTGATCTTGCACGTTCACCCCAGAAGAGCATCTCCAGACTGAGAATTTAAGAGATTAGGCAAGAAAGGCTGCTGATTGCCTTCCAGCCCAATGGTTTGCATTGCTGATTCCATGGAGTTTGCCAGAGTTGCATTTCATAGAATTAGCCGTCAACACACAGTGTGGCTATTGGGACACACCATGGAAAAGAGGAATTGTAGGCTCACATTGAAAGAGTTCTAGAACTAAATTCAGTCATTTTTTGAGTAAGGGTAAAGGTTTCAATGGCTAGATTATTATGCCAAACCTTAGGCATCACTGAATGAATTTTCACTGACAAGTAAGTTGTACGGTGTGTAAAACTCAAAGCCGTTTCCTAATTATACTCAGAACACGTGTACCAAATTCCTTAGAGGCACCAAGACCCAGAGTTTATGAATCTCAGATGGCCTTAGAAGGCTGCTAGGAAGAAAAGCTTACGCCCTTGGCATACATGGAACAGAGTTTTGAATGTTTGAGGAAATTTCATAAGAAATATAGGCATTAGGGACATTTAAATATTAATTTGGATTTTACCCCAGGTGCATAAGTGGTGTCTATGTCCTAAAGTGGATTTAGCTTCATGTCTGCTTTATGAGTGGCAGGTTCTACAGAAGATAAAAAAACTGTTTCTAACCTGAAGATTCCAGTGTTGTAGAAGGTATAAATGAATACATAACTATTAACTGTTTTGTTGGCTGGGATCCATCTACATTTAGATGTCTACAGTGTTTATATCCTATTCTGTATATGAAAGAATGGCATCCATGGTGCAGTGAATTTACTGATGGGAACAATTATTTTGAATCAGAGACTTGTTGACTATGCTGTCAATTAAACCATCAATTTATATTGTTAAATATACCATTATAAATTTTACTTACTGTAACACCTGCCAATATTATTTCATGCTTCCCAAGGAAGACACTAAAATAGTTCTTAATATCCTCCAAATTGAAACACTGATTGGTAGAAAAACTATTTTGCATAGAGTTATCATTCTGGCCAGTGTTTATTTGCCAATTAGTTTATCCACTTGCTCTTTTGCTTTATTTAATCCTGACTCCTCATCTTTATAGTTTTACTTTGCATAAAATGAGTTCACTTCAGCTGCTTTACTTATGTCCCTCAAATGAGCTTGAAATCCCTGCATAAATAGAGTCTTATACTGAATACATCACCTTCCTGGCATTTGTATGCTTGAAACAGTAATCTTTCAAACATACCTATTTTATGGTAAAGAAATGCAAGTGATGTTTTCTTGTAATCAGTAGTAAAACTCAGAACCTGGAGGGACATTTTCATAATTTTACTACATAGAAAATTTATATGATGCTCCTAAGTACTGGTCACTTACTTTTTACATTAAATTTACATTTACAGAACATTACATTCTGATGCACTCAACTGAATGCTTTCTAATTTTTTCAAAAGATTATTTCTAAAAGTAATTGTTTGATACAAAAGCGTGAACACTGATATGTCATCATGGTTTTGACTGTTACAAATCAATATGAATATACTCCCACAATTCAAGTAGGAATATAGATAGTAGTCGTATTATACTCCCAGGTGAGTCACAAAATCAGGATTAATCTGTTCCTTGCAAGATTAACTTCACACAGTGAACTGCCTGCTTTGAGCATAGTTTATGAATCAAAGACTTACCATCTTCTCCCAGGCTTTTTACATAATACAGGAAACCTCACATGAAACTCTTGACATTATTTGTGGACAGAACAGAAAAGGAAAGAAGAGAGGTTCTATTCTTTGAATAATAAATAAATAAAAGATCTTATTGTTAGTACAGCACTTAATGCATATAAGGAATTTGGATTTTGAAAGCTTCATTTAAAAATAAATATGAGACTTGACTGAATTGACTTTTCACAGTACTACTCAGTAACAGAAGTCCAAAACTAAAATATGGGGGTTTTTTAAAGATAAATAGGGTAATAGATATATCAGGTATCTGATGTTTTGCATCAATTAATTGACATACAGGAGAGATGTGATGTGACATATTTTTGGTGGAACTGTGGCAAGAGGGTGACATTCTAATCCCTCTAAGATAAATAGCACATGCCAAGCTCATTTCCTACACTGACATTTTGAGACACAACCACAAGCAAATTCCATTTTCAACTGAAGTCAGTGACAAAACTCCCACTGACAGGGTTTCATTCTTCACACTTAACTGTCTGGGCTACTCTTAGTCACATAAGGTGGCGACAGCAAGGAAGTGGAGGCCTATTTTCAGCAACATTTTCTCAATATTCTGATTTCCTCTTTCCCAAGTCTAGTAAATATTTGACAAATATAAAGAGGAGTTCAGCATAAAATTGTACATCCCATCCCAGTCTAGCTGGAACTTCAACACATTCCTGCCAGTCACTTGAATGATGGATGACTTCACGCCTTTCTGATTCACTGCGAAAGGGTGACTGATAGTGATGCAGAATCTCGCAGAGATGTAACAGGCTGATGACATCAATTTGCAGTATCTAGACTGCAAAAGTAGGCTTGTTCTCCCTCTAGAACAAGTAAATGATGAAAATTGCACAACCATGGAAATAGGTGTGGCAGCAAATGGAAATCATGAAAGCTATATCATGTTCAACAGTTGTTTTTCTCATGTTTGTTTATGACAAAGACAAAGGGTAGAAGGGTTGGCCTGGCCAACCTGAAGCCATATGGAGCAAAGATGAATATCCATAAATATAAACAAACAAACAAATAAAACATCTGTTTTAGCTATAAATAGCTATATGTGTAATTGTACTCTTTGCAGGCTACAGGATGTTGCTTGTGGGCCACTGCTAACATAACATTAGAGACAAAAAGATCAGAAAAGCATCAGTATGAAAGACAACTGCTGCCCTAAAGAGGTTCATCCCTTTAGACAGCAGTGAATAAAGAACAGCTACCTGCAAAGAAACAACCCAGTAAACAAGGCAGCAGACTTGTGTAGGAATTGTTTAGGTAAAACAGTAGAATAGGGAGATAAACATCAAAACTTTTATGCAGTAAAGAAAGACCTAAAAATTATTATTTTATGGATAACTTTACCCTGAAAAATTGGCTCTTGCCTTATTTTTCTCAAATGCCCTGATCTTCTAATCATTCATCCTACAAAATGCTACTTTACACCTGCGATTTGCAGAGAACCAATTAGTTTTTTTCCAGAAATAATCTTTGTAGCTGACCTTGACAATCATTAACCAGAGAAGAAAGGAAGGAAAGAAGAACAGCTGCTTTAAGTTATCAGTCTGTTTGTAAAATATGGTCTCATTAAGTATTGTCTCCCCCCCCCCGGAATTCTCTATATCTTGTGGACATTTTCCTGGTATGCTGATATTTACAGCTGAATGCAGTGTCTTCTGAATTGTTTTGCCAGAAAAGCAAAAAGAGTTCCTATCTGTTTGTTCCAGATTGGGATGCTTCTGAATCCATACTATGTAAAAGAATACATCCATAATTTTTATTTCTTCTAAAAATTTCAATCCACTTTTTGAAAAGTGAGGGGAAAAACACGAAGGTCCAGAGCTTTTCTTTTTTTTTTTTTACATCTTTGGTCTCAGTAATTTCTTAGGCTGGTGCCAGTTATTTAAAAAATCAAAACTAATGGAGCTTTAGAATTTTACAAGAAAATTTATTACTCTAATATTACACTCTTGGGCTGTATCTGGAAGCTAAAATTTGACTGCTGTAAATGCTTGGTTCAAAAGGATGCATAATTAACCTTAACTCTTTTAATAATATTGTGTTATGTTTTGACAACCAAACAGTAAAACCTCAGCATGAACAATTCCTGTTTTTATTGAAATCAACAGACAGAAACCATAAATAATTGTTACATGCCCTGCTGGTAATACCAATTAGCTAGCATCCTACAGAAACTACTGTAAACAAGTACAGTGTATTGTAGCAGGGATTCAGAGGCTTGAGCTACAAACAAAATATATAAGTTTGAAGGTACCAGTGAGAAAAATTTTGTCTTATGTGCTTTGCAGGGTTAGCAGAATTTGTGATGCTCTAAGACTATTTAGACTACTTCATATTTTTATTTCTCTGTGCCCAGTAGCAACAGTAGATAATGTCAAGCATGCATTTCAAGAACAGTCATTACGATATGGAAGGCAAAATACAATGGTAGACTCTGAGACACTCTGGCATGGTGCAGACTAGGTAAGACCAGGAAGTGTAAGTCAAATTTCATCTAGAACAGCAGCTTAGGATTCACACATCACATCATAAACTCCCCAAGAGCATCTCAAAACCAGATTGAAATGTGAAATGGAAGCAAGAGATGACAAGTGTGCTGAAAGATATGTTCCACTTTTACACATGTTCTCTACCTCTTGTTCTGCAAGGAAAATGAAAGATGGCCTAGTTGTGAGGCCATCTGCTGAGTGCCTAGGAAACCCAGCTGTTTTCCTCCTCTAATTTTCAGTTGGCAAGTAAACCCCTTTCTTCGCACCTACACAGCACAAGACATTGCCCAGTGAGGATAACTATTCTAATACAGAGTGTGTTAGCACAGGTTGTAGATGCTTTACCTAAATTAATACACTGTGCTTCTCAGTAGGGTTTTGTAGCCAAGGTTAGAGCATCTTTTCAGCAGAGTTCAGCTCTTCCCTGTTCCCCAGACTACCTTTGGTACTGCCAACACTGCGCTGCCCTGTGCAGATAAACTGCTCCAGTGTCTCCAGTAATGGACAAGTCCTCCCTAGTGCCCGAGTTGTTGAATACTTGAAGTAGACAGCTCTTCATTCCTCCTGATGGAGCTTCTCTGCCCTTTCTACTGCTTTCCTAGTAGTTTCAAGGAATCCTTCAACCCTGCAGTTGTAGGCTATGGAATAGAAATGAACCAGCTATTCATGAAATACAGAACCCTCCATTAGACCTTTATTTTCTTACCAAAAGTTAGAGGAAAGCACTGTAGCAAGACAAAATGCTGGGCTTACCAAAAAGTCCAAAACAACAACAGCAAAGCAACAGATTTAGCAGCTGCTGCAAAGGTGACATTTTTGAACACTTAAGTCATTTTTTAAATCTGTTGTTTATGTAGATATTGTGCTTCTACATCAATCTACATGTATATTTTCAATGCTAGTTGTCAAGACCAGTGGTCATCAAAGATAATGGCTGCTCATAGTCACCACTGAAGTCAACCCACTGAGTAAGCGTTTCAGAAAATAAAACTGTTTAAGATATTGAAAGTACTTGAAGCTTGTTATCACTGGTGAAAAACTCTAACAAACAATTTTTTTTTTCCATTTTACCACCATCTATGTCTATGTAGGCTTCTTCTCAAACCTGCCGCCCTTTTCTTTGGCACAGAAATGATTGAGGGAGTTAAAATAGCTTTAAGCCATCTTTATAGTCTACTAGATTCATAGCATAGGCGCTGGACCAGCATAATTTACAATCACCAATTCACATTTCCATGCCTCTTCTCAAAGACATTTCCATAGGCAAGTTTCCTGACAGTTGATGCTAAAACTCTACATTATAATGTTAAATTGCAAAGACGGGGCACTGTCATGTCAAAATGGTACCACATTTATAGCTACCAGAAAGCCAATAAATAAATTTACTCTTACAGAGAAATGTTCACTGGGCACCTAGTACCAGCTTTCACAGTCACTACTACTAACTTTACTAAATTCAGCTGTGTCATAGAACCCTGTTGCATTTTTTTGTTCAAAACCATGAAAATACAAACAGGGCTGAGTTCAATGGGTCGGTCCTAACATTGTCACAATCTAGCACTACCAATGCTCTGGATTAAATTGTAAGAAGGTGCTCTTTCTTAAATATTTTTCTTCTTTTAATCAATTCTACTTTGTTAAAGATTGGTTTCATACCTCACTGTGCTTCTTGAAAAACACAGTACCCTTCTGAGTTCAGCTCTTTGAACAACATTCGGTGATTCATTTTGTGATCTTTTCAGCTGCAAGAATTAGAACTGCAAGGTACTATTCAAGACCTTTGAGTCCAGACAATACAGAACAGCAGTGCTCACAAGGAAGAGAGAAAATTCAAGGGAAACCTCATGGAACTTCTAAGAACTTAAAGGCGGGGGGGGAATCACTGGGACAAAAACCTGATGCATGATGATAGCAACTTACCTTCATATTCTTAATCAGAATCACTGCCAGAGGTAATATGTGTGAGCAAAACAAACATAACTATTGTGAATTTCTTAGACAGAAGATCTATTGTTCAATTTCTAATATCTGAGTTTCAAAAAAGCTTTGCTCTTTTGCTCTGCAAATCAATGTTTTATCACCTCCAGGATTTTGCTGGCAGTACACATTCTGTTACTCTGGTCAGGGCTACAGAATCTTGTGATTCACTCCCTACACTTCTTTCTAAGAGTCGTCCTACATATATAAGCAAATGTGGTACACATCGACAGCTCTCTTGTTGCCCTTTTCCACTCGAATCACCTCTGAAGATCCATTTCTACTTGATGTTTTCTATCCAGCAAATAACAGACCTCCCCACAGGCTATGACCTATCACTGCGGCAGTCTTCAGGTGGGTTTCGTTTTCTGGGTGTTTTGTTTCTTTTGCACAGTGAGCTCTCCAGGCCAGGACACATTGCTAAATTTATAATTTGAGGTCACCAGGAACAAATCAAAAGGAGAATAGCTATGCTGTGACTGGAAATCAGTATCAGTGTGCTGTTAAAAAACGTCCTGCCTGTATCCTGGCGAGTTACAGGTACTGGCTGTGCCTCTGTTCTTCAGCTTTTACATGAAGTCGATAATAATCTTTCCCCTCTCGTCTGTCTCCTCTACTTGCGCTGCTAGGAACAGAACCTGCTTCTTCTGTATTTCTCAAAATCACTTGTCAGAATGGGGTTGATAATATGATTGGGACCTCTGCAATGCATTATATTATAAATAGTCAATAAAAATTTCTACAACAGTACTCTTCCTTGATTTCGTAGTCAATTATTCAACAGTTTTCATCTTCGGTTTTAGACTAAAGCCTGTTCCTCACTCTCTTCTTTCTTTTGCTCTACTGATTTCATTTTTAATTAGGATTTTAAACATGGAAAGATCCATATATGTATTTAATTGTATGTATTTGAGAAACATCGGGAGAACTACTGTACGTACGAGTGATCAGGTACGGGTTCAGAGTCTTGTCATAGACTGAAAGGAAACAGTATTACAGTAAGGGTGCAAGAGGCATAGGTGTGTACACTTCAGGAAAAATTTCTCCACTGCTGCTTATTGCCTATAATGAAGGTGTTTAAATAGTATTCAAACTTAGAACTAAGCTAATGATAAAGTCTAAGATATGAAACAGAATAGGCATTTTTAGGCATTTAAAACTTTATAAATCAATATTTATTTTGACAAAAATTCAGGAAGGCAGCACCATGAAATTAAGTTAATTAATTATTCCCAAGCCAGTAATGGTCTTTCAAGCATCTAAATATTTTCCAGCTAATAGACGCAGGAAAACAATTTCTCTGGGGCTGGCAGCTAATTCAGACTTGTTTCTATCTCCTCACTGGTACTTTCTCTGAGCATATTTGGCCACCCTTCGCTGCATCTGCACATTAGTGGAGCGTGTGGCAATGGAATTATGAGGCCGAGAGCCATAATCATCCCCGCTGCGGTGTGGGCTCAGGGACAGCACGGGGATCTCTCCATCCCCTGTGGCGGGTGCTTCTCACCACGAGTTAGAGGCTTTGAGATGCCTCGCTGCCGTCGGCGGCTGCTCTCCCTCCTGGCACCTTTCTGCCCTTCTTTGTCCCCAAGGCACCCTCCGGCCGCTTTCCTGACTCTTTCTGGAAGCACCGCTCACGGGAGGAGAGTCACGTCTCCCGACAAGCCGAGGAAAAGGAATCATCTGGTGACACTAGCGAAGCCCTCAGATGTCCAGAATAGGAAAAGGACAGAGGATTTCTCTGTGAACAGTCAGATCCTCTGTGACGGTGACTCAGTGGTTACCTTCAAATAAATCATGCAGCGCAGCCACTTCTACATGAAGTAGTTGAAACCTCATGTTTCTGTTTGCTTAGTTCGACAGACTTTGTCAAGAATGTTCTACTCCAGAACAAAGGGCTGCTTAGCATATTTCCAAACAGGAAAGAGAAGTGTCAAAGAAAAATATTTCAGCTATTTATTTGTTGCTTTTTCTCCCATTTAGATCCCTAAACCACAAAGCATTTATGCATGAGGTTAGCATTAATTGTTACACATGTGATTAAATGCTATGCTGAACTAAGTCCTGGCTTTCCTCTTTTCCAAGAAGTCTTGCCCAAACTGGGGTTTATATGTAAGCAGTTTCTTAGCTTTTTGTAGCTGTTATCATTATTGTGGAAAGTACTTATGAATACATCATATTTACTCAAGCTCTATTGCACTGATATTTAAATAAAAGAAGTTGTTCGTTCTAATTTAGTGACTTGGAGCCTGATTTTCTTCCGCCATTATACTGATACGATAGCATGAAATAATAGAATAATTAGGTCTATCTACATGTAAAAGGTGGCAATGCCTTTCCAAGCCTCAGCACAGCTCCATGTTGTTTGCCAGCTCAGCCAGCAATGACACGCATTTCAGTTTGGTGTCTGTGAAAGCCCAGGAGCACGCTGGAGGAGGAAAGAGCAACGCACATTTGCCCAGCAAATTTGCTCAGGTCTGGCGTGTGGCAGGGTTGGAGGAACCGCTGGCTCTCGGTGCAGTTTCTCTGGTGGGTCGCACCCACGTGGTGCCGGGGCCAGACCCTCACCAGCACTCAGGGTCGCTAGTTTAAGGCCAGCAGAAGTTTGTAGATGCGCCCCACTGAAGTCATTCCTTCAGGGCAGTTTGGACGTATGCTGAAAGACAGGATGCCTACAGGAAGGACCAAGACTAATTTGCATTCAATCAAGAAACTCTCATTCAGTCTATCACTGTAAATCCTAAATATGAAATTCATGACAGAGACAACAAACATTTAATTGGCTGGGTTACAACTGTGTATTCAGAACCATATTTTATTCAAATTCAACATTATGACTGTGAAATAAATTCCTCCATTGTTTTTTTCCAAGCTTCACAGGAAAACACAACTCTAAAACATTATGAGGCATTACCAAGAGGGTTTCTAACAAAGTTTTAAGAGTATGAGCTGCTAAAATTAGGCCTATATTGGGAAGATGATTTCAACTGTATTTCTATGTTAATTACTATATCACCTCAAAACAAAGTTTGTGGCTTAGCTATCTTTTAATTAGACTTTTGTTTTTATTATGTTTGTCTACCGTTTTAAAAAAACTGTATTTTTAGTCTGGTCCTGAACATGTTACTGGAATTCAGTGGGCCTATGCATGAAGAAAGAATTTACAGGATCAAATATCTCTTCTGTAAAAAGTTGGCTCTGTTTTTAATGGCATGGGACTTTTGCTGGTTTTGGCTGGGATAGAGTTGATTTTCTTCATAGTAGCTGGTATGGGGCTGTGTTTTGGATTTGTGCTGGAAACAGTGCTGGTAACCCAGGGACGTTTTGGTTCCTGCTGAGCAGGGCTTGCCCAGAGCCAAGGGCTGTTCTGCTTCTCCCCCCACCCCACCAGCGAGGAGGCTGGGGGGGCACAAGGAGTCGGGAGGGGACACAGCCGGGACAGCTGACCCCGACTGACCCCCGGGACATCCCACACCAGAGGACGTCATGCTCGGCGTGTAAAGCTGGGGGAAGAAGAAGGAAGAGGGCGGATGTTCGGCATGATGGCGTTTGTCTTCCCAAGGGACCGCTCAGCGTGCTGGAGCCCTGCTGTCCTGGAGATGGCTGAACACCTGCCTGCCCGTGGGAGGTGGGGAATGGATTCCTGGGTTTGCTCTGCTTGTGTGGACAGCTTTTCCTTTCCCTATTAAACTGTCTTTATCTCAACCCACGAGTTTTCTCACTTGTACCCTTCCGATTCTCTCCCCCATCCCACCGGTGGGGAGTGAGCAAGCGGCTGCATGGGGCTGAGCTGCCGGCTGGGGTTAAACCATGACAGGACTAAAACTAAATCCTCAGTAATAAAATGTTACACAATGTAGAACATAATAAAGAGTCATTTTCATAGTTTTGGTTGCAAGAGTAGACTAGAGTAATTGTAAAATATTTTGCACATTCAGAAAGAAATTCTACCTTTGTAAAACAACATGATTTTACATCTTTTTTTGACTGTATTTGTGATACAAATATATTTTAATTTGTTTTTATCCTTTTTGAACAAAAGACTTTTAAAAAAGATTACCTTTTGTCATGACTTATATTAACATCTGTAAAAGTTCAATGGTTACTGAATTCTTCTAGCTGATTTCCCATTTAGTGTTTATTTTACTATCTGTCCTTAGTTTTTGTTCAGTATGTCCTGATTAGTGATTTGATGTCTTATTTACATATTTTTCATCTTACAGAATTTGTATTTCGTACTATGTGAGGGCATCTGTGTAACAAAAATAGAATATACCTCATTTTATTTCTACTTCTTAGAAAAATAACGTATTCTGATCCAGCAGATACTACTGAGAACTGAAGTCTTTCCCATACTATGCAGTCATCAGCAGACCCAACATGTCTTCTCTGAGATTACTGTATCACAAATAGAGATTTAACTGACTGCGCTATAGGGCCCTTCTTTTCTCTGGAGCTTCTAAAAAATGCATTAAAATTGATGTTATTGTAGTAATGAACTGTTGTACCTCTGGCGCAATTTCTAGACCACACAACTCTAAAATCTAGTAATACAAGATTTTTTAAAATACAGCTCTCTTAGAGGCTTTACTTTTGCTGAAGTGGTTATTTAGTTGGGCAATCTGGAATGGCTGTTCAACAGGTGTGTGCACTCATACAAGCTAAAGTAAATGAATTTGGGACATGATGACACATTTTCCTTCCTGAGTGTAACCAATTGTAAGTTGACAATTTATTGTGCATTTTAGGTCTTAGAAAATGACATTTTTTTGGCAGAGAACACTACCAGCTCTTTTTTCAAAGATACTCTTCCTATCATTGTTTGGTTTTTTTGTTTTACTAGTCACAGATCAGCATTGCATCCTGGACTGCATCATTCTAAGCCTACTGCAAAAACCAAAGAGATGGTCCTTGGCCCACAGATCAGGAATTATTAATTTGAACATAAGAAATAGTGTACAGAGGCAGACAGAGAATGAAAATCTGAGGAAACTAAGAAACTTCCGAACTTTACATAGTAGTAGTGGTACGTAGCCATTGTGAAAATCTTGCAGTCATTATGCCAAAAAGAGAAGCTTGAAGGGACTTTTAAAGGAGATCAGCAAAGTTTTATTGTAGTCATTGTCAGGGAGTTCATTTGAAACACTGGGGAAGAAGGAAGGAAGATATTTTGAAAGAAAATTATTTGAAAAATGAGATGGGTGAGAGACTCAGGGACAGGACTGACATCTTCATGATGAATGTGAAATGATAGGTAGGATAGGAGACATCAAGG
Source organism: Harpia harpyja (assembly GCF_026419915.1). Taxonomy (NCBI): domain Eukaryota; kingdom Metazoa; phylum Chordata; class Aves; order Accipitriformes; family Accipitridae; genus Harpia; species Harpia harpyja. The sequence goes on along the minus strand of NC_068942.1, from coordinate 31,590,469 downwards.
AAGACACTGAAAATGAAAAAGCCTATTATGTTTTACATTATAAAGCAGAAAGAATGGGTGAAGCACTGCACTGTAGGAGGTGATATGGTCAAAAGCAGTAACAATAGTCTTTGCATCACTTCTAAATAGATACGAAAAATATTTGTTGGGCTTTTGGCAACTCAGACTAGAGACTTCTAAAGATTTTGTTCAGTGGCTAAACCTTGCAGATTTGTTCAGTGCAACATACACCTGGAAATGCAAAAAGATTTTTTTTTTTTTAGTAATGATTGCTGTATTACAGTCCCTGGAGTTCTAGTGAGAGCAAAAAAGAAGATAACAGAGACAAGTAGGGGGAAAGAGGAGAATCTGTTTTATCTATGTTCATCTCTGACTAAACATCCTGTTTAAGAAACATGTCAATTCAAATCTTGGCATGCAGGGAGATGTTTAGAATAGAACAAATGCTGAGAATTAGCCACATACATGCCAACTGAATATGAGTGCTAACAAATGCAACTTTGTCCCTAAAGGGTTGCCTGCATTTAGTTCAGATCACCAAGAAATTCTCAACATACTTTTCCTGATCCTCGGTTCTTGTTCCTTCTCCCTCTCCACAAAATAGTCTATGTATGGCAATGCAGTTTGCTTAGAGGTCCTTCAGCAATCACCTACTACTGCACCTGGAGTGAAATTCAGCTATGTGTAAAATGTCAGACAATTTAAGCCACTTGGGGGAATTAGAGAGGAGTTTACAGAGTGCCCAGGCTTTCAACTAGCCCTAGATTAAAAGGAAAAAAAACCCAAACTTTTTTTTATTCTGAACCAAAATCCCTTTTGGTATTTTATGAAATGCAACAGATGCAGTGCTTGTGTTATTCAAAGGGATATACATAGAATCCTAAATGCATATACACAAGAGCTTGTCACTCTTTGTCATGGAAGTCAAAATCTCATAAAATTTTAAACAATGACCTTAACAGTGCACTGATTCCAAACATATAATAACCTATGAGAAGCCCTCTGCGGGCCTAGTCCTAGTTTTTCATGTCACTACCCATTCACATTCTGGACTCCACATAACCTGTAAAAAAGGTAGCATGGAGATCAAGGTTAAGCCCACTTCTAGCAACAGATGCAGCACAGTAAGGTAAACACACCACTTTCCTCTGAGCAGAAGCTTACCACAAACACTGGAAAAGTTTGATTGATTTATCTGGACACTGGTTGTCTTGAAAGAGATCGAATCGGCACTTAAAGCTGCAGTTGAGCAAAATTGTATGTAGTTGTTTTAGGAACTGTAACAACAGAAATATGTTTTTCATGAATTACTGAGGATCAAACTTTGCCAACTCCCAGAAGAAAACTTCTGTGAAACTACATCACTGAGTACCTATTGGCACTGATGTAGACTTTTCAAAGGTTAAAAACTCTACTGTGGTTGAACGGCTACCTTGCTTCCTAAAAACTATGAAGTACTCTCATTTTGTGATAGCCTGACAGTGCCTTCTGCTAAGAAGTTTTCCTAGCCAACCTAAACCAGATATTTCAGTGTGCCACCCTGCACAGAACATGAGCCGGTGTGGCAACAAGGGTGCAGGGCCCTTTTGAGCTCCGTCCCTTCAAAGTACTCCACGGACCAAGGAGGTTTTGCCCAGACAAGACGTCTTTGACTTCGCAGGTGTTCATGTGGCCGTAAAGAGCTCCCTGTCTCTATGCCAAGGTCAGGGTCATAGATTCCCCCTGCTCCCTCCTTAGGACATAGAGCATTTCTATTTCACTTTCCCCTACCTCACCACAACCACTGATGATTATATTCTACATTAGAATATGAAACCACTTAAAACACAAATCTCTCGAATGGATAAATTAATAGTACAACATCAGCCAATGAGCTGGCATGCACTTGAAGGAAAGAATTTGGCATACTGGTTATACTTTCTGAGCCAACCTGTTCTCATAGGTTTCTGTGGATTAATTCCACACTGGTGATTAGGTAAATCCTTATTAATCCGTGTATTTGAGATAGCCAGATATCTGTGGATTTTCAGACATTTCCACGCTTGGTCTTTGAGTTTGCCATGCAAGATCAGTATAAAACCGGAAAAAGAAGATTGTAAGGTTGATAAAAGACTTAGCAATATGATTAGAAATTCCTGGCACATGATGACATTTAAAAGATATATTAAACATCAAACACTTCAAAACCACATCCGTCATTAACTTTACAGCAGAGTCTGACACTGCCAATTTAGGACAGAGGTGTGAAATGGAAAGGAATTTAATACAAGCCAAAGGAGGAAGGCAAAAGAAACCCTGCCCTTGTCTGCTTATCATTCAAATGCTCTTTCTCCTTCCTTCCACTCTCCTTTTCCCCTGAGTGATCAGAAAGAGCATGTGTGTGTGTCAAATCATTCTGGTTTCGGTTTTCTTTGCCAGTTCTTTTCCTCTGTCCATTTTGCTGGTCGTCATAGTTACAGTGACCTCAGTCCTCCTCATCTTTCAGGGTCTTACAAGGATTTTTTTAAGCTTTCTCTTGTAACAGTGCTTTGCAATGCCAGCTTGTCCAATTCTTTAACTGTTACTGCGTTTCTTAATCTATTTGTCCCAGCAGTCTCCCCCTTCCCTGTGCCGTGTCCTGACAGACTCCGCCGAGCAGGCTGGAAGTGCTGGGTTTTCATCTTCACCCCAGCATCAGGTTCCTTCGGACAAGAGTTCCCGACTTTAATCTTTCCTTTCCTAACCTTTGAGTAATATTTTGGCCTTGTCTTTGTGTAGCTTTAAAGCGATATTTTTATAGCTCTTTTAGACCGAGTTAAACTCGACCGTCAGAACTGCAGTAGCTCAAACTGCTTTTGCTGTGTTTTTTTAGTTCAGTCCCATCCTCTGTCTTGTGCCGATGAAGGAGTCGGACCAAGAGGCTTTTGCTGTACTAGACAGGGCCAAAGTCAACCGTGAAACCACAGACACACGAGATGGCACTCGGCTTCTCCTCAGCACTTCATAGGCTCTCGCAGAGGGTCGCGCGTGGTCGCTGCCGGTCGGGCTCCTACTCTTTAACTGCTGCCCTGAACGGGACTAATCACTGCCCGGGGGGGACAAGTGCGCTGCTAAGTCGGGGGTGAGCGGCTCTTCCCGGACTCAGGGCTTATCTCAGGGAACACGGGTATATCCCTTTTGGCACAGAAAACTGTGACTCCTTGTTGGGCTGGTTCTACTTGACAGATTGGGCCAAAACTTTGAGCAAGGACCGAGAGCTCTATGATGATTTTCGTATTAGCACTCAAACAAGTTTCAGAAACAAGTTTTGTCTGTATCTTCTGTTGGTATTAATTCAGAAATGGACATTAGACCTGAGGATAACTAATTAGTTATACAAGCACACCTATTATAGTTATATCGATAATGCTATAGACAGCTTGAACAAGAAAATGGGTATTTAGCAGGGTTTACTTGGTAGCCCTTTAAAAGACAATGACATATAATGTGACTATCCACCTTCTAAATGATTATCCAACTGTAGACTACCTAGTAAGCAGTCATACCCTTTTCTATACATACAAAAATATCAGATCTGAGCTTGCTTATACACATAGCCATCCTAAAGGATTTTAGGTATATAGTTAGCACCAAAATCTGCTTTTTAAAAAACATGCATATTATACATATCTATTAAAAATACATCTGAAACTGAAATACTGATTGTAAATCTACACAACTGCAGCTTCAATGGATACCTGCAGCACTCTAGTGGCCATTCTTCATAAATGCAACATCAAAAGCTAGAAATTATTTTGGACAGTAGACATTTAGAGGAAAAAAACCCCTAACAACAGAAATTAAATGGCTACAGAGTTAGACATGAAAGTTCTGAAAATGAGCAATAACATACTGTGTGCACACTGATTAAATTTATTCAAGCAAACCTGTTTTAATTTAACAGCATTCTTGCTCTGCATTACAAATATAATGAAAGTAGTTTGGAGCAGATGCATTATAGTTTCTGGTCATTTTATCTTTTGATGTACTAGCTCACCAGTTCAAGACAACTTAATTACTGGGAGCTTTACATGACTCAGTTTTCCTTCATCCCACTGACTGTAGGAGGGAAATAATAGGCAATATAAATGGGGAAAAGACTCTCTCCAGTCCTTATCAGCTCCTTTCAAAAAAGAAAGATTTTTTTTCCTTGCAATGCTTTTTCTATGATTGTGGGATGTCTATTTTCAGTGCCTGAAGTAATAGATTTTACATCTTTTCCTATGGAAGAGTAATACAAAAATTAATACCTCTCTCCGAGAAAAAAAGATTTTTACTTGTTTTACTTGAATATTCAGCTTGTTTTACTACATTATTCACCTCATTTGTTTAATTAGCATCCAGAAACTGCAAAACAGGGAAGCATGGAAGTGCTTCTGTGTAAGGAGCTGTGACTGTCAAAGTAATGATAAATAGTAAATTATCTCCTATATGCATATTCATATATTTTCTTCCAGAAGAGTGTCTAAGTATCGAATACAAGAGTTAATATTTGCATGTTATTTCAACTTTCATCATATTTATATGTGTTTTACCAGCTAGAACTCGTCTAGGAGAAGGAAAGGCACATACAGATATTTTATTCATATGGTTCTTTTTTTGAGGAAGGTTGTAAACAAAAATGCGTCAGTGATTTTTTGTTAGGAGAAACATTCAAATACTAAAATGTTGGACATGAAGAGAAGAACCTTAATCAATTAGAATGAGAAGGCAAGACACAAATGTTAAGAAATTACGAAGTCAAGGATAATGGAGTTGGGTCTCTGCACTGTAACCAGAAGCAGGTGTTGAGCACAAAGATGAAGAATAGGGCATATACTACTGCTACATTCTCTTACAGCAAGTGGAGACATAATGGATGCTAGAACATTAACATTTCCCAAAATACCCTGTTTGAATAATTGCAACGATGCTATGTGATGAAATAAAGAACTATTATGATGGGTATGTTTGCCTCCAGGAACAGAAGGCACAACTTCTTTGCTATAGAAAGCCTCAGGGAAATGTGGCCACCACCGATCTTTGACATTTCAGAAGGAAAAGAACAAATCATAGTTCTGGGATTTTCCAGCACTTTCACAATTCAGGATGCTAATTGGAGGGATTTTTGCTTCCCGTCATGGACAAGATTTCTCAGACTTTCCAGCTTCACCCAGTAGCTGCTTTCATTCAGACAGTTTGAGACACTGCAGAGGACAGCACTTTAATAACAGAAAGAAACAAAATTAGGATCCATCCACCTGCACCGAAATTTTAAGAACCCAGCAAAGCTGCCCTTCTTAAGGAAGCATCCACAGAGCTTACATGTGGTCAAGGATGAGACCCCGTGCCTTTAAGTTCCTAAAGAAAGATCCCGTTTGCCCAAGTGACATACTTTAACTCCTAACTAAAATGGAAGCACCCACTCTGGAGCCATTCAAAGCTTCCTTCTCCTCTTCACTGGTTAGCTGGGGAACTGAAGTTGTGTTTCCATATACCCTTAATTCGGCAGCATACTAGCTTAGTTGTTGATCCCTTATTCCCATCACTGTGCCACCACTGAAGCACAATGCCACCACACGGCAGCAACACAGCTTGGTCAGGGAAAATACTTGGCTTGGATGGATGGGTTCGATCCCACTAACAGTTATAAGGACAGAAGATGAGAATACCTTAAGACAAACATTATCAAACTGTGGCTTTTAGCAGCGTGTTTGAATAGGAGCTAAGATTTTGAATAGCTGGAAGTTAGATAGTCAGGGCATTGCCTCAAATAGACACTAGGAATCGTATGAAATGCATTCATATCAATAGCATTTTTCATTTTTCCATGGCTGCCAACCATATGTTAGGCAAGAGAGAAAATAGCACCAAAGCTGTGAGGTTTTGTACAAGTTTTATCAGAACAGAGGAGCAGTTGCTTACCATGATGCTCTAGGCATTATCCAAAACAAACAGGGAAAAAACTCTATCGTACTTCCAAGGATGGGTCAGGAGCTCAGCCTTTAATGGGAAGCGTGCTGAAAGCACTGGTGATCAAATGGGCTGATCACAGCTGCCTGTCCAAGACCTGCAGCTGAGGAAATCTAACACCAGAGCAACGAATTCCTTCTCTTTGGCTGAAGCCCAAAACAAGCGCATCCAGGAAACTGGTGGAGCTCAGACATTGTCAGAGTTAGGTGCTGTTTGTTCACATATATAACTAAACAATACCAGCTAATATCTTTCACTAGTGCTGCTACCTTTTGGCCAAAACTTACCTGCACAATTGTACCTGGATATAACGATGAAGAAGAATAATGGAGATTAATTGCTCGCTGAAGAGATTTAAAAATGGACCTGATTGATTGGGACAAAGTGCTTAATGCTTCAACTGACAAATGCACCTTATTTTCTCTTCTTCTGTAAAACTGTATGAACACCGCAGGGTCTATCACCAATTGTAGCCACAGAGAACTTTAGCAGCACAGTCTGAGGCCAAGATACCGGCAGGACTATTGCAGTTGGCCAAGAATGTAGGAACAGAGGGGACAAGAGGAAAAGTAAGACAGTAGGCATGAGAAGGAGGCCAGTTTAAGTATGGTGTTTCTAATCAACAGGATAAACAGGAAATTTATTTCTGTCTGTCATTACAGCATACAAGGTAATATCACATATCATTATAAAGATTGTGGAGGGGTAAGCAGAAAGAAAAACCAAAGAAATTGGAAATGGTCAAGGTTTAGCTAAATTTCTAGAACTTTAAAATTGTTTGAGATGTACATTGGTGAATATCAGCTAAGACCCTTTGGCTCTGATGGACTTACATCTGTCTACATCATCTGAAGAAATGATATTTTCACAGGTATGTCTTTATTCATTTGATACTTTTCTGTCAATTGGATGTCTAATGAATAGTAATTTTATTTGAAAAATAAACCTTTAATAAAGTTCTACAACACAGTGCATCTCCATTAGTCAATAGCTACATGATGAGAGGAATGTATAATATACATCTCTGATCAACAGAGAGTTACTGCATGTGAATGTGCTATTGCTTATTTGTAAGCAAGACGCTACTGTGCTAATGCAAAGTAAAATGTGTGTGACAGGAGGGGATTTATCTTAATGACTTCAGAGACCCTCTCCAATTTTAATTCCTAAACCCAGCTATAGATGCAGCAATAGTGTTCAGGTTTGCGTGCATGTTTAAAAGCATCCTTGCTTCCCCCTTCCTTTCCTTTCTCTCTCTCTCCTACAAACTACGGACACTATTAAGTACACTGTAATCAGGGCTTGAAAAATACACGTTAAGAAGAAGGCATCTTCCCCTTGGCAAATGCCATCACCTCTGCAAAGGTCAGGCTTTCATTTCAAAACACACTTTTCACCCCTTCCAGTTGTGAGGATAATTGTCTAAATGTAAACAAGGTGGGAGGAAAATTGTCTTCCTACGAGCTCAGACAAACAGCTCCCCAGCCTCTGCGGTTGCTCGGATGTGTCAGCTTTTGCTGCTGTTGCTGCGGACCCGCCGCTCAGCGCTGAAACCGGGCCGGATCGGGTCCTTCCCTCCGCTCTGCCGGGAGGTGCTGCCTGCCGCCAGCAAAGAGCCTGTGCCGCTACTCCGGCAGCAGCCGGGGCGAGAGGGAAGAACAGGGAGGGATTTCTTCAGTTTTTTAGCGGGCAGAGGAAAGGCTGGTGGCCGGGAAAGCGCTTTAGGATCATAGGAACCTGCAGAAGTCGGCTTCCTTACCTCTTCATAACGTGGATGTCTCGCCTGTATCCATTTTCTTACCATCCTCTCTTTCCACAGCAAGAGAAGAGCTCAGAAAAGACCACTGCTGCACGGGCCCTTCTAGCATGTTTTGTTACAAATCTCTCTACTTCCCCAAAAAGTCTTTGAGATCGATAACAAAGAAAAAGGTTTCCACCATTTAAAATGACATATCAGATGTGAAAGAAGGAACAAATGAAACTCTGAAAAACATAAATGTCTTGTGTGATGGCCTGTCATTTTGTTGAAGCAAAAGACAGGACCTACCAAGGAAAAAATCCAGTATAGCGGTAAATAGGTTATATTTTATTTACATGTTCTTGCTATTTGTCTTTGAAAAATCCCCAAAGTATAAACTTTCTCTGTAGTGGCAGGAAGTGCAATACCAGCTGTATCCATACCAATATTTCATCCCTCTTCAGCAGGAAGGCATGCTCCTGAAATGTACTTTTTCTCTTGGGTTATATCTTGTCTCATACATTTTGGCTCTGTTCACTCAGAGGTGGTAATCTTTTGGGCTGTAATTTCTACAAAAGGAAAAGAAGCTGTACTCTTCACCTTGTACTGGAATTCAGTCCCACCCAATAACCCAATGCAAATCTCATACCACTGTATTTTCCTATATAGGTAATCACGCTCCAAGTAGAGTCTTATTATCAGAAAGATTTTTTTTCCCCGTATTACAAAGGTTTCTTTTACGAACTAATCCACAGGGTGGATTTACGTTTCCATTCCCATCCACAAATCTGCCACGTGGCACAAGCCACAGGGCTTGCCGAATGTATTATCAGAGCTAGAGCATAGCTCGCTTCTCTGGGCACCTCTGCAATTTCCACACCTGCTTCCACAGGGCTGCAGAAGCTGCCAGTGGGTGACAAGGTAAGCTGTGGAGCTATTGCCTCCCCTCGTCCCACGCCGTCCGTGCCTGGTGCGTGCTCCACCGCCCTTGGTTCATGGGGTGCCCGAAGGCACGTCAGCAGTGACCCTTCTTTGCAGGGGAGCGTGGGGGCAGCTCCCCCCAGGGACTCTCTGACCTCGACGCTTATTCTCAGAGTAACACCTCAGACTATTGTATTACTGAGTCAGAAGAAAACAATACAGTCATATGGCATTTTGTTATTTGAGGCTTTAATCTATAAATAGATCCGACTTTAAGAGAGGAATATTCAAGTCTCTACCCAGCAGAACTATCAGACCACAATAAATCCACAACACCCATTTCACAGCAGGGCTCAGACTTCAAGTTTCCTTTGTTACCACAAAACCTAAAGACTACAGCTTGCTGACCAAGCTTACTGCTCTAAGAAATCTGGTGTATATGAAATAAAATCTGACTTGTGCTCCAGTGCTTAAGTTTTTTGTTTTTTGGGTTTTTTTTTTAAATTATGTAATTTAAGTGAGGAAAATACATACCATTTTAGGTACCACAGTGACCAGTTCAGATATAAAGTTGAGTGCAATGAATCCTTTTCCTTACAGTTTATTTTCAATGCAGAGATAGGGACTGACATTTGCTGCAGAGCTGACTGAGGTGTTCTATAGACAGAGAGCTTCAGATATTTAGCTACAGTGTTGGCAAGGTCAATGGTTAGTGCTGATGCTGGTCAATGGTCCTCAAAGTTCCTAATTCGTAGATGACGGAAACACTAACTAGCTCTTGTCCAAGGCGGGGGAAAAAAAAAAGGCCGGAATATGATCTACTCCATCTATCATCCTAACATCTTGGTCACTTTGAGTTTGGCACCTACATGAAATTGTTTATTGTTTCATCAAAGATTTCAGAAATTACGTTAATGGAGGCATTCAAACAGAAATTCATTATGTTTTTAACAGGCTTGCTTAAATGTTTAGTTAGTTGCTAAAGTTGACATAGACCTTCCTATATTAAGTTTTGGTCTTGGTCATAAAAGTGAAATAGATATATAATGGGATATTTTCGTACAAGAAAGAAGAGATTGATATCATTAATGAAAATAATACAAGACAGTTATTTTTGTAAAATATTTGTTAATAATGAAGTAAAAATGAATTGGAATCAAGTATCAAAAGGGGTTTTTCAGGATACTTGCAACATTATGGTTGGGATTAATCTAATTAAACATAAAGCTGGCGAGCGTAGGTGTCCTATACATTCCTAAGCTCCCTCTACTTGAAGGAAAGGAGCACTTTTAGCATTACATTAATTTCATAGTTAAATACTTGCATGCTATATTACAGGACAAAAATATTTGATTGAAAAATTATTTCATAATTAACAGGAGTTTTATTTATTTAATTGTATTATTTATCTGTAGGTGATTTATTCTCTCTTTACTTTGAACAACAAGCAGATATACCTGGACTGCAAGTATGCCTCCTGATTGTTGGAAATGATTTATGTACTTACTGTACATTTGGGGCTTGAGGGGGTGATACATCTAATCAGATAGCAACATTTACAGTGAGAACATCTACATTTGAGCCAGTCACCTTCTGCATGCTTAAAATCAACCGGACAAATGAGTACTTTTTGGGTGTAATTCATCTCATACTAAAGCAGTCATTGAAAACAGATCAAGATGACTGGCACCCTAAAAGTGCTGACTTCTCTCCATTGCTATAATAAAAGTCAAGGGTGAATGGCTCACACACACACATATATAAAGCTCGACGAATAAATCTATCCAGTGTGAGAGTGGTATTCTAATATGAGTAATGTAGGTGCAACATTAACCAATAGAGTATGTTGTATTAAATAAGAAATAAAGTGCACAGCAACAGAAATAACAGTATAAATTAGATGATAACTTGGAAATTTAAAATAAGAAAATGTTCACATGTGCATTTATGAAAGATTTCCAAAATATATTAATTCTCTTATTTTAGTATTATGAAGGGCTGTGACTAAAATGGCTGATAGGATTTTCTTCTGCTGCAATATTAGTTGTGAATATATCAACTGTTATTATTGTGCAAGCATACAATATTTTCTACAATAACCTTCAAACCCTATATTCAGCTATTTAGAAGGACGAACTAAGCTTAAAAATGCATTTGATTAGCCTGCCTTTAGCTAAATCTGGTACCTTGAGAGTCCATAGTCCCAAAGATGATATGTATCCAACAGGTTATATAAAAGACTGCTTTTATCCCTATAATTTAGAAATTAGCAGGAAAGCAATGTTGTAATCTTCTTTGTATAAGAATTTGTATTACATAGTGATCTAAAAATGCATTTTCCTAATTGCAGCTTTCTTCATGCCAGTCAGGTCAAGCATCGTCTGTGCCATAGTCTGTTCTCACAGTTCTCTAGCTCTGAGAGTGAACATGTAGAGAGACAAAACTGTGGTCTTTCCTGAACAAGCTTGAGAGTCTTATCTCCTTGTCGCAAATATAAAACTTATCATCTTGATATATTTTTTTTTTCTGCTAAATATCACTAACTCCTTTTGAATATATAATATACTAGATTTGTTATATATGAATAAAAATATTAAAATATCTCCAAAGAACTTTCTTCTCAGTGGGTGGAGTGAGGAGGGGGTTCTCAGATGAAACCTGTTCATGATGGATGCAGCATTCCTTACAGAAAGAGTGGAGTAAGTGCTCTTTGTCCCTGTGTTACAGAGGAGGTTAACTGTTGCATTCTGCAAAAAATCATCTTGCTTTTCGGAGATGATACTTTCAAGCCTAAACGTATCCTACTGCAATGATCTCTGCTGAAAGCATGTAGGCTTTCAACTCTAAGATATATTACTAAGGTATGTATCCTAGCTACTCAAAGATAAAAGATGCATGCTTTGCAAAGACTGTGGAAATATATATGGAATTTATAATTGTGATGTAAGGATGAAAGCCAAGATTTTTTAAAAATTACAACTGTACTGCAGCCAGTTTTTAAGGGTTTGTGGCACTGTGCATACCTATGCTGTGCACTGGTAATTCCCCAGCTAGCCTCTGCATAGATGAGGCCATGGACTGATTTAAGGCACTGAGCATTACCCCATTCAAAATCCCACGAATTATAATTTTTTTAAACTATCTGTATGGTGGTGTCTGTGCAACAAGACCAAAATGTTGGGAACCCGGCACCAATGGAGAAATTTGCACCATTGCAAAGTGCAAATAGACTTGATACCCACAAGCTCATAGGATAATTCAGGCTGGGAGGAACCTCAGGAGGTCTCCAGCGCAACCCCTTCTCAAAGCAGGGACAACTACAGGGTCAGGCCAGGTTGCTCAGGGCTTTATCCAGTTGGGTCTTGGAAACCTCCAAGGATGGAAATTGCACAACCTGCTTTCTGAGCAAACTGCCCCATTTTTGGGCTGCTCTCGTGGAAGTTTTTCTTATATCTGTAATAATGGACACCTTCCATTAGCGGAGGCAGTATCATCCCATCAAACTTCAAGCCGTGTGTTACCGGAGTGCCTGTCTTATGACTGTGGTGGGTTGACCCTGGCTGGACACCAGGTGCCCACCAAAGCCGCTCTATCACTGCCCTCCTCAGTGGGACAGGGGGAAGAAAACGCAACAAAAAGCTCATAGGTCAAGAGAAGGGCAGTTTAATAAAGCAAAAGAAAAGGTTGTGCGTGAAAGCCAAGGAAAACAGAAGATTTTATTCTCTACTTCCCATCAGCAGGCGATGTCTGGCCACTGCCCGGGAGGTGGGACTTCAGTACGCGTAGTGGTTGCTCCAGAAGACAAATGTAAATAACGAATGCCCCCACTTCCACCTCCCTTTACTTAGCTTTTATAGCTGAGCTGACGTCGTATGGTCTGGAATATCCCTTTGGTCAGTTTGGGTCAGCTGCCCTGGCTACGTCCCCTCCCAAGATCTTGCCCACCCCCAGCCTGCCGTTGAGGGGGGTGAAAATGTTGGAGAGACAGTCTCGACGCTGTGGGAGCACTACTCAGTAGTAGCCAAAATACCGGTGTGTTATCAACACCTTTCTAGGTACCGACGCAGAGCACGGCCACGAACTATGAGGGCTGCTCTGGGGAGAGTTAACTCCATCTCAGCCAAACCCAAGACAACGGCAGTTATCTCCAGCTGTTTTTTCTGGTCAGCCGTTTTGGATCTCAGACGTACATTGGGATAATATCACAGGCTGTGAACACAAAGAACTGGATTGAATCCCACAAGTTAAATACAGACCTAGACAGGCTTAGCAAAATTTAGAAGCCACGCTGTCATGGAGGCATCTGTTTCAGGTCTGAGCTGCAATTAACAAGTTTTATTTCATTGCTAAAGTCTTCTCAGCAGCCGATCAGTCTGGAGCAATTTCTGTAACAGTTTTGGAAAGGAAACGAATACAATTTGACATCTGTGAACCTCAGGAACAAGGTGGTCAAAATTCTCCTTGGGTAGGTAGCATTCTGACAGCTTTGTATACATAGTTTTTCTTTTTTTTATTTTAAGAATAGACAAATCTGCCTGTGAGAAATGAAGATACCATTCCTTTCCTTTTCTTGACTACCTGAAGAGTTAAACATACCTAGTCTTGTTATGGGTCGAGTCAGGCAAACTTTTTACTTTTGGATACTTGTACCAGGTTTCCCCATTTGTCTGAAAAAAAAAAGTTTCCATTTCTCTCCTTTCCTCTCTCTGATTTTAGGAGAAGAAAGAACACTCAGAAATTCTCATCTGAGATAGAAACAAAGCAGCAAAGAGAAGTGAAATTATTCCTATTGGACTCTATATGTTCCAGCTCTTAAAACCTCAAAAGCACAATTTCACATTTGCACAAAATGTCAGAGACTACAGAATACCCAGATTTAATAATAAATGAAATGCCTCCTCATAGCCATTGTTTTTGGGGACTAGGTGAACATTTTTGGGAATTAAGGGTCTGTTAATGTGTGCTTTCAGAAGATAACATTTCTACTTTATTGAAATAAAGTGTTATCAAAATCTCTCACAACTCTGATCAAAACTATAAAAGAAAAAAAAAAAAAAGAACCCCCCAAATCACCAGCTTGCTATTTTTCACTAAAAAGCTAAAAGGGAATCTCCTACTACTAAATGGTTAAGAGCACTATTAGTGGGTGTGATATTTTCTAGTTCAAGATCTTTCTCTGCTAGATTCTTTCAAATCTCTATTGATTACAGTAATCTGATCCAAAGGAATAGTGGATATCCTATGTAGAATGGAACAAATCAAGAGAAGAGACTGAGAGAAAAATCCTTCTGTGACATTCAATAGTCCTGTAATCAGATAATCAATGTAGAACATATCGAGCTGACTGTACTAGGGGATTTGAAAGTCCATCACTGCTTGCCAGGACTTTATTTTAAATCTTGAGGCATTTCTCTCTTTCATATTCACCAACTTCACCAACAGTTCACCCTTATCCATAGGAACCTCCTCACAGAAAGATATTTTCCCATTAATAATATAATCCCCCAAAATTATTTTCTAGTTGAGGGCATTTTGTTGAAAATATATCCACCAGATCTATTCTTAATATTGCCAGGAAATTTCACTTAACTGACCACAAAAAGGCAAACTACCCCTCCACCAATCACCAAACTTATTTTTCTACTTTTAAACTACATGTTTAGAACAAGGAGATTTTAATTTAATGGTCAGCGAAATCTCCCTTGGTTTTGGTTGTACAGTTATATGCACCCATATAACCAAATCTATGACATACATTTCATATTTTAATCTTACTACATATTTCTTTATTACTTTTTTTCACTTTGTTTTGGGAAGATCGAAAGACTGTTCTATTACACTAGAAATACAGTATACTACCTTTTCCTCCCTGAATGTCACAATTTATCTATTCCCAAAATAAAACATGTTTTCTTTACTGTGCATTGTTCAATGTCATACGGTCTATCATTCAGAAAATTGATGGTTTCAGAGTATATGATATAAAAGCCACTATGAAAAATAAATTGCACTGAATTGCATTAATGCATGTGAAGATCCTCACTGCACTGCTACATAAACAGCAAAGCAATCTGAGTCAGAGATACAAACAACAAAATAAATAAAGTTTCAAGGGGTATTCAATTTTATGGAATTTAAAAGATTAAATAAATATCCTTATTTTTCTTCTAGAGCCTATAAAGCTCAGATTTTGGGTTTGGGGGCTGCTAAAAATGCATATACCCACCCAGTGAGATTTTCAAAAGCACCTGGCTATTAAATTTCTGATTAGTTTCTATGAGCTTTTGTAAATCTTATACAGTACAGTCTGCATCTTGAAATGTCTGAATACCTTTAGAAGCCTTGACTGAACTACTACTTGCATTTATCACAGAATAGGAAAGATAAAAGCATTAAGTCTAAGTTTCTAATTAAAGTGTCAGAATGAGATATAACCAAGATACCATAAACTCTAGTAGCAAAGAAGGCTCCTCTAACCAAACACTCTTGAGTCAAGTGTGGGATTTTTTTATATGAGACACAGATGCTGGCTCTTTCTGTGAATAAACATGGTCACGCTAAAGTACCTGGAGCCATCTTATTGCTGGTATTATGCAGTTTTCTGAGTGACTTGTGGGATGCTGAGGTTTTTTATGATTCTGACAGAGTCTGTGATTGCTTGTTTCTCTGTAAACAAAAATTTGAGGGCATTACAAAAGACCCTTTTGGTGTAGTTCATAGTACAAAATATATGTTACCTGATATCAGCTAAGGATCTGTAGAAATATGACATACCCATAGAGTGGGGGTGCAATATATAATAGAAATTCTTTATCTCATCACTATTGGGTTTTTTGCTCCTGCAATATCAATTTTCTGAAGAGCCAACAGCTAGCTTTATGGCATAGTGGAGAGATGATAAAAAGACTAAATGTGAATTAAGAGGAAGAACAATTTGTTATTTCAAGTTGGGTTTAGAGTAATTAAATACTATATTATCCCCTCCTAAAGTAATTAACATTTTACGTAAATTTGCCAAATATTTTAATGTAGATCCTTTTTCAAAGTATGACTTTTTCATGCCGTTTTACTGACAATCTGGCAGAGATTATCTTTGTTTTCTAGAAAGTTTTCAGGGTATATTAACCAGAATTCTCTTCAACGTTAATATTATGAGAAATGATAAATTATGTCAATAAGTTTAGACTAACTCATTCTGCAGTGTTTTGCAAGTACTGTTGCACATCCTGGCAAATCTAAATATCCATGGCTTTACTAGACTTCACATCTATCTCATTTTTTTAATAATGTATGTACAGATGGCTTAGCTTGAATTTTGTTCATCTTTGTATATTGGCAACAAAATACCTCAGAATGAAGTCCAATCATACAGTCTCTCCTTGCACAAAAATTCCAATAACACAGAAGTAATCACAGAATTTGGATTGTAATCTACAGCTTGGTCACACTTGTTAGATCTGCAGTCCTTCGCTTAATTTGAAGCTCACTGAACAATTGTTATGGTAAAAGTTAAGTTTATCTAAAGAAGACACTGGAAATATCACCAAATGGTTTAAAAGGAAGTACATTCTGTCTGCTACCAGTCTGTTTCTCTCCTCTTGAGGATGCCTAGAGGTCTGATGGGTTCTTTATCACCAAAGTCTTTAGAAGTGGTATCTCTGAAAAATATGGGACAGCTCTGCTGGAACTGTGAGCCCGATACAGGAATCATTCCATGTGATCTGTGACCTAGGTAGTATTAGATTGGCTGCATGTAATTTTGCCTTCTGGCTGTACTATCCACAAATATCCAAGAATATCAAAACCATACCATTGACTACAGCTGGCAAATAGTTTATGGGATTTCACTGTATTTGTCAATTCCATTCTAGGTAGCTGGTCTGAAGATACCATCTACACAAATGTCTGATCTATTTTGAATTTGAAAAGATCCCATGCCAGCAAGTTCCATCTGTCAAATTTATGTTTATTGGACCATGAAATTTGTCTAACATCTTGAGTTTTTTCAGAGACTATCTTCTCCACGTTGAAATCAATCAGATTACTACTGACAAGACAAGCCATTTCTACTAAAAATAGACAGGCTTTAAGCAGCTTACTTAAATTAAAAGAATGCCCACTTAGGGAGAAAATATCACTACTCATACAACTACTATATACAATATGTGAAATATATAACTAATCTTATCTTCTTTAGGTATACTTGCAAATTCCTTTTGCCAATGGCTACTCGTGTGCAGTGAGTGTACAGTTACGTGGCTGGCTGGATCAGGATCTAATATCAAACTTTTAATATAGAAAAAAACCATAATTTTCTCTACTTTGCTATATGGCAGTATAAGCTGTAATCATTCTGCAAAAGTTCTGCAAAAACAGAGAATGTTACTCTCTGTATACAGACACCTTTCCCTTGTGACATTATAGAGATATGATTTGCAAATTTTGTTACATTTTAATTGGATCTTTAAAAATCAAAAGACAAAACAATAGCTCCAAATATGATGATTTTTTCTAAAATTACAACCCAGATGAAATCAAATAATGTGCTTCATTCTTGGTAACCCCCTACAAATCTAAAAAAGAGGGAATGAGACATCATGAGCTGATACCGTTCTAAAGGAATTCTAAAAATTTAAATTAAGGCAAAAATTTCAAATTCAGAACCTTATTTAAATGTCCTCTGGAGCTTTTTCTCATTCATCTTATATTAACTGAGAGAAAGAGAGTACAACAGGATCCTTCTGAATATGTAAATTACCCTGTATTAATAAGCTTCAGCAGCTATATATTCTAGATTTAACTGTTAGAACTCAGCTAAGGCAATAAGACCAAATCAGATCTTAGTAATTTACATTTTTATAGTTCTTGCTAAAGCAATCTAGAATTGACTTTTACTGCCAAGAGAGGGCATAAGATAGTATATAAAAATGTACTTATTACATTTGGTTTCGACTTTGCTTTCAAACATGAGTCTTTCTTAAAAATAATTAAAGAAACACAGAATATTCGATAGCCATAACGGAAAACCAACCAAACAAAAAACCTCTGTTCAACAGAGAGGGAAGTTCAGAAAGAGTTGTGATATTGCTGAGATGAAATCCACTGAGGACAAAAAGTGGAAAACCAGCAACAGATAACTGACAGAGAAGGGAACATGCAATGGCTAAAGGAACAAAAGTCTGTGGAAAAGTTCTCATTAAAAATGAGTGTAGTATAATTGCTGTATATATACAGCATTCCACCTCTTTGTGTCAGATTTTCTAGCATAGAGAGGAAGAAGGAAAAATATTTATATACCTAATAGGTGACATGGATTTCCTTCTATTGCAAAGGCTTTTAAAAAACCTCTCTTGGGGAGCAAGGTCAGAATATATGTATTAGTAACAGAGGATTCATTACTGGGGCAGTTACATTTCCATCTACTGCAATGATTTCCAAGTCAAAAACTTTAGATTAGTATTGCAAACTGTGCATATGAAAAGGTATATATGATTTAAACTAAACAAATTCTCAATGCTTCATATAGCTTTGGTGGAAGTAGAGTACAGAACATTCCAACACTTGCTGGCAATGATGCATTCATATGCATCCACCAAAGATCTGTAAATGGTTTATAGCAGACACAAAGGTTACAGGCTAAAGTCTAGCCTTTCCTATCTAATGTGCCTATCCTATATGAGGTTAGACTATAAAAAACATTTTTTTGTTTCAATCTCCTGAAAAATAATATTAGGTCTATACAAGTCTATAATCTGTCAACTCCAGGCTACCTTTTGGGTAGGACAGATTACTGAAAAGAGCAGGTTTGTGTGATTTAGTGGCATGTAAAAGACGTTTTTAAATTTTCCAAAAAGAAATAGATGTCCAGGTGATGTGCAGAAAGACAATATCCTCAAATTGCCTTCTTTCAAAAACAACTCAGCCGTTTCCTACAGAAGAAAGAACGGTATAGCTGTCCCCAAAACTATTTAGTTTATATAGTAAATTAAAGATTGTAAGTCATGTTTTACCCTGCATAGGTACATTTAAGTGCATGGAAGTCTCACTGAAGACTATGGATTATAAACATTGCATTGTGAGAAGACAGACATGGAAACACTTGCTCGTCACGAGCAACGATACTGACTTTAATGCTGGAAAGGGTTTTCTTCGCCTGTCCTTATATACTCTTAGGGCAGGAAAGTCCAGGTTCATACGTCACACTGATGGAGGTTCCTCAGCCTAGACATTTAACTCATGTTCCTAATTGCTAGGAAAATTGCAAACTCTAGAGCTTTTTTGGCTTGTGGGTACTTTAACAAAAAAAATGTCATAGTAGATGTATGTGGGCATGGGTGTGTGCACAGAACACAGCAGAGGTTTGTAGGTGCAGTGTCATACCGAACAAGAACAGAGTAGGTTATTTATTGTCAAAAAAATATTAACAGGATGAGAAGACTTAGTTGTTATACATGAGAAAATAGAAAATAAAAAGCCATGACCTTGCAAAGGCCTTGTTACTATCTCCTGTGTGCCCTTCTTTCTGCTAAGCTTGTTTTGACACAGACAGCCCCCTGCAAGCAAGAGGACAGTCAGCAAAATCCACACTGAGGGCTACTGTGCAGGTGCATAAAACTTCGGCAACTCATTTACTGAAAATGGTTTTCTTCACCAAAACTCTGTTTTGTTCAACTTCACCATAGAAAGGAGAGTTGAAGCACACGATTGTAGTGATGTCAGTCAAATCACAAGGGAAATCTCAAACCAGCCGGGATTTCTGGATCTTCCAGCATTCTCCTACCTCCCACGATGTCGTCCTCTGGCCGAGCTGTCGCACACACGCAGCTCTGTGTGCGTGTGTGTGTGTGAAGAACAGACTTCAGCCTACAACCTTCAGGTCTGCCGCAAACCCTGTGCAATCCCCGCCGAGGGCTCCTGCTTCCCGCGGCAGTACCCGCTGCTCCCGGTGCTGCGGTGCCAGGCTTGGCTCTAGCAAGTGCCCTGTCCCTGCTTAGGAACACTTGGGGAGGTTGTGCGAAGGTAAGAAGATAAAATCCTGGGCTAAACAGTCCCGGTTCTGCAGGAGTTTCCTCATAAGCCACTAAGTTTCCTAAACCTCCGATCGTTTCCATTGCTCTTTCCTTGATTTTCCATGCTAAACCCACGTCTCTCTTCAAATGCCATGCCCCAAACCAGACAGATTTCTGGCTGTGACCAAAGCAGAGGCTTGTGGCACCTATAAATTGCAAGAATCTTAATTAGGATATAATTAATATTAGCTCATCTCGAATTGAAATGTATGTGTACTAAAACAATATAAACAAATATCTGGCATAGCTAAACACAACGTATGGGCGTTCCACTGTGCAGCTGCACAGAGCAGTGACCCCAGCAATGGATTTTGCAAGATAACACAGAACAACAAAAGGAGCAGGCTCTGCAAATAAGCCTGGAGACCGAGAGCCACCCAGATCCATAGCTGTCGCTGCTAAATACGCAGCGTCAGCACCCTGGTGCTGTGTACTCACAGCTAACGTAGGATACAAGCGTTAAGAGCTAGCAGTTTTATATAGGTAGAGATAAGTACTGATAACGTAAAAGAACTAGCTGTTAGCACAAAATCTATTGTTAATCAATGTCGGTTTGGTAAAGTTCTGTTTTAAAATTGGTTTGAATTTGTCAGACTTCTGAACAACCCAGTCAATGCAATCTCAAATTCCCCAATAGATTTACACATTTTTATGTATGTTTATTTGCAACATAGCTGAGGCCTTATCAACCATACAAAGAGTTTATTTCACACATCCTATGGGTTATATATAAATGCTGATGAGGATTGTCTCCTTTGCAGCATGACAATATACAACTCAGCTTTTTCTTAAGAACCCCTTGGGTGCCATCATGAATGTGTGTAATTAAGTATTCCTGTTGTATGTGGTATCCTGAATTTACTTTCCCTGAATTTCATTCAGTTCTTTCAAGATGATTTCAGATAATTAATTACCAGATGTCATTTACAAGGTAATTCTACAACGTTATTCTACAACAAGCGTACTGATCTCTCCAAAATATTTTGGTCTATGAGGTTTTGTAAATGTTTTTATATAAATATTGTAGAAGAAATCCTCAACAAAGGGCAAACTGCTTAATGTAGACTGATTTGCATAGGGAAATGTACAAGACAAGAAGAAGTTTGAGGCAAATGTGTACATTGGTACGTTGCAAGTTTAGGCTAACTGTAGATAAAAGTTAATGTTTTTATCAATTTACCATTCTAAGACCAGCATACTCTGACTTTACAGATTTTTAGAATACAACTTGCAGTGCAGCTGTAGGTATATGTGATTCTCAGGAACTATAAAAGGATATCCTAATATATTTGCAAAGAAGCAATTACTATAATGTCCATGGTTATTCTGCTCCAGGAGTGAGGCACCTTGTATACACTTCACCATGCTATTGCAGGTGCTGCCCACTTGTACCAGCCACCTCAAGATCCTCCGTTACAGCACAACATTGTCCGATTAATGTGGATTCCTACCATTACAATAGTCAAATAATATACTCCATTTTCTCCTCATTGTCGTTCATGTGCAAAATTTTCCAGAGTGTTACTATGGAACAAAATACAGTAGTGGCAACATTAATGCAGGAACGAAGAGCAATGCTAAATATATTCTTATACTGCCGCCTGCTAGAAAGTGCCAGGGGCTTAAGAGATCAGAACAAAGCAGACATTTCCCTTTAATTGCTTCAGGCATTTGCATTGTGCTATCCTACTCTGTGATGTTTTGCATGTTAACTAGTTATTTCTGCTGTATCTTAGGAAATACACATACAGGCATTCTCCAGTCTGAGGGTGTGATGCAAATGGAGTCAAAGTTTATAATATTAAAAGTAAAAAATCAATGTTCACATTATCAACATTTATAAATCAATGTTCACATTATCAACATTTATATATTTGCAATAAAGTAATCTTAACAGCTTTTAAAACCACCTTAACAAAGCAGGTGATCGCTTTTGTTTTTCTTAACTGCAGTGCAGAATCAAAGCCCATGGATGCTTTCTAGTGGGCTGCAGTGGGTTTTAGTCTGGATCCCTCCTTAGTGTCCCATCAGCATTAGCCTTGGCAGCCGGTCTCCTTATAGCCAGTATGACCAGGAAAATCAGAACGATCAGGACTATTGTACCAGATACTTCAGCCCTTGACAACATAAACTTAGTGACTCTGCCTTCTTCTTTGCCCCCTTCCTAAAATGTATGAGATAATAACCATTAACCTGATTGTGCCCAGATGTAATGGGACATGTCACAAAGTTTTCTATGGAACTAGAGTGGAAGCAGTTTCACTGGAAACTTTAAAGCTGCTTAATGTTTAAAAGGGGTTAAAAAAAAAAAATCACTTTTTTTCCCTCCTTAAAATCACAGAATGCATCATTTCTGTGACAAACATAGAGCCCATGTATATTGTAGAACTGATTCCGTCTTCAGAGAATTTATATATTCCCTGCTCAATAAATTATTAACATTTCCTGCCATTCGTTTAGTGAAAAAGGATGGTGAGAACAGGCTTTTAATCAGGAGGAGCCAGCAGGATAGCAACCTGTTTATGTGAAAATTCCAGGACAGGAGAGAGGAAGGAGATGCTCCCTTTTAAAGTGAAAAATCCTGGCAGCCATAAATAAGCTACAAAAAACTCCTTACAGCTCTACTCCTTCCTGAATGTTCTTTATGCTGATAATTTATGCCAAAGTTTCAGAAGGTCACAAACAGTAGTAACAGGATTTAAGGCATTCATCTATAATACCGAGTAGTCAGAAATAAACCCAACAACAATAATAATACAACTCTCTACTAAAGGTGTTTTAAAAATAGAACCTTTTTCTTTACATCCTCACACTTTTTTTCTGTCTGTTGGGAAATGGATACAGAATCTTAATCCCTTGTGTGGAAGTTATTTCACCCTGCCTATGAGAAACAAAGATGAATTGGCCTAAAGACACCTCTCTGGTTTACAAGTCAGGATATTCATTTGAGAGGTCAGGGAAGCGAGCGCCGGTCTCTGCTCCCAGGGCTCTTCTGCTTTGGTTTTGGTTTGCTGCTTTGCTGAAAATATAGAAACAAAAATAACCCAGAAGGAGGATACGGCACTGGAAAGCATTGTCAAATACAAATCCCTAGATTATTTGGTTTTTACAAAACATATTCCACATATAAATTAGCATAATTGTGTGCAAGCTGTGTCTTACAATTTTTCTAAATTATTAAGCCACAACTAGGTCATACCGGTGTGCAAGTACAGTGTGAAATACAGGTTTGATTTGGAGGCTTTAAATTTTGTGCCAGTTTGGCTGAACTTCTTATTGTTTATATTTGGCTGTTTATTACAGTTGTGTGGTATTTAGAAGACAGAGGAATTCATGGCATTGTGTTTAAGATTTGGCAGAAGTATTACAAAACTTCTGCTGAAATGACGAGCCTAGTACTGACGTAAAGGACTTTGCTTGTCAAAGGAACAAGACTCTCCTGCACTCTGTTAGAAACCTAACACTTAAAAATTGAAAAATTGGTGTGTAAAGAGATAGGAACTCTCGCACTTACCCAGGGTAGACGGTGTACGCAGTGCATCATTTGTCATGGTCACACTCTCGAAGTTAATACATAAGTGATGTTCTACAAATATGTTTTGCCTTTCCACATAATTTCTGTGAAAGCAGAAAAAAATCAGTCTCGCTGCCTTCTCCGAGTTCCTTGACAGGAGAGTGTCATGGGTTTAATGCTTACGTGCCAATTAGAACATTAATTTTCACTTAGCAGTTGAAGTGTAAAGTAATGATACTGTTGTTTAATGGAGACACAATCAGCCATAGAAAGAGAGGGTGCGTGTGCCGCAATCACCTACCAGCCCCAGGGTCGTTATTGTCACTAACTACTCCTCATACTGTTTTTCAGTCACTAAATACTCATGCTGTTTTCCAGAACAACTGCCTCAATGAGACCAAAGCTCCAAAACGTACTGTGCTGTCAGAGGTAGCCGTGGCTTTCACATCGGTCGGTTAACACAGCTGTTCTAATAAAACAAAGCGTCTCAGAAGAAGTGTGTGACTTACTTTTCAGTCCCATAGTGTCAACAGAGCTGATGGAAACTACCAGAATACATCTGAATGCTCAGTATTAATTTAGCCTGAAGTATAGCAAAAAATTTCAGAGTTATTTGTTGCCTGAAAAGTAAGAATGCTTGCACGATTTTAGATGGGTGGAAAAAACGATAAATGACTTGCAAGGTACATTTACCCTTCTCTACCTGTACTGATATTCTTAGCGCAGTGCAAAAGAGAGAAAGAATTTAGGGAGTCATCATCTATGAAAAAAATTTGGACCCTTCCAATACTATACTTTTCTGTTTCTAATGCAAGAATATTGTGTGAATTTTGTACTCATCTCCATATCAAAATGATGACTGAATAGAAACCCACGCCTTCTAAACAAGACATATATTTGAAAATTTCTTTGGAAATCAGCCAATTTTAACTGAAGGGATTCTTTCTAAAAATCTTAGGGGACATGCACAATAGCCATTGTGAGAAGAAATGTAATGATTTCATGCATACCAATTAAATTGTAGCTGACAAATGCAACAATATGAAATGTATTTTAGTTAAATATGCACTTTGAAGTATTCTTAAAGGAATGAAAACCAAGATCAAAATATTACATAGCAATACCACAGGTCAAGTTTGTTGCAAAGTCTTTCATTTTGGTGAAAATTGAAAATGTGATTTATTTCCTTTAGCAACAAATGGCTAAGACATCAAAACCTAAGATTGTTTGGCTTCCTTATATTTCATTTTGGTTGTGGAGAAGTCGCCTGAATCAATAAATAATAATTATCAGAAGTATGTAACTCACTGTAATTCCACCGAGATACTGTTCACTAAATAACAGAGACCACTAATTACTGTAAGTCTTTTTAAGATGCCCCTATTTCTCTCCTACTTTCAGCTTTCTTTTTTTTTAAAGTAACCACTGCATTTTAAATGCCAAAACATAAATTATTCTGATGCTAAACAGAACTCATTTATCCAGCCAGTCACACACAGCCAACAGATATCCTAGTGCATTTTTCAAAAGAACAGTTTTATTTTAAAGGAAAAAAAAAATCAAATAATAAATCTTAAACATAATTTACTACTTCCATGAGAAAGTAAGTGAACTATACCAGGCTGACTTGACCCTCTAAGACCCTTGAAATATGTCAATGTTTCACATCCTATGTTGCTCTGTGTTATACTTTGATAGTTTTTTTTTCTGTAGACGTTAC
This sequence comes from Harpia harpyja, assembly GCF_026419915.1. Lineage (NCBI taxonomy): Eukaryota > Metazoa > Chordata > Aves > Accipitriformes > Accipitridae > Harpia > Harpia harpyja. Next base: position 31,565,537 of record NC_068942.1, on the reverse strand, counting down.
AAGCAATGAACAGCACATAGTTGCAGTTGTGAGGTATCACCTTAACCATATAGAACATCAGTGATTTTGATGAGTTTGCTGTATTGAAAAGCAGACTTCAGACAAGTCAAACACGCAAAGAGAACAAAACAGCCTGTAAAACTCATGTCTGTGGTGCTGTCCTTGACCCTCCCTCCCCAAATACCTCTACTTTGTTGCGCTGCTGAAGTGAGGCACAGGCGTACAAGGAGGAGGATGGAGAGGTTAGAGGAACAGCAACAACGTTTTGTCACACTCTGACTCTGTGCACGCTCGAGAGGCAGAGCACAATGTTTTCCAGGCATGTGGCTTGTGTGGAACACGTCTTACCAGAGATGATCCTAGCTCAGAATTGTCATTCACCCGCAAGGGCTAATTCCCAAGTGAGTGTATTAGAAAAAACATATGATATATATTAGAAAAATGTAAAAGACCTTTTACCAATACAACTGATTTTCACGTCCCATGCGAGCCAGTATCTTAAATCTGGTGGCAACATTCTTTGCAATATTAGCTCATAAATCATAACACAAATTTAATATGGGCTGGGGAAAAATATTCAACAGTGAATAGTCTCTAAAGATTATTCAATAATTATTAGCATTTTTAATTGATTGTAACTCACTGTGGACATTAAAGGCAACAGGATGAAAGATATAGTTATGTATTTTCTAGTCTATTTTCCATCATCATTGGTTCCTGTGTGAGTTCATTCCACACCCTCGGGTGAGCCCTTAGAAAGATCTGTCCTGAAGAGGTTTATGCCTGTTACACAGCGTTTCAGTGTGCCAGAATACCAAAGCTGATAGCCGTTTCCTCATCCCAGTGGCAGCTTTCAGCTAGCTACAGCGCTCCTATGAAATACAAGCTGTCAAAGTTCAACATGCTTTTCCCTCATTTTCAACCAAGCATATTTCCTCGGTTGAATAATCAGACAGTTGATTGCAATATTATCACTCATTTCAGTGCTACACATTGCTAATGCATTCACCTTGGGCAGCTATTTGTTCAGAAAAGAGAAATGGGGGTTAGAGAAGTCCTTGTTACAAGGAAAAAACCCTCAGTTCTGATGCCAATGATACACCACTTCTGAATTTTTAAAGCCATTAGAAATAAAAGATACTTCTCATGCCTCTAGTATTGTATAGTTTCTTAAAGTTCAGTTAATGACTTAATTTGATTTTGGCTGTTGGCATTTACCAAAAATTGAATATCCGTGAGAACAGAATGACAGGCCACGTATTCCAGCTAAAACAATGAATCCGAATTACTCCACACTAAGCACAGCAACTGCTGATGCTGAGAGCCAAGTGGAATGGAAGTAGAGACAGTTGTCAATGGACACAGTGGACATCTAATGCGTGGAATGCGGAGCAGTACTAGGAAAAACCATTTCCCAGTTTGTGACCAGTTTCTTTAAACACCTTGGTAAGAAAATATACATTGAGAGCTACCACCACCTGTTCTGACAAGCAGTTGATGTTTATGATAGGCATTTCTCTTAAAAAAAGGAAAAATCCTCCCCAAGTTTGTTTGAACTGCTAGCGCTTTACTCATCTTTTTTTTTTTTTTTAATGCTGTCGTTGCTATGGTGATTTGCCACTAGCTGCAAGCAGGTACTTTCAGCACTGGTTATATTCCTACATGTTACCTGTCAAAGGGGTGCCAGGCCAGCATGTTTGGTGTGATATGCTGCTATTTTCCTACTGTGAGCCATGATTCTCAGGTAATGCAATGCTGGCAATACTGTCACTGGTTTTTGCGATATGCCTTCTCTCTCGCACTCACCAACGACAATAATTACACCGAAATTATGTGCTCCAGGATGAAGGCTACAGCCTACCCAGTTCCTTGTGGGTTTATTGTCACTGTTCAATTTTTACGTAAATCACATGGCCCTTTTTCTTCCTCTTTTTTGTACTTGTCCATGTCACAAGGAAGTTACTAGTAAGCTAGTAAGCATTTGGGGTACTTTGCTGTGTTTTAAAGCAAAAACTTGCAGTAACCCAGGGAAAAGGATCAGATTTACAGAAGTGTTTCTGTAATGAACAGAGTTACATCCTAAAGCTCTGCTCAGGCACACTTTTACTGAAGGCAAAAGGGAGTGGATAGGAATAAGAATTTCTTGACTTGTCAATTGTGAAAAATTTCGTATAGGCAGCCACCTTAGTAATGAGTTAGGGGGGAATATTTAAAGATTGAACACTCCACTGTTGATTAATATAAACCAAAGTAGCACAAGGCAATTTCAAGAAACTGTACTCATTTAATTCAATACCCTTTTCATCTCCTCCACCACTGTCTGGTCGCCTACACCAAGAAAGCATTTAGAAGACTTAGTGAGTATTTAACATAGCAAATGTGAGTTGGCTTTCAGAAAACTTTTGTTGGTAATAGCCTTTAAATGCTATGGAATTTTGTGGTTTAAATAGAAAAATGTACTAATTTATTAAGTATTCATTCATATACACATAGATACAGGATACAGAGGCAAGCAGAACATCAGCATGACCTTTTCTTATATAGAGAAGTGAGTTCTCCATGCCTTTATTTTGTTCCTTTTAAAGTGTTAGGGATGAACTGCCGCCTGTGAAATTTAGAAGTAGTCTCTTCAGTAGTTACTCCATCTCTGGTCTCACTGAAACCATTCACCAACATCCTTTCTGGGCATATACCTGCAGTGAAAAACAAGAGAAAAAATAGAATCAAAAAGGACTTGCTTACAAGCTGAAGGGAAGCAAAATAAAATTCTGTAATCCTATTTTTTTTGCAAAGAACACCTAGTACTGTGTTTATTCAATATGTAATTGAAGATTGACTATCTCTTAGGGCTCCATGAAAGAAGACTAAGAAAGAAAAGTGCAGTTATGAAAGCTATGCACAGAGAATAAATTGTTCATCCCTTAATCGAAGAAGCTAGAAACTTGCTGGCTGAGTAAGTGGGAAGAGACAGGAACATGCAGTCACAAACCTCCAGGCAGGTTGCAGAGTCAGAGAGTCATTCTGGTTGCAGGGAAAAACAAAGACTTCGCACAATGAGGACAGAAAGACTGGAAACAAAAAACTGGAAAAAAAAAAAATCACAGAAAAACAGGTCAGCAGAAGCCAGAAATATTTAGAACATCTGTGCCCTGTAGCATCCTTCCACCCTGCAGTTGTTCAGGAGAAGAGAGCTGTAGCATTTACTAGAGTTTTGATATATCAGTCACAGGAACTGATTTCAGATCAGAAGGCAAAGTTCACAGGCATGCACCAAAATTAAAAGTTATATAAAATGTACAAAATACACTTGAAAAACTGCTTTTATGAAATAAGGAAGATTTTTTTGTGCATAATTAGCAGCTGTCGTTGGATGAAACTGCAGAGTATGAATTAGTTTTATCATGGGAAGAGTTAATTGGATTTTTTCTGTGCAGCCATGAAACTAGTCAGAATTTTTTAAATTTCACTGAGCTGCTCATTTCATCTAATGCTTAAAACAAGCCAACATCAACATTAACAACATTAGAAAATCTGTCATAGTTAAGCTGTGGAGTGTATCTGCTTAGAGCATTCTGATTAACCAGGTAAGAAACCTTTCTTGTCAAAAGCCATTGTTCTTCAACTGAATTACAGAGTGTTGCCCTTTTAATGAAGGATTATTATTTTAATGAAAGATTAATGAGGGACAACTATTGTCCTTCAAAGAAAGAAACAGCAACAGAAATTGGTATTTCACATTTACTCAATTGCAAGTGTGCAATTATTTATGGCATTCTCTTAAGGTCATTTCAATACAACGCAGAGACCGCTTTTGCAAGCTTCACTTGTAACAGGTAATAATACAAAGCATGCAAAAGGCAGCTGATCTTAAACTCTAGCATCACTGTCCTTAAAGAGCAGCAGGTTGAGATTTGGATCTGTAAAACCAAAATCATTTTGCAAGGCCCATATTTTTCTTCCTCTCTCTGATAGGATCTAGGTGTCTGTACAATTATCTATACCTAATGTAAGAACTTCAGCTTTTCTCAGTTCCATGTTTCAGTAGGCTGTACCTTGCAATACTGGCTTAGACACAATTTTTGATGTCATGAATATGGTTAAAATTGGTTTTCATAAATATATGGTTTACGATACATTTGCTAGATCTTCTAAATAACTTCAGGTACAATTTAAGATTGATTTGTTATTCCTGTTGGATTATGATCATGTGAGTAACAGGATGTCAGAGAATTTCTGTTTACTGCCTGACATGGTTGTCTGAGCTGCGTTAGCTGAAAGAAGACTGAAGTGCAAAAAACCGATGGTTTTGACTTAACTCCTTGCTCACAGATGGACTTCGTCTTTAACTAGCCTTCACAAAACTGTCATATACTAGCCAAAGAGATTTACAGCCTTAGCAATACAGTTGCTCAACTATGCATTGTGAGAGCTGACAAGTAACTTAGGGGGTTTTTTTCTTATACTCCATTTTAGACGTTTACTATAGGATTATATAAACCTCTTTTATTCTGTTTCATACAAATAAATAGTTTTGCTGGGCTTAGAATCCCGCTGGCACATATTTTGCTGAGTTATTGTAACTCACGTCCCGTTATTCCAAAATTAGACATCAGAAGATTACTTTCAAAGTTTAGCATTAAAAGTAGATGAACACAGACTATGAAACTGTAGGGCAAGAGTCCTCATTGCTATTGGCTGAATGAATCATATTCTAAAGCCAATAGTTTGTTGCTTATGGGCTATGCTGCTTTGCTGATAGGATTAGCAAACAAATTGATAAATAAATCTCCCTTGAAATAAGAATGTATAAACTTACAGTAGTGTTTTATTGGTTTGTTTCTTCACTGTTTTAACTTCTGAAATTTCTTCATAAGAACCTTCTCTAGGTAAAGAGACCTTTTGTTTGGTTTTTTTCGGCATAATAGACTGCTCTTTGAATTAAGGTATGTTTGTTTCAAAAACAAGGGAATATATTTTATGTATGCACCTGTTCCAGAGAGCAAACTAGAGATAAATCCACTATTTTTACAGGGGCTGGGCATTCATTCAACCTATAGAACACCAATGCACAGGAAGTATAGGAAACATTAAATGGTAGGCAAGGTGTTAATATAATCCATTTCTAGATCTGTGAAGCATAGTCTCAGTGATCTTGACAAGAATGTGTTGAAAATGGATTGGACCTTCATTGGCTTAGGGGACTTCCTTGTATAGTTGCAACAGTTCACAGAGGATTTAGCGCTTTTAACTCCAAGAAATGCAGCCCTCCAGCATTTAGAAAGCCACAGCTTTCCCTGCCCCTGTCATGGTCTCTTGGTTTTTAGCATATTGTGCTAACTCTTGGTGCAAGAAGTGAAGTGAATAGAGAGGAGTGGGTGGGGGAAAATGGCCAGGAGATTTTCTTGTCCATGGGGAGACAAGAGAAAAGAAATGCAGCACTTATCCTTTGGGGAGCAGGGCTCAAACTCTGCAGTCAGAAATACTTAGCCTCTTTGATGAGAAGTTCATTCATACTTATGTATTTCTTACCTGTTAGACAGAATGGGCTAGGTAGTACCTAGTAAGGCAAGATTTTTGTAAGGCATAAATAGGAAAGGAATTAAAAACATACAAAAATTTCTTCAAAGGGATAGATGCCAGGTAGAGAATAATAAAAAGCAGTTGTGTTTTCTTTGTTTTTTTCTGAAGGAGGGATCCTAATGAAAACATAAGGTATATGGGTGATGTACCTGTTTAACACCTTCACTGTCCTACGTCCATCTGCTACAAGCCAAAAATGAAAAGCCACACGTCTGTGGAGTCTTTGAGACCAATGCATGGCCCACAAAGCAGAACTATTAGCCCACATAACTCTTGCCTTTCCGGTTGCTGCAAAGGCTGCAACAGTGTGGGTAACACCTTGTTACACAAGGAATTTTTGGCAAACCATAGAGGACATGCCCAAGTTCTCCCAATCAGTGTCACCCATCAGCCTGATCAATTTTTTATCGCATGTAGCAGAGCATGAAGAGTGACATATTTTCCCCTGGGGGAAAATAAGTGGTTTATCCAATGATACCACTTCCACACGTTTGGCATTGTAATATACGTTCAGTTGGAGGTTTGCCACCCTATATAATGCAACAGCTGTCCCTTAAGCAGTCTTGTTGCCATCACAACAAGATATATGCAGTTGCAGTGACCCAGTGGCCCAAATACTGGCACTCAAATACTAATGTAGCTTTCCAGAATGGAAGATAAATGGAGCATACCTACTGTGTAAGGTCAGAAAACTGCTCAGAAAACCTAAATTAGATTCCAAGGCTCCTTATGGAGACACTGGACTGAATTAGTTGCTTCCAAGTGGAAATCAGGAAAGTCTTCATGATGAAAGAGAACGAACTAGTGTGAATGAGAAGAAAGTGTTAAGCTCAGGATGTATTTAACTGTGACCCTTCCGAGAGCTTGTGTTTTGTGAGTCAGGCTGCATTTCTTGCAGTCCGGATCCGGGCAGCCAGGCCTTTCTACAAGGATAATTATCCAACTGAGCAGAGGTGAAGCTTTTCAAAGCCCAGGAGCCACATCAAGTAGCAATTTTGCCTAGAGAGTTATCCCCAAAATGGACAACCTGGATTAAATTCCTGTCCTAGACTGCTCAGAATTCACATACTGTGACAGTGCTTTGAGCTTTGGATCTTTCAGTGGAGTACAAGGAAAGAGGAAGGGAGCCCTATTAATCCAGCCGACACTGGAGCCAAAGGACAACAGCCAAGAAAAGCCACTTGCTGCCCAGTGAGAAAGGTGTTCAGGGTGAAAGTGGCAGCCCAGCATCCTGGTCCCTGCTGCTTAGACTGTGTGTGCACGTATGTTCACCAGTCCCTAGGTAAAGAGCAGGTTTGTGACAATGTCTAACGATAAACTGTTTCTAGAGTGTGGTGCATTACCCCGTAGGGAGTACAGAATTCACTGCAGAGCAGTACATGTGTGTAGAATGACAGAATCACAGAGTGGCTGAGGTTGGAAGGGATTCCTGGAGGTTATCTCGTCCAACCACCCTGCTTAAGCAGTTTCACCCTAAACAGATTGTCCAGGACCATGTCCAGACAGCTTTTGTATATCTCTAAGGATGGAGACTCCACAGCCTCTTTGGGCAACCTGTGCCAGTGCTCGGTCACCCTCACAGCAAAAAAGTGTTTCCTGATGTTCAGACATCCTGCATGTATTAAAAATAGATTCACCAAGTACAAAATATATCAGGCTTAGTTATATGCCACGCTGGCTAAACCATATAGAATTGACAGCTCTGATGATTTGGTGAGTCCTTTATCCCAAAATGTCAATGTTAGAAAGGTTCAGAAAAGTCTAGGTTCTTTCCAGTCTTCCTGCACAATAGGGTTAAGTGTTTCTAATATCCTTAAATGAAAAATTACTACAATGTATAAATGCTAATTAAAAGTCTTCTTCAAGTACAGAAAGTAAAGCTGAAGAAGTTTGAATAACTGTGAGTAGAATAGAGATTAGAATGAAAACTTATATGCAACCCTATTTGCAGTACTTACTAATACACTTCCTGATGATTAATACTATTCATCAGATAAGTCACACAGAGAATAACAAGGAGATTTTCCTCTCAGCAAGAAATTTACACATGAAAACAATCATGGACACATTCTGTATTCAGCTATGACTGGTATCAGATAACTTAAAGCTCCAGCATTTCAAATCCCTTTTCCTGCCAAATTTAGGATAGCTGGGGAATGTTGAGGATGAAATCCAGATATTTGTTTTATCATTTAACATATATTATACGTTTATTTGTATGCCTCATCACAGAAGAGGGCAGGGGAGGGGAAAATGGTAAAAGAATTAGGAGAGAGTGATTATCATAAGGAAATGAATCTGGATTTCCTCACTGACTCATAATTTCTGAATGTATCGTCATTTCGGTGGATTAATTACTCACATCAAATTGAAAGATAAACTCAGTCTAATATAAAACTGCAGAGCACAGTAGTTTTTAATTTTTCTGCATTTCAGTCTTTTATAGATCTTTGTCCCAAAATAGACCCACTTTGTTTTCCTCTGTTTATGAGAACAAACGTGAACAAGGCTGGGGAAACAATAAATAACACTAGCAACTGTTGCTAGACGAAGTGTCATGATCCACCTTACAAATAATCTCCAATATCAAATCTCTGAAAGAATTAGACTGCAGTCTGAACACAGGCTTCAGTCTTTGAATCTAGAATTTAAAAACAAAGGTAAGCAATCACTATGATTCTTTACAAATGTCTGTCATGTTGAGTTATTCTCTCCTACGTTGGGGTATGTAAGAACCCAGACTGATTTAAAGCCCATACGACCCTTCAGTCAATTAGGGACATTAAATCCTTTTCATGAATAACTAACTGCTACAGTAAGTATTTGTAGAAGTACACACTGGATAGGAACTTCCTACAGTTTAAAGCACTCTAAAAGATGAGTAATCCACCTGGATGCTGACTTACACATATCACATACAACAACCAAGTGCAGTTCAATATCATTATAAGTCACATCAAAATGCTCTTTCGAGCACTATCTTTTTGGCCCTAGCATAATGTCTCACTTTGCAGTACAGCTCAGAAACTTTTTTTTAATTAAAGTCTAACAAGTCCCTGCAATGGCCTAGTTCCAACAAGTTACCTGAGTTACTGAATTGACCTTTCAACAAAGCCAGAAAACGAGAAGCACAAGCTAAGGTCAGCGTCCTCATGTTCTGCACACCGTTCAAAAGGCCTCATAAGACTTATCTGAATATGTCTCGGACATCTTACAACTGAGCAATCAACAGATGAAGGTAACAACAGGGACAAAAATTAAATACTCTATTTGCAGTTTCTTGAGAAGGACTGCTGCTGTGAGATATGAACAGTTGCTATTCTGCAGCTTGTCTTAGCTGCAGCTAGGCCATGGGACAATAGGATATCAGAAAAGGGGAAGGATTTCTTTATTCTATGCTACTACTCATGTGTGAGTGATTTTTCAATCAATCCTGCTTTCTGACTCTTAATTTTCTTCTGATCCGCCCCTACAAACTACCACAGGTTACTTATTAGTAAGACCTATTCGCTCAAACTTTCAAGCATGCCTCCACAGGTGTTTTGTTGTTTTATAGCAGAAGAAAATGGTTTTGTTGAGGAAAATATTGTTTTTATTATGCAGACAAGTGGTGGAATTTTGTGAGTTCTAAAAAGAAGCAAAATTCCACAAAACATCTTGGCTGAGATCCAGAAAGTTTAAGGTCCACAAAAGCAGTTTACTGGATTGAAATGGTGTGCTGGTTTTGGCTGGGATAGAGATAATTTTCTTCATAGTAGCTAGTTTGTCCTATGTTTTGGATTTGTGACCAAAACAGTGCTGTTTGCATAGGGTTGGTTTAGTCATTGCTGAGCAGGGCTTGCCCAGAGCCAAGGGCTGTTCTGCTTCTCCCCCCACCCCACCAGCGAGGAGGCTGGGGGGGCACAAGGAGTCGGGAGGGGACACAGCCAGGACAGCTGACCCCGACTGACCCCCGGGACATCCCACACCAGAGGACGTCATGCTCGGCGTGTAAAGCTGGGGGAAGAAGAAGGCAGGGGGGACGTTGGGAGTGATGGCGTTTGTCTTCCCAAGGGACCGCTCGGCGTGCTGGAGCCCTGCTGTCCTGGAGATGGCTGAACACCCGCCTGCCTGTGGGAAGTGGGGAATGGATTCCTGGGTTTGCTTTGCTTGTGTGTGCGGCTTTTCCTTTCCCTATTAAACTGTCTTTATCTCAACCCACGAGTTTTCTCACTTTACCCACCCCGCTGTGAGGGGAGTGGGCAAGCAGCTGGGTGGGGCTGAGCTGCCGGCTGGGGTTAAACCACAACAAATGGATATCAACAAAAATATCCATACAATATTTGTTTATGTGTGTAACTTTATAAAAATAACATTTTTCAATGTTCAGCAAAAAATGAAATAAGAGCAAATATATCATAATTGCAGTGATTTAGCCTAATGACTAATTTCCACTACTGTTTACATCATGTTTTATGGCCTGCAAATTTTTTAAATGTAGGTGTTTTCCCATGAAAGAAGAGCTAAAAAGTAAGCAGCTAAAGTACAACAAATAGGCTAATCACGTTTTGGTTTGCCATCAGAAACAAGATGGTTTAACTTCCTTCCTCTCACAGTGTACAGATAAGCTTCACAATCGTCGATAAAGACTCAGTGACTGGTAGGTGGTGCAACTGCGACCAACGGCCCATGAGAAAATTGAGATTTGAAGGAAATTACCTTGTCAGAGAAAGCCCAGTGTGGTGAATGGCAGACCCGGAAAGGCGGCAGGCTGTCTGTGCGCTGTCCCTGTAGTAAAACGAATACAGTCCTCTCAGTGTTCCCTCCTGGTGGACACTCAGGGAAAGACATTCCCAGTATTAAAGCATTACTTTTAAATGGTATTCATGGGTCCGCCCACAAGCCTGTTGAGGATGTTGCCCATCACAGGCCTCTTAAGGGAAAGTCCAGTCGTGCACTTATGGTTTCATTCATGTATGTCTGTTTCATATAAGCAACCATGTATGTGGGGTTGTAAGCCAAATGACCAAGCATGTGTCTGGCCAGTGAGGTGAGCTGCCACGCTGCAAAGTCCACAAAAGCCAGAAGCTAGGTTAGTACAAACCTGGTTATTCCTCTGTGAGCAGATATGGAGACAAGTGCTGTGCTCCTTTCCTCCTCTCTTCTCTCTCTCACCATCCCCAAGATCAGAATCTTGGAAAAACATCAAGCCATTTAGTAACATGCACATGAAATTTCTACAAAACACACTATATATGACCATTAAGATGTTTTACAGCATTGTATTGCTACTTCACTTTTCCTTGGCATTGTCCAGCTGGGAATTAAGCATACCTCCCAAATATCAACAAATGACAGTCAGGAGGCATGGGACATATAATGACACATGTGAATATGAGATACATCACTCTGCAGCATATGCATACATCAGCTCAAATATTATAGCCAGATGCATCTCTAAACTCACTTCTTATCATCTGTGGCCACAGGTATGAAACCTGCATTTCCTTAAGTCAGAAAGATCCTCTGCTATAAATGAATAAACAAATTTAAAAAAGAAATTTCAGAACACAAATGATCAAGAGACGCAGGAATATTTCTGCTTGTTCAATGCATCTCTTTTGAATGCTTTTGCAATGGCTGGTTCTATGCAAGTACACAGGATAATTCTTGTTTAGGAATTTTGCCTGCCTGTCACTAAACTGTTGTCATTGGAAAAGGAGGACTGATTATGGGACCCAGTGTATTGAGTTATTATTTTTGTTAATTGGATATTCTGAAATGGTAATGGGCAACTGGCTCTAAGCAGCCCTGCTCGAGCAGGGGAGTTGGACAAGACAGCCTCCAGAGGCACCTTCCAACCTCAACCATTCTGTGAAATTCCAATGTCTTTCCCATGCTGAGCTACCTGCAGCCTGTTGGCTACACAGGTATTTCTTCACACAAGTGCCGGGTTATTTTGTCAAGTGCCTTCTAAGAGCAGATGTTCTTTTGTATACTCTCTTTACAGCTATTCATTCCCAAGGAACAAATTGCTCTTCTTCTGTCCTGCTCACAGAGAAAGAAAATCCCCGCTTTGATTCCACTTGTGCCATTTCCCAGTTGCTTGTCAATAGGACAAATTGCCCTGTCTTTCTCTCTTTCTCCCATTCATGCTAGTCCTCAAAGTCTTTGAAATCCTTTTCTCTTACTGAAGTAATATTCCAAATATTGTCGGCAATGCAACAACCTCTATTTGAACTCTTTTCAGTTCCCTCGCATGGTAAGCAATTCTCACTTGTTACAGGAAAGGAAGGATGGCCATTTTCACTGTTGGCAACATTCATTAAAAAAAAAAAAAAGTTCCAGAGAACTGTTAGTTCTCTCCTTGCACGTTCTTCTCCTTGCACGTTCTTCTCCTTGCAACTCTGATTACACTTTTGATTTTATTTAATTGTTTTGACTCGATTTTATGTCTTTTTTATACCTAACTGCACTCCTGATACCAAGGCAGATACTATTATAAACAGGAGATGAGAAGGATGTTAAATCAATCAAAATGACAGGTGCCTGCTGTCCTTACTGGTCCCGGTCTTGTCCATGTGCCCCAACGGATGTATCTTTGCTGTAGACACTACTACCCATAGGGTAAAGTATACAGTTTTAGGTGTTGGAGCAAATCCAAGCTCTGTTTGATGATGAAAGGCACAGCCAGCTACAGAAGCATGGGCAACAGACACAACTTACAAGCTGTCTGCAATGCCGAGAGGAAGTGAAATGTTTGAGAGAGAAGAATAGGTGTTGGCAAAATTGCTTGATCTGCATTTTAAAGGGAAAATTGAAATCACACTTCCATAAACTTGAGATATTAATCAATGAAGGGATGTTACTATGTGCTGGAGCCACTCTTTCCTCCAAGAATTCCTTTGGCTAAGAATCGGAGCTGATTCTTAAAATGACCCAGTTTGGAAATGGCCTGAAGCAAAAATAAACTTTTGTTTTTCTTTTTCTTGTTGAAATTTGCTGGTCCTCCATTAATTTTCAGAAAAAACCCCCAACCCTTAAACAGCTTAGTTGTCTTCCCCAAATAACCATGTTCAATAGCTACAAAACTGGTGCTAATGTCAAATTTAATTTTTCAAAAAAAGCAGATACAACTAAAAAGAGGAAGAAAAAAAGAGGAAATTGAAATTTACAGGGGCATTACAGCAAAAGCAGAGGCCATCTTTGCATTAACTGTAGGACCAAAAGTGATGATTTCCGTTCCTGCATTTAACTTACTATATAATGCTAGGAAGGTTATTTAACTTCTGTATCTCAGTTTTCCCACCTGTAAGGTATGTCCAGTGGAATGTTGTGAGGATTAATATATTTGTTGACCACTTTGAGATCTTTGGATATAACAGGCTATTGCACTGAACTAGCTCCTTATGGGACATCACACAGAATTAATATACAACACTGAAAGGCGTATCCTTTGGGCTGTTTGTTTTATTTTTCAGCGTCTAAACAAGTCGGTACACATTTATGGTAAGAGTGTTGTCTTCTACATCTTGGATTTTTTCCTTGATTGCAAACATTAAGGAGCATTTTAGGAAAAAAACTTAAGTAGAAATTTAATTTTGGAAAAGATATCTTACTATTGAAGTAAGTGTATCCTTCTGTCAGTTTACGCATAAGGGTGTAAAGTATTCTGTAGGATGAGGGCCAGAAAAATTTGCACCTCGGAAAATTCAATCCCTTCCATCACTCAGCACTTACAGTGGGTGAATTAACATCAGTCTCTGCCTAACTGGGCTCAGAACATCATGCGCAAGAACTGTAGCCACTAGCTGGTGGTAACATGGCCAAGAGTTTAAGCCAGGAAACAGTCATCTGAAAGCTCTTGGCTAGCTATCAGTTCCACCTGTTGACAAGTATTTGTTTTGTGCAAACACAGGTATTATTTGCAGAAGTAGAGACAGTCAGTGTTGCATAGGACCTTTAAATAACAAGCAGCAGCAAGGTCTTTCAAATCAATTGGAGTGAGCAGCAAGAGTTGTTATCAGCTTCGAATTGTCACAAAGTCGGGACTCTTTGCAACCTCAAAGGGAGATCAAGCTTTCCTAAAGGGTTGCCTTTGCAACTTTCTAATTAGGGATCATGTTGCCGTACATTTGCCACCAAGAGAGTAGTATTTCCCAGCCACCTAAAACTGCCTGTTTGTGGCATGCTTGATGGACGTGTGTGTGTCTGCTTGACTAGACTGGGTAGCTCAGGGCCTGTCTCAAGCCTAAACTCCATCAGGACCAGGAAACTTGAGTTCCTCAGTGCATACTGAATGAGGGACTTACTTAATGCATCTTTAGAGGCGTCAAAGCATTGGCTGCTACTTTACCTTAAAATACCTGGAGAAGGAGGTGGTGCTGATCTGCACCTCTTCTCTTTGGCCATCTAATGAGAAAGGATGTGAAGGCTGGCGTCCCTGTTGTAGGCACTTCATGTGACCAAGGGGCATGAACTGCACACCCGACTTCGCAGACAGTCCCACCACTGCAAGATTTCTGTGGGGCTCCTTCCACCTCCTAATACAATTTGAATAAGAGACCACAGAGAAAGAATGACAACCTTGCAGGTGGAGACTGTCACCTGGCTTCAGAGAAAGTCACGAGTTTTAGTCCTTGATATATGGTCTATTCCAGTACCATAAACCCTGTTCAAAGTGCAAAAATATAAAGCCAGTCCAAGTCACACAGGCACTATTTTAGCCTAACAGCCACCCACACATTTTGAAAGAAAGGCCTTGAAGAGAAGATTAAGACCTTTAAATCCTGAGTGGAGAAAATTACCTGCTCAGAGCATTTTGTAAAGCTCTGAAACCCTAGAAAAAGAAAAGGAAGGATTTAAAGCTGGCAAGTTAAGGTTATGTTTAGCTGGAGTGCAACCTCTGAATCAGTAAAAATTCTCTCTTTGGGAAACAGTGTTCACAGTACTCTGTATTTAAGAAGGCGCATATGCATTGGGGCTTATGGCTGGCAAGTTAAGCTACGTGAATGTGCCTTAAAAAGAGTGTTCCAGACGATGGCTGTGCTGGTGCCCAAGAGCCATGTTACAACCTTTATAGCAGTAAGAAAGTCGTTCCACAACCCGCCTTAACCTAAATTCTTTTTGTAGTGTGACTACTGAGCCTACCTTGAATTCTTGCACTTCTGCACCTTTTATTTAGTGCAATTAACCAGGTATGTTTGCTAAAGAAAGTCTAAGAACTTCCTCAACAGCCTATAAAAATCCTGCCTAGCAGAGCAGATCAATGAAAACAGCCCAGTTTCTTTGTGTGAGCTGATTTACTTTCCACCTTATTTCAAGTGATTTCTAAATATTGCAGAACATTGATGTTCAAAATAAAAATTAAGAAATATGCAACATCGTCTGAATGGATGAATAAATCCCTGCAGATCATCAGCCAGATAAACCTGTTCATTACAAAAGAGTCTCTAGGTAGTTAGCATGGAGATAAATCTGCATTTAGGCGATTTATAAAAAATTAATGAATTATCTTAAATGCATCCTTAGATACTACTGTATCGTTTTCTACCTATGGAGTTGAAAACTCAATCACTAGTGAAGAAAAAAATTGTAGTAGTTAATTATATAAATTTCTACATTTACATATTGATATAATTTTTAATTTAAATAATTCGACATGAACATTAACAACAGCAATAAGTAATAGATGTATGCTTCTAAGTAAGAAAAGAAGTTGTTGACAATACTCCTAATACTGAGGCACCTCTATAGTGACTGAGAGAAACCGTGGGAAGTACAGAGCAACCAAGACCTGATGATTTCCCTACCAGGGCAGTACCTTTCTCCCCAAGATATGCACCCATTAATCTTGGTCCAGTCTAGATTTCTCTCCTAATGATGGGGTTTCTATGCTTCCTTTAGGAAACTTGCACAGCTAAATAAATCACAATACTAGGAAGATTATCTAATATTAGAGTAACTGGTAATGCAAGAGAAGATCTAATATACCTCATTTTAAAGCTCCTTTTACAGAGTTACTACCTGCTGACTCTTTACACAGTGCTAAATTATTTCTTCTCCTGTAAATATCAATACCACTGAAATGACATTGGTCCCATTGCATATTCTTTCACCAAATATTTCACTCAGCCAAATATTACAGTTTTAAATAAACAGGGTTTTGTGCCCTAACCTAGCAAAGACTTGCATGTGGGTTTGATCTTTGTGTTCTGGGACATCAGCAGTTTCTATATACACCAGGTTTAGAAGCAAGTATATAGTGAGGTATTTGATAAATTAAAGATTTAGTATTTCTTACAAAGCTACAGAATTGCTGTTAGGTAGGACACTAACAGATGTTTTAATTTATTCTGTTCTCTGGCCTTTCTTATTACTTTTCTCCAAACTCCTCTTAGATTATAAAATTTCAAAGACTGAACTTCATTTTGAACTGAAGGAAGACGCCCAACTTTGATTTCATCATAACTGAATGAAAATGTGTTTTACCCCTGTGCTGACAAGCAGCTTTAATTTGCCTATGGAAAATTTAGAGAGAGGTAACCACAGATTTTGAAAAAAGCCTTGAACTGACTACTCCTTTTGAAATAAAGGCACTGAAATGTCATTGGCTTCCTTTTTTTCCTTTTTTTTTTTTCTTTTTGGCTATATTACATTGTTATACTCCCACCTTTTTTGTAGTTTCTGTAGTGTTCTGATTTGTCCATTCCAAGGGTTATCATGGCTTTGGTTTGGTTTTTTTTCATTGTAATAATTAGTATATTTCTAAAATTAGTCTCTTTTTAATTATAAAATGCAACTTTCCTAATACCTTTTCATAATACAAGCTTCAAGATCTTTTTGCTCTCTTGCATGCAGTACATTGAATTTCATACTGCCTACACATTTCACTATAAAGTTGCTTATCATTTCTTTTTAGTGTTTTACTCATCACTTAGAATGGGTTGAATGACAATGGCCCAGAAGCTTGTGTAAACAATTTCTTGAGCCCAATACATTAAATATGGTATTGCTTAAAATGTACCAGACTATAATATAATCAACTTCTTAACTTTGTCTTTGCATATATAGCTTCAAATTATTGCCACCTTTGCCACTTCCTTGTTCTAAGAAAAGAGTGTATTAGCCATTCAGTAACTAGCAATGCTATTGTAAGTTTCTCCTCTCTTTCATTCCAAACTTACATTTATGTTCCCAGTTTTATTTTCTTTTTCAAGTCACTCTTTATCTGACAAATACTCTGCTGAACTAACTGTGTTGGCCTTGGTAGAACTGTTTTTTTTCTGATCTCTTTAGACTTGCCTCATTTAAGTTACTTCTCCAATACAAATAGGGTAGAAATTGGAAGAGGAGTTGATATGAAAAGGGATAATAGCTTAGCAGTTTTTTACAGGGAAAATAATGGAAAATCATTATTTTATAAGAGCAATGAAGAATTTTTTGTCTTTTGAAAGTATTAGTGAAAAAGTAAAAAAAAAAGAATAACAGGTGGGATGCAATTGGTAACTGTCAAATATTTCCAGCAGTTGCCACAAATCCCTAAGCAATCCATGAATGCCTAATATTTACAACCACAAAATTCTCATAAGGATGGCAATGCTATTTTAGATTTTTTCCCTTCTGTTGTAATAAGCTAATTATTATTAAATTAATGTAATCTGTAACTTGAATACAGCTGATCCACTACAAATGCAGGACCTGGCAGAACAGTGGTTTGGAACATTAGCATGCCGGGGAGTTGAGCACCATGTCCTCTCACCCATTCACCACTTTGTAGCAAGAGATTTATTTTGCCCCTTTTTTGTCCTTTACAAAATCATGACTTTAGAGTAAGTTATGGTCTTGAAAAAACACAGTTAGTTATGGATTGCTGCTTAACTTGTCAAAACAACTCAAGGCAAATGAAGCCTAACCATGGTGAAATATTGGTCTGCTTCATCACAGTACAAGCCTATATATAACCACTGATGAAAACTGAAAAATGATAATTGAATGCCAGAGCTTTGTGCTATTATACAAAGATCAGAGATGGTGTCTCCAACACAGACTTGAACATTAGCAGGACAGGACCTTGGTTAATGCCTTGTCAAGATACTCAGTAGCTTCCAACTGTCGCTGGAAGAACCCCTGTCCTCTGCATGACTCCGGAGAAGGGATCTGAACACAGATTTCTGTGTCTGAAACTTAAATGCCTACGTCCTGTTTAGCTTTCACCTAACACAGACCTCCTTCAAGTTTGCTCTAGAAGCAGTTCAGTTATGTTGCAACTATCTTATGCTTCAGCTCTGTTGGATCCACAAATTCACAGATGTTTCCTCACTTACAAACATATCTGGAATATACTTAAGAAAATAGAATACAAATTCCTCAGAACTTGGTCATAACCTACTTTCATATAATAAAACATTGTTTATATAGATTTGTGGCATTGTGTCCTCTCTGCTGAGTTTTGGATAAAGGAGTTTCCTCCAGGAATATACCAGTAATTATTTGTTGCTAATTCCTTATTAAGAAGAAGAAAAAAAAAAAAAATTGCTGTACTGGACTTCCAATTTTTCCTTGCCCTTTGGGTTTAAGGACTGGAAAACTTTTGAAGGCACAGAGGGCTAGAGGCACAAAGACTTCTTGAAATTGAAGTCTGTCATACTTAAGGAATTCCCTTAGTCCAAGTTAGGTTCTCTAGCCTTTCGCACAGCTGTGACTCTGTGGATGACAGGCAGATCTTTTACATATTCCACGTTTTTCCTTCCATAAGAGCATTTCACACCTTAATGAAAACAACATGCTAATTAGCAAGCTAGTATCAGTAGTATTTGCATTTTTTTAATTAAATAAAAAAAAATAAAAAGGAAAATGAGCTCTGCTAAGATTGTGTTTTGACAGCACTGTGTATCCTGATCTGCTAGATGAAGACAATATATTCTACAATGTCTTCAAGACTGAAACAGAAACAGAGGCTTCAGAGAAGTTACCAAGTTCTTTCAAAAAATATTAAATAAAGATGTAAGAACAGTTTATTCCTCCAATGCCTTATAGCTTACCTCCTCACACCTCTTATCTTCCAGTCCAATCTCAGAGGGGGGAGATAAACATTTGAAAGATCTACTAAGCACACTACAGACTTCTATGAGAAAATAGCTAAAGTGAGAAGGTGTTTGGATAGAAATAAGAGCAGCCACATTTTGGAGTCAAAGCCCATGACGGGTGTGGAACCATATCAGAGTTCAGTCATATCAGCTACAGAAATAGTATTCCACACTACAGTGAGTCTTAGATCATTTCATACCTGTCTGTGTAGCTCATATGCAGAGAAAAGCAATAATGAATATTGATTCAGTGAAACCTCTGGGACTGGTGCCTGTGCTCTGGTAAATATATGAGGTTGAACTCTATTAGAAAAAAAGTCATGCTCTTTGCATGCTCTGTGGTGCAAAATTATAGCTTCCAAAAACCAAGACATCCTTTGAAAGCAACATGACATTCCTCCATGCATATACTTTTGTTGCTTAAGGTATTTTCTCATCTTAGAAAAGAGGACAAAGGGGAGGGGGTTTGGGTTTGTGTGGCGGGGTTTTGGTGGCGGGGAGGGGGCCGCAGGGCCGGCTCCTGTCAGAAGCTGCTCGAAGCTCCCCCGGCTGCCCAGAAGGGGAACCCCAGTGAGTCGGGGGATCGGAATGGGAGAGGAACCCCTCTGCGGGTACCGAAGGAGACGGCAGGCTGTTCTCAGGTTGGGTTTTACTTCCCAATATCCTTGTTTTGATTGGATTGGTAGCAAAATAAATTGATTTTGCTTCTTCCCCAAGTTGAGCCTGTCTTTTGCCCGTGACCGTAAGCGGGGAGTGATCCCTCCCTGTCCGTGTCTCGACCCACGAGCTTTTTGTTCTCTTTCCTCCTCCCCATCCCACCAGGGGGGAGGAGTGAGCGAGCGGCCTCGTGGTGCTTTGTTGCCGGCTGGGCTGAAACCATGACAGCAGTGAAAAAGATATTTTCCCTTTTAATACCCATGAGGAATCAGAGAAACAGAGAAAGGTCTGGGTTGTAGCTGTTCTGCAAAAAGTGCAGAGCCATAACCCTCATATCTGCTGGAGGATGCTGTCCTCAGCAGTTGTGCAAACACAAAGCATAATCTTTTTTTCCTAATACAGGCCAACCGTAGACACCAGAGATTTAGATTTCAAACAGCTTTCTATGCCGAATCAAGAAAATTTATGTCAGGGAGTGATTATGTTAACAAACTGTTGTTTACTTTTTCGCCTTTGATTCTGGCAGTAAGGAACTTCAATCATGCTCTGAAACGACTGTGCAGCAATCTAACTGAAATGCAACCAGTAACAGCAAAGAGCAGCACTAAACAATCTTGAGTTAAAGTTGTAGTGTTCAGCCACAGAGCGCCAACATTATAGACCGTGAGGATGACATCTGAGGCCCTGAACTTTCAGTGGGTACTTTCCATTGATTTCAGGAGTGCCGCGATTTTAGACAAGAACTGCACCTTCACACAAAAGGTATACTCTCTCTCTCTAAAGGTACAGCGTGTCTTGAATAAAGGGATATTAGCTCACAGAAAAAAACATTGGAAGGGGCTTTTGGAGGTCATCTAACCAAATCCCCACTCAGAGCAAGCCCAATGAAAGCAGGTTGCCCAGGGTCTTGTCCAGTAAAACCTTGGATGTTTCCAAAGGTGGAGACTTGCCAACCTGTCTGGACAACCTATTCCAGAGTTTATCTAGCCTCATACTAAAAAAAATTTCCAAGCTATCGGATCAAAATTTTCAGCCTCCAGAAACTATCCCTCACCAGCAGCACAAGCCCACCAGAATTTCCCCCAAGAAGATACAGCTTCTAGAAGATGTCCCTTGGTGTTCAAGCCTGGAAACCACTCTGACAACTGCTAATTAGTTTTCTGGAATCTCAGCCTCCAAATGGCCCAGCTGATAATGAGAAATAGGAAATTAAAGTTGATATTCACGATGCTGGAAAATTCTTTCATGTTGTCATAGTATGTTGTTATTACCTATGATAAAGTTAGAGCAAAAATCTTGCGAGTCAATGAAAAGCAAACCACAACAACTGCTTTTGAAAACTACTTTTTTTCCTCCCCCATTTTATCATAGCCATAATTTCTGGGGGAAAGTCAGGGATTCAGATGATTTTAGAGAGTTACAATTATTTAAATATTTACAGCAAACTATCTGTATTTCTAAGTGCTTTCCGGAAGAGGAATCCCAGAACATGAATGCAGTTGCTACATAAAGAACCATTTTTATCATGTTGTTCAGTTGATGCCTTAGCTATGACTGGGGAGAATCTGTTCTGTCTGACACTGGTTGGACCAAAAGTCTCTTGAAATCATTAGGTAAAGATATGCGTGTGGAAGTATGACTGTATTTAAAGGTAAACTTTTGGAGGCAGGCAAGGCTATTCAGAGTTTAAAGGATTTGCAAAGCCAGGAATATTTGTATGTGATCAGTGATAGGCCAAAAAGGGTGACTCTGTGCTGCAGCATGGCTTGATGCAGAACAGCCGCTTACCTGTCTTGGCATGACATTGTGCTGAACTAAAAATGTCTGCTGAGAAACTAGGCTTCCTCAGCTGAATCACCATTCTCGATTAATACATGTAACCAGTGTCTGCAGCAGTGCTTGCTCCCATCCAGTCAGCTCAGATTAGGAGAAGCACAAGCTAGATTTTGTCTGAAACTAACAATGCGAACAGATCATAAGAAAATTTTCCTTTTTTTAGGTCACACTGAAATTTGTGGGACTGTGGTTGTGAAAAGTAGAGCTGATGGCCGGCAGTCGCCCCCAGGGACCACTATACCTGTCACTATCACAAAATTAGAGAAGGAGCGAGCACTTTGCAGAGTTTGTTAGTTCCCTTGGTGGTGTTTTACTATTTCAAAATAAACGAGAGCTATACTTGGCACACTACTGAACTGTTAATGGCATTTGAAGGGTGAAACCCCCCCCAGTCCTAAATCACTATATAGAAAGTTGCTTGTTAAGATTTTCTAAGATATAGGGGGATAAGGAGATCAAGTACATTTTATTTGCCCACTGAGGCAACACCTCTTCTGTTTGAATGCACAGAATTGCTTGCAGTGTACCCAAGACATGCATTAGAAAACTGTGCCATTACAGCTCATTAGTGAATGGAACAAGGAAGTCAGTATTGTAATTTGCCCAGCTTTTAGTGAATTATCGTCATACAATTACAGTACTGTCTCCCACAGTTATGACCCCATTGTAACCTTTGCTGGGAGAATACCGACACTGGAATTTTTAAAAGCTTTTGCCAGCATATGATCTAGTTGCTGTAGGACAAGGAAGTTATATATTCTAGCGGTACAAACCCCTGAATGCCAGTTTGTGTGTGCAGTATTGTCTAATTTGCACTTCCTGCATGGATGAAAGCACTTGGCCTTCAGTCTCTGACCTCCCAGTCTACCTACGAGTGCACACAGGGAACAGCAATGCAAGCCCTGGAGCATCTTGTTGCTGTAGTACATGATTAGGTAGAAATCAAGTAATGCCTGGCAGTCTATTTTTTCTCATTCTTTTGACAGATTGGGGAAACATTTTAACGCTGGGGTAAAATGCTACCTTAGCTATGGAACCTTCAGAATAATGCAATTCCTCCTGCGTCAATTTTCTGCCTTTCAGTAACTCTGGACAAAACCATAATAAAATTTCAAGGACTCAATGTGCAAAAAATATATTAACAATAGAATGGTATATAACACTGGTGTAACTTGATGACATCAACACAGTAGCAAGAATCAATGACAATAGAGCAAGACTCAGTGTTGATTGCATCACAGGTACTGACTTGCAAAGCACAAAAAATTTACTGTCAGTGTTTAGAAAGTGCTTGGAGGCTATTCTATAATTCGAAGAAAAGAAATTTTGTGAATAAGTTTAAAGTGCTATAAAGATCTTAGCATAGATTTACAACCATTGATTAAGACATAGTTCTTTTTGAAGCCAATTTACTGGTAATCTATGCATAGTGTATGTCAGAATAAAAATTTAGTTTTAGAAAGAGTGAACATTCTGTAACAGTCAATAAAACAGACTCTCACTGTGGCTAAGAATCTAGGGAGAAAATAACAAACTTTTATTTTCTATAGATGTGTCTACTCTGATTAAGGATGAAGAAATGATAGTCTGGGAGAAAAAAAAAAAAGAATCAGTACCTGCAAAAAATCAAAAAGATAAATCTTGAAGCTCTTAAGAGATTTTTTTTTCTGCGCATCGGCTTCTGGCCAAAATAAAATGACTTTTAATTCCTTTTTTTTGCATTTAATAATAATTGCTCTTGAGATGTCTTTGCATTACCTCATAATCTCAGAGATATGCACAGTATGAACCACAGGCATGGACTGTGCAGAATTTTGCTGTGCTTCTTCATTCATGTTGGCTGGGCTCCTCTTGAACTCTCAATCTGTGCAAGCCTAAATTTTCAAGAGCTAGAAACTTCCTCCTCCTTTCCCTCTGACTCCATTTCTAAAGGAAAAGTGAAGATTCTACTTGTATTCTTGAGAATGCAACGCTGATGACAAAATTATTATCATTTTGCAATGAATTCCCCACAACTGAACCTTTGCACCGTGTGCAACAACCCTTAAATTTCAGATGGGCACAGGAGTGTCCAAAATGACTGCATACACAAGAAAGTTAGATGTGTTGTTATGCATTTCTTCTTAATGGTGGAAATGGTCACTGGAAAAGGAGGAAAAAGGTTTCAGATCATTTTTTTACCTGCGGTTCTGCAACCACCTGCACTGTGTATGTTAGGTTCATCTGAGATCAGAGCCTATCACCTGAGACCTCGTTCACCTTGATGGTGAAAACTAGGTGCAGAACAAGGGATATTTTCTGAATGACCTACTCCTTACACAAACATAAACATGAGGAAGTCCTTACTCTTTGGCTGGTGGATCAAAAATTGCCTCCTAAGAGAGATCAGGTGGATATATCCATCACACTGCCAAATTGCACAAGTATATTGAAGCTGAATAAAAAAATTATTTAACAATCTTCATAATTTTTTGAGATAACTCCAATACAGGTAGAACAAATCAAGACCTATTGAAAGCAGGTCTATATCTTCCTAATTTGGTCATGGTTAAAAATGAACCTATTCTGTTTATACAGAAATCTTTGCACATCCACACTGAAACTCTGAGCCTAAACTAGTTCTCCTATTAACACAAGATGACAGCTGTCAGTGATGTTTATGAACAGGAAACACACTTTGGGAAATATTTTGCTCTTACTTGAAGACTTTCCTCTTAACCTACAAAATTCTCAAGACTCTGAAGGGTGAGAAAAAAATGATAAACTGTGTTTGGCAGCAAAGGCATAAAGGTGGCAAATAACCATGTAGCATGTTATTATTTTTTTAATACATACGTATATTTTAGAAATAAACAGCTGTACTTTCTATTAACTCAGTTGTGTGGCCCCAAACCCAACAACTTTTTTTTGTGTTAACCATGTGTGCATCTTACTGTGGTTAAAAGTTCTCATTTTTCTGACCTGCACAGGGCAGTTTGCAACTACATGGCAATCTGCCGCAGAGTGATGTATTTGCCCACAGAAAACAACAAGAGGTAGTATAATAAAAAGTGGTGCTGTGCAATGCTCTCTGTGGACAGGCACAATCACTACAACAATAATGATGAATAGCAGAACATTGTATTAACTCAATGCATTTTACCCATTTATGCTGAATCATGGCACAGAGAACAACATGAATGTATTTTCTTTCTTTTTCAACTGCTCTAGAAGGATAACTTTGTGGAAAAAAAAAAAGGAAAATAACTGCATGGTATTAACAAATAATATGCCAATACTCTGATAGTAAAGCATCACTCTGCTAAGTATGAATGCATTAGGGTTCAATAAAGCAGAGGAAGGGTTTTATGTTTGAACCATAGACATCTGTCTGACTTCCCTTAGCTTTGACCACTGCCAAGTGTTTCTGAAACTAAATCCTCCATAAACTGTCCTTCTGAGCTACTTGGGCAAGCACAAAAAACTTAATGACAATGTAAGTTTTTCTAGCCTGTTAGATACATTGAGAGAGAGCAGCATCAACAAGACAGGAGAGAAAATGGACTGGTTACTGGTGCAAGACGTGTTATCTCTAGCAACTAAAAGACTAATCACTAATGATCATCCATGTTTGGATGAATACACATGTGCTGCTGTGGTCAAATAGATGCGGAGGGTTGCTGTGCTCTTCCTCTCTGGAAATGCTCAGGACACTTTAAACTGGCTCATTGTTGCCGCTGCTCCTCTGCCCTTCATCTCTGTCATCAGCCTGGAAGTGAAGGCGTGCATCGCTCTGGTCTGAGGGCACTGCTGGCGAATACTGCCTGCCAAGCACATCGTGCTACTCTCTCATTCTCCTTTACGTTTTCCTTTTTATATTCCAATGCAAATTTAAAAACACTGCAAAAATTAAAAACTACGCAGCTTGGTGCTCTTTAATAGTGGGATTTATGAATGAGCTGATCTAACATGAAGAATTAGTACATTTCTCTTTTGTTTATGGGTACCGGACTATAGCTCATGGCCATCAGCATCCAGAACTGTCAGCATGCTGCTATGCATGATCAGTCTGTGGGAGACAGAGATGAACTGCCATTTGTGCTCTTTAATGCATTAGCCTATTTTTTATTCAGTGTGGTGTTCCTAAGGAAGCCTGAATGCCCTAGTTGTTTTTGTTTGACATTGCCCTGCATATAAAATCAGTAGGAGTTTTATTTTCATAGGCATTCATCACTGTTTTTAATGTCTGTAGATATTAGAGACAGAGAGAACAGTCAAGCTTAAATGCATGTTTGAAATAATGTTTGCTAGAGTTGTATAACCAGTCATGCTCTGAAGTCACAGTACTTGATACTTGATCTTGTGAAAGACTCCTACGTTTGTATAATTAGCTACATGGCTGAAGTAACACTTGGAAGGACAAGTTTATTCCTGTGTAATATTTAATGAAGCTTTTTGCTCGCTTTTGTGCAAGGATCCTGTGCTGCTCTAGTGCTGTGATAACTAAGGAGCACATTTCTACATGAACCTACGTACATAGGCGCAAGCTAAAGGAAGCACAGGCTGAAGAAATGTAAATCCTTTGACTTTCTCCCAATCCATATGGTTCTCTGAATGAGGAAAAAGAAGTAAATGTTGCTGAAAAATTTTATTCTGGGTACTGCAATGTTGAATATGAAGGATGTTGCTGACAAAAACACACACATCTTGCTTTTGGGTCAATAACATCCACAGAGAATAATTCTTTATAACCAGTGCTCCCACAGTGTTTGTATGACTTTGCTACGGACCCTGCATGACAACTCACCTGAGGACCCCAGGAGACCCTGACGAGCCCTCCGGAGCGCGGTCCCGCTGGAGCACTGAGGTGGAGATCAGAGGGACGTGGCAGGGCACGGGACCTGCCCCCCGTGCTCCCCGCTCCCTGCTCCACCACGTCCTCCGCAAGATCAGAAGTCCTAGGCTCCACCAGCCGCCCTCCACCCGTACCCTGACTCCAGCACGCCGGGTGCGAGCCTTCCCCGTCCCCACGGATGGGGACTGTGTGGCTTGCACCTACAGCAGGAGGTCACGGCTCCGACAGAAGCGTGCCCCAGCCCTGCGCTTGTGGCTGCAAGGGCACGTGAAGATGGAAGAAGTACACAGCGCTCCTCCTCAGCTCAGCAGATAGTTTTGGAAAGGCCGCGCACATAACTGCACCTCTGCCGCAAAACTTGGACGGAGGAGGCAGCTGTGAAATCGGCAGCGTGGAGAGCGTTGCAGGGACGTGTAGTAGTTGCCTGCTTTGCCTTAAGACAGACCCAGGCAGAGCCGCACATGATACCTGCCCCGGCCGTGCCCCACCGCTGCGGAGGGATGAGTGCTGGGAGGACGGACGAGAGCAGCGGAGACACAGCACCCTGCGGAAGCGAAGAGGGTATCCTTGCTGGGCGTAGGGTCCCACATTGCAGTGTCCCAGATAGCTATGCACTGGGGAACGTGATCTTTGGTGAAGGTGGAAAGAAAAGCGGCCAACATTCAGTTTGAAAAGAACATGTGCTTCTGAAAAATAAGTAAAAGAAAAGAAGAAAAATGTGAGAAATTCAAGAAAGGGCAAGCCTCTCCCCCTCCCTTCCACACTAACAAAGTAACTTTACTGAGAAGAAGTAGGGAACTCACAAGGAAGGGTAAACTTTCCTTTGAAACTTGTTATGAGGAGTAAATGCATTCTGATTCAAAAATCAGTTCAAATGAGTACAAAATTATACATCTTCTGGCTGCAGTTGCCCCAAGTGAGGTGATCTCTTCCCCACCCACTCATTGCTGCTTCCTAGTTAGAGCTCTTGCCTCCAAGCTGTCAGTCACTTTGGTCAGAAAGGGCCGTGTGGGAAAGACCTGCTATTTAAAATGCTTTAATTACCCTCAGCTGTTTTGAGTCGAACAGAGCAAATGTCCTCTATAATTTTGGCACTACTAGACAACCTTGCATTCCTTAGTGCAAGCCTCCTTCCTAGTTTCTGTAGCTCATGCCTCTTTCTCAAACACCCTTAATCATAGGAACGTCTATCGGGAGGCGTTGGATCTCTTTCTTCCTTTTTTAAAAAAAAAAAAAAAAAAAAGCCTAAAAAGTGTTACTTTGTGCTGCTACCAATTATTTCTTCCTGTGTTAGTGGGATCTCCTACTTGGAAAGCTGATCTGAGAGCATTCAAATCCACATCCTAACACTCCTTAATTCCTTAATGTGTACGGCATTTCACTATGGGCAAATTACCTTTGAACAAAATAAATTGCACAGGAACAAACTTATTCAGAACAGGCGTTTGTTACTGCTGGAATGGGGGCATTTAAGGCTTGGTTCCTGCAATTTACTTTTTGTTTCAGGTTGCTTAGTGGGAAAATAAAGTATGAGGAGCAAAGTTGGAAGAAGATAAAATGAAAGTCAGGCTCCAAGTATGTGGATTTTTTTCTTACAAATTCCTGTCATCATTAGAAATTTCTTTTTGATATAATAATATTTGTTAAAAAATGATTGGAGTTTATGGTGAATAATAAAAGTATAAAATCAATTTAAATATAGATCCCTTAATAATTAGAGTACTTAATTAACTGCAAATATTTCAGGATTTCTCTCTTTCTTACACTTTCTTTGTGGTAGTACTTACCCATGATTTCTATTTCTTTCCTGTTTAATAGTTTCGAGGTCAGAGTTTCTGTCAAATCTTTAGATTTTGGAAACCTACAGAACGAACCTCTTTCTTTGTTTTGGTTCATCTGCTTGTCTTTCAAAGATTCAGAAAAACAGTGTTAACACTTTGACTTCTAGCTTTTGAAAAATCAAGCTATGACAGACTTATCAAAGGAAGCAGCTCTCATCAAACATGACAATAGAGGTTGATTCCTCTTTCATTTCAGATGTTACATGCAACATGATGCAGTAACAGCTGTGTTGAAAACAGTGGATATTACCTTCCTTATTAGATTTCTTCCTTATTAAAATTTCTGTTGCCGTAAAATTT
The DNA here is from genome assembly GCF_026419915.1 of Harpia harpyja. Taxonomy (NCBI): domain Eukaryota; kingdom Metazoa; phylum Chordata; class Aves; order Accipitriformes; family Accipitridae; genus Harpia; species Harpia harpyja. The sequence goes on along the minus strand of NC_068942.1, from coordinate 31,537,422 downwards.
TGTGCTGCTTAGTCTCTAAAAATTGTGTTTTCTTGGAAACAATAATAATAATCTGAAGAGGAAAAATAGGCCTCCATTCTAAGCGTATTATCACAGAGGTAATGTCTTATTACAAATGCTGCCATCCAAATAAATGACTGAAGAACTACATAGTTTCCTTTCCACACCAGTGTGGATTCCAACACCCCTTAATACTACTGAAGTCAGGCATAACCATTAGGTTAAACTACTGCAAGTCCACAGAGGTTTAAATGTCGATGCTACGGAGGGACTTCAGCTCTTTCAACAGCGATCTTCCACTTAGGCAACAAGAGTTGACGGCAGTTTATCATTTTGATTCCCATTTCTAATCTGCTGAATTAAAAATACTGATCCTAATCTACAGGACACTGCATGCTACATGTTAAAATGTGGATGTTCCAAAGTGATAAGCTATATTTACATTGCTTTAGGCAGTAAACTTGGGTGAACCACCAGCAGGATAATTCAGAGCAATTAAGGTAGAAGCCAGAGTTGCTTATGGAGAGCCCACATCAACGGGAAGCAACTGGGGAATGCCCACGTAGGGTGCTATCTTGCTCATTGGCTGCGTGGGGACTGCAGGCAGCTTTGCAGGGCGATTTGCAGTTTGGTACATGTGCACAGCCAACTGGAACCATCTAAAAGAAAATGCCAGGCTCAAGACTACGTCTACCTATCTGCCTCGAGGCTTAAAATCAGTTGCCTATTTACAGTCAGATCACTCCTTGGCGGCAGAGCACCTAGAGAAAGAAATAGCACAATTCTTGCACAATTGTTTAAAGGCACTTGAAAAGTAGGAGGTAAGATTTCTATGTCTTCCTTCTTGTCCAGAGTGGATTTGAATTAGCTTGTCCTGCTTCTCAACCAAACAACCACGTATGGAAATTGGTTAAGGTTAATGTACCCTTTGCCCTTCACCACTCATCTAATGGCAGGATCATTCCCCTGGGAGATGGGCATTCAACTGGTTTAGGTAGCTGAAGGACAAAGCAAGTGGAGCTGGAATCCCAGGCTCCTGGTTCCCGCATGAGTGCACTGGTCACAAAGTTATTGTGCAAAATACTTTCTTCCAATACTGTCTTCCTCCTTGAGACTTTCCTGCCCCTCCCTCCCTATTTTGCAAAACAACCTCTCTGCTGTGTGTTGAAATGGTTCCTGTTTCTCTGTATCATTTACAAATTATGTTAAGGATCTAGAAGGTTAATGCTCATCCCTGCCCAGCTCTGATTTGCCACAAAGCTTAGACAGCAGTTGCAAGTGTAATTGGCAGGACAGCATGCTTGCTAAAATTGGCAGAAGACCAAGATTTTGGGCTCCTATTAAAAAAAATGTACCAAAATGAAGGCAGCAATAGATTTCCAGTGCCTTTGGGGAAAAGGCAGTATTTCACAGTTTACCATCTGAATCACTCTCGAAGGATGTGGTTACACATTCTGTTTTCCTGAGTGGAAGACCTGGCTCAATAAATTTCTCTCTCTCACTACAGTGAGAGACCCAGATCTGATTTTTACTCTCTGCCATGCTAAAGGAAACCCTTCACCAACCCACGGTGAGTAAACTGCAGAACATTGATGGGAACAAGAGCCAAGGTAGAATTTTTCACCAAATAAAATGTATTGTGAAACTACAAATTTATTTTCAGGTTGCTAAAGCAAATCAGATTTGATATGGCCAAATGTGATACAAAGCACAGATCAAATTTGATTAACCTGCCTAAAGCTATGAAAGAACAAACCAGCGACAGGACAGGGTTACAGGACAGGCTAAGGGACTGCCATTGTAACTACAGAGGAGACACATTATTTCCCAGTAGTTCTTGCATTTCCAGTTCGGAGGACCCAGCCTGAAATGTGGTGAGTGCCTGAGATTCTGGTTTGACACCACAGTCAATCCAGTTTTAGGGATGCAAATACTGTATCTGTATATAGAATCATAGAATCATAGAATATACACAAAGGGTCAGCCTGGTATAAATTAATTTAAAAACAAAATTGACAGGTTAACGTTTTATTGTCAGACCAGACGTCTGTGACACATTTATGCTATGAATGATCTGCTAAGTGAGGTACTGCCACTGTAAGCAGGTCAGCTGGGATTCTGCTCACCTGTTTCTAACAGTCTTCCCTCTCTCCCCTTTTTAATCAGTGGAGAGATAAGGCCATTCACAGAAGCTACCTGTTTAATCAAATTTTAAATCTAATTTACAGTGAGATTCACACACAATGACAGTTACTTTAATGACAGCCTAGGGCAGAAACCTCAGGTGTAGACATCTACATTACAGGTATCTCTTCCATTACAGCCTGCTTACACTGGAAGTTTTGTGATATGAATGTCAATATTCTCATTTACAATTCCCCTTTAACAATCTCAGGATGATTTAGTTAAAGAATGCCAGTTTTGGTTTAGAGCTCTAAATTGGTAATTTGCTTGCCAGGCCAAATAAAAGATTTTTTACAAAACAAGACTTTTTGTATTTGGAAAAAAAAAAGGGGGGAAGAAGAAAAAAAAGCTCCACTGTGGTTTTCAAGTTTGAAAAGTGAGATTTTAAAAACTGTTCTGACTTTTTACAGTCTTTCTGATCTAGGCCTAGGACCAATTTGACAAATACTTTTCACTCTTCTGAAACTGCATTTTCAGAAAAATAAGTTATCCTGCTTATAAAAACCAAACTAGAACCCCACAAACAAACACGCTGTCCTCCCTCAGTCACTTCTTGATGAAAAGTGTTTCTCCACTTACATCACAACATATGCAATCAGTTATATCACAACATATGCAACAATAATATGCTTATAGAACGGCATGTTTCCATTACCTTTATAGGTCCTTACATAACCCCAATAACTTCAGTGTGTATGTCCAGATACAGTTACTAAATAGGCAGTTGTTTCATTGAAAGATTTGGTATGATTTGATTTCCAAATGTTAATGGATGCTTAATGGTCATTATTTTTTTTCTGCTGGATTATTTTGGTTTGTAGGTAACTTTTTATTGATTTATTTTTCATTTATCAGATGTTCCTATTGCTAGCCTCCAGGCACATTCAGAATAAAAATATCTTAGAGTTTAGTTGTGTATTACTTTCATTAAAGCAATCTAGTGATAACTATATTAGGTCTGTTATTTCTGACAGCTTTGATGTCACTTTTAAATATATCTGCTACTACAAAGGAAATCATTAAGATCAAAGCACTGAAGTAATCAATTTGCATTACATACTGGGAGAATTAAACAGACAACAGTAGTCACCAGCACTACCTTGCCAAACCACATCCAAATTAGCTACACGCTAAGACCCTTCCCACCAGATTTTCACCCAAATACACCCATGGTGAAGGCAAAGAACCTCTCTGGACAAATTATCCCTAACTGTAACCTCAGAGAAGCTTCTAAAAGCAGTGCCTGAAATTCCAGTATTTTAGTAAGTCTTTCACCTGAGCCAGTTTTGGGGTTAGCTCAGCGGATAAAGCTACTGCCATGTCAAGACAAACTGTCATCTCTACTGGCTGCCCATCGGCAGTCCGCAACCCCCAGCCTCTGACACTAATGAGGGGAATCACTGCAGTCTGCAGACTCACTCTAAGCTTGCAGTAGATAGCGTACTGCGGCTACTGTTGTGGGTTTGGACCAAAAATGCAACTGCACGCTTTCAGTCTGAACATCAGCTGACGAGAAAAAAGCCAGGGGGGAATGGACACTTCCGACTTTTGGGAAGACATTGTATGCTCTTGCACAGATACTGCTTTTCTTGTTTCCTCCTTGCCCAGTGCTCTCAGCTGAGACTTGAAAGTCTGCATCAGCCAACAAATCGCAGCCTCCAAACCCCACTGAGCTCAGAAACTGGATCCCTCAGAAGACCTGGCTGCACACTGTGGGTCAGCTCACTTACCTTGCAGCACCTGTAAAACTGTAGCTTTTCTTTCTACAAAAAATGATCAAAGCAGTTGCCCTATAAAATACTGGTTTGAGTTCCATAAATGCTATCCTTTTAAGGCTGTAAATGTACTGCCATTTATTTGCTTGTTGGTTGGAGTTTTTTTTCAATTTTCTTCCTAGAGTTTACAAAAAGAAAGGCAAATTAATAACTGGGACTCATGAAACAGTCTCCTGGGAGTCTCATTTATGTGAAAGTTCTCATGTCTGCACTCCACTACAATAATACAGGTCTGTATCACTGTATTCAAACCAATGTCTAATAACCGAAACACATGTCAGTTTGTGTACGTCATATCATAGAGCTACAGAACCAAGGTAGATCTTGGCATGAAATGGAGGAGCAGTGCATTGCTCTGGTGTAAACTTGTATATGTGTTTCTAAACTAAATAGCTTGTTTCAGCTCATTTTGACTTACCCACTAAAATTTTCTGAAATGCTTTTGGAAAGGAAGCAGAACATTAGCTTGACATGTGCTTTCTAAAAAATGTAAAAGCACATCAAAATAGCAGCCTGTATTTATTTACATGTAAGAATAAAACCCAGAGTATCTTTGCTCACAGGGAAAGCTTCCACAAAGGATGTCACTTTTATATGAGAGAGAAACGGAGACTGTGTCAGAGAGGCAGACAGGTAAAGGACACAATCAGGCTGTCCGCAGAACCTGTGCCTCCTTTCAGGGGGGAATCCCTTTGTGGGATTAATCATGTATACTGCCGAGCGTGGGAATAATAGTGGAAGGTCATTGAAGTTAATGGAGTTCCCAACTAAGGAGATTCCATTGTAGCAGTGCTGAGAAAATGCACCTATAATTTCCTCACCTCTTCTACTATGTTTGCTTCGGAGGACCCGATCGGAAAAGCAGCAGCTAGCTCAGTCCGTTTCAGCAGCACGGGAAATCCCTTTTGAAGGCTCCTGCTCTGGGTTTGAAAGCACTGCAATCACACGATCCGAAGTGCCAATCCAATATAACCTCTGCTCACTCTACACTGTTCAAAAAGGATGATGACAGGTTAATTTTATACCAGCAGACTTCACACCAGACGAGGGATTGCCACTCTATGCAAGACAAGTTATTGTTTATCCTCCCAGCAGGTACAAAAGCATAAAGCTGGAATAAACGCCACGACACGTGTTCTGGTTCACTCGGCAGACACGTGGCGAGGGGGACCAGACAGGTCCTGCTGCGACCCGGCAGCGCACAGGTCGGGTACCGATGGTCGCAGACTCGCGGTCTTAGGGGCGGCCGGGCTGGCGTGCCTGGCCCCACCGTCAAAGCTGGAGAAAGGTGAGCCTGTGCGAGAAAATCATCCAGGTGTTGAAGGTTTAGGGCTCCTTTACATTTGAAATGAATGCGGGTCTAAGCAGCGCGCAGACTTACAGCACGTGTTGAAAAGAGCTGTTCCTTCCGAATGCAAATACTCACTCATCAGAAACGGATCTGAGGAGTGCAGAGAAACTCCCTGCCATGTCAACACAGTGTTCAAAGTTTGAGAAATATTTAAAATTATTGGCATAGATTGTCCTCTGTCTTCCCTCCTGTGTGATCATCTCTGTCTTTATAAAATAACTTGCCAACATTTTTTTTCCGAATTACAAAACAGGTTTTAAAAACAACAACAAAGGCATTTGGGAAATCAGGTCCTGAGACGAGTCCAGCTATACAGCTCAGTTGTAATAAAAAAAGTCTGTTCCTGTGTATTCAAAAAACTCTTCAAGGGGACCTGTAAGGGACCTACATCCATCTCAAAACTATGATGGAGTGGGCGATGCTGATGCCCTTCAAATAAGCCTCATTGTTCTTCTCCTCCCACATTTCCTGTTCTTTGTCACCTTTCATAATGGTACATATGTAGACAGAAAAAAATGGTTTAACCATCTCATACTTTTGTGGAAAATTTCAAGGTCATCTCAATTTTCTACTGAAATAAATCCCAACTCTAACAAAGACCACGAACCTATGGTGTTAATATTGTTTCGTGACACCATGAAAATTTATGAAAGCTTAGTTATATCTGGGAATCTCACTCTGCTACTTTGGCAAGTGTTTAGCATTTGCCATTAGTATCACTAGCTTATTGGTGTCTCCAGCATGGTAAGGTGAATTTACTAGATTGTGTGCTTTCAGTATCTTTTCACAGTCTAATTTGTAATAATTTCATTATGCCAGTGAATCAACATTATTTTTAAGATTTACCCTTGGTTTTTATTTTCTTCTCAAAATCACTTGTCAGCAATGATTATATAATGGATTTGTGAATTTGTCAAAGTCCAATGTCAGTGTCAAATGCCAACTTTGTAACTTTCAAAATGATTTCCTATGACTTTTCCCACCATCTATTATCTGATAATTTATTTAAATGGATAAATAAATCCACTTTGCTAAAATATTCTGTTCTACTAATAGTAAACATTTTCTGTTATTTGGTACTTCATAAAATGAATCACCATTTTTGAACCGTCAGAAACATTTTTAAGTTATCAGCTGTCCTAAAATTATATATGTTCTATTATAGAATACATATAGTATTCTGCATTTTAAATAACAAGCAGTTCAAGTAACACACCAAGTTACTTTTGTGTTCACTGAAAATAATAGTTCAATATTTGCCTATTTGTATACATGAAGAAATATGTTACTATTTCATTTCAGCAGCATGATAGATTGGAAATCTTTCCCATCTTGAAATGCTAAATAGCAATGTGAGTACGGGGCACTTTTTTCCCATTTCTTTTTGTGCTATGGATGATTTTGTGCATAATTTTTTTAAATCTTGACAGACTGCTGTAATATTTTAAAATGCAATTCCATTCCTACAGCATCTAAATTTAAAAAAAAAAAAATTCCCAAGGCTCATACCCACTGTGATTGGACTGCCATTGAATTTTTACTGATCATAGACTGGAATGAAATTTGAAAAGTCAGAATTATTCAGTTATTGATATGATGGTTTATTAATGCTTAGATGAACTTGTCAGGAAAAATTAAGGATTGGCCACAAAATAATTTTAACTCCCAACTCCTGCTTCTTCAGGCTGCTGTGCACAGCTGCATGCTCTGCTCACATGGAAATGTCTCCAGGTCTGTTTCTTCTATTCTTTAATATTAAATATAGGGTCATGTCTCATTTTATAATTATCTTTCACCTCAGTAGCTTAAAATTTTACCAAACATCAACTTTCCCAACTCAGAGTACATGCATTCTCCTTACCAGAACACCAGATGTAACATCTAATGTCAGGTGATTTAAGCGCAGTGTTTTCAAAAAGAAAAATGGAATTTGGCAGTCCAAAAGGAAATGGTCAAAGTGGTATGCCTGGCTCTTGGTTTTCAGCTGATCTTCCCCACACCTAAACAAAAAGCCAGAATACCTGAATAAACATTTTCAAATCTTTTTCAAATCCTTTCAGGCTGGTATACAAGAAGACACGTTTGGTAGCAAGAACATCATTGCAAAACAGGCTATCAACTGTGCAATACATGTGAGTTGCCTCCCCAAGATGTTTTGAATGGACTTTCCCAAACTTCTGTGTAATTGCAAAGTTCTGCTCCCTGTCATTGCCAGGAAATAGAAACAGAAAAAGCATAGCATGGCCTATTTTGTTCCAAACAGCTTACTATTTGCTTCCCACAGGCAGGTACTGCTTAAAGAAATATAGATAGCATGATGCACATGCATGATGCACATGCATGACACAGAAAATCATGCAGCCATCCTGCAGCTTAACCTGATGAGCAACTACACCACAAAATGAAAGATTAATTTTCTGACCATATTGGCAAGCTTGTCCAAACCATCCAGTACACCAGAGGAAGTGGGGACACGTGATCAGAGCAGAAGAAAACGAAGGTCACATCTTTGAGAGCAGGCTGTAGACAGATTATCTCACAGAATTTTTATGTACAAACCAACCAAGGAAAGTCTGCAAGGACACGGACCTCCTGCCATTGATTATATCATGTGTGCTTCATAAAAATTGCAAAAACTGAATTCCTGAGCTGTATGGAAAACAAGGAATTGAGTGTATTCCTCTCAGTAAAGGGAGATTTGTATTCCAAACCTTTTATGGCATCAGTCAGTCTCTACTCAGTGAAGGGCAGGAAATAATTTCTAACAGCACAGAAAGTTTTTGAAATAGTTACTTGTGTGCTTGCTGGGTCAGCGATGCACAATGAGTTATCAGATAACCCCTGACAACCATTTTATAACAGCATTTGGATTAAGAAAATTGTTTAACATTAGCTTGATGGCACTTTGATCAAAAGCGTATTGTTAAGTTGTTAAATTGATTGTTAAATTGTTGACCAGTTCTGAGTAGTACAAGGTAAGAGCTTGCACACTAATCAACTTGAAATATAAAGAAAATAGAATTAATTTTTTTAGAAACATGAAAACCCATATGCTAAAATGGAAAACTATTAAAGTATGATTCATCTCTGAAAAATGATTCAGTAGATGTAGCTCTATGGATTCTCAGGATTTTTATGGTTAAGAGAATCCATAGTAAATGAGCAAATCCACAAGTAAAAAGCTGATTTTTACTTCTATTATTCCTTCTAATTCAATCTTTCAGAGTCAAAATGGATTCTTTGTATATTCTCTATAGTCCTCGGCAATATGGTAAGAGTAGGCCAAATTTTGCTCTCAGAGACATCTCTACAACTTTACGCAAGTCAATCAAGATGCAACCAACAGCTTAGCCCATAAAGTTACACTCTACTGTAGAAGGTAGCTACACTGACACAGCTACACAGACACGGCAGGAAGCCAAAGAAGAAATGAATGCCCTTTCCCCCAAGTATTTATGGCTGTATCACTTCTTTTCATGGAACAATTTATTCCTAGCCAGCTTTTGGATAGTTGGAGTAAGGAGGAGTGATTCACGTCCCCTCTCCGATCCAACCTGGACGATTGCCTGTGATGGAGAGCTAAGAGTATTTCCCGCTCTGCTGGCTAGAGCTTGAGTTGCGGCTCAACAACGCCGAGTAGTGAAGAGAGTGGGCTCGCTTCTCCTTTACAACCTCCAAAGCCAAGAAGAATACCGTGATGGTAGACTGTTTTGTAAACACTTGGGTTCACACAAAAGAAACTCAGGCATGTTTGCTCTCCAAACCTAAGCGGCGTAAGAAGAAAGGTAGTGATTTCAATAAATGAATGGATATGTTGCTAATCAGACAGAAGAAAATGATCTATGGAGTAAGAATGTGACAGCTTTACAAAGTCACATTTCAGTGTGTAGAATTTTATGTCATGAAGAATGAGGAAAAAATGGTCCAGAAAAAAATTCAGTGCTGAGGTAACTGAGGAATCCCAACCCATTTTTTAAAAAACAGTCTTCCTTTTGTGTATGATTGTTCATCTTCTCTCCTTGTGCTTGGTTTTGCAAAGGTGAATAAAACAAGTCCACAAATTTGGAAGTAACTAAAAAAAAGTGTACTCTCCAGAACCATCGTTATTTGCAACTACTGTATATTTCTGGGGTTTTTTCCTGTTATTTTTTGCTATTTTTGTTGTCTTGCTGTTTACACAGCACTTTCCCATACACACATCCAGATCTAGATATTTGTCTGTGCCTAAAAAGATTAAATAATGATACGATTATCTAACTTCAGGCAAAATGTAAATTGTTTACAGATCTCGTTACTGAATGACAATGAACAGAATCAGATTTATATTTTAAAATATCACAGGAGAGAAGGCAATTTCTCAAAGCACTAATACTGGTTCTTTGAACCATATACTGATCCTAATCTGCATACAAAACTGTTGAAATAAATTGCTTGTGTAGAACAAGGACAGCGTTTGTGTATGGCTTTTAATAAACTGCTGACAATAGACTGAGGTTGTGCAATGCCACTGCTCTCAGACACCTAAACAGATTAAAACATATTGCTTTGACAGTTACATTGTGGACATTTTTGTATTTCTTTTTCAGCAGTGCCCGTTTTTGTACCAGGATTGACTACAGATTTTCTAGTTAGGTTGGTAGCTTTAATAGGAAGTTTTAAAATAAAGATTTACAACCATCTCACATTTCAGAGGCAGAGGAAATTTGATCGCTTACATAATTTAATATATAGCCTCATCTCATTCTGTAATTCCCCCTTTCTCCGTGCTTACTTTGAAGAGTGTTATTCAGCGTGCTGCTAAAATGGATCCCAGCTAACCTATGGATCATTGAATTGCTGTTTGAACAGGAGACATTCTCTCTTTGAAAGAAAGCTCAAATTATCACTCAGATCTGAAAACATTTCAGCACATTAATATTTTATATTTAATGATGCCAATTGCATAGGATACGGATTACATAGGAGTCCTATAGGTTACTAGATAATGATTAACAGAGAATTCTGTCAGTGTCCTGCACCTGACGACACCATCCCCAGATGAAACCTTAAGGGCTTGTGAGAAACAAACATCAAGTCTCTATTACCTGGCCTGTCTTTGGTTACAACCACTCCCAGTATTTTATTGCAAAACTGCTTTACCTGCACTTACTGCCTTAATGCAAATACATGGGTTCTGTGCTGACAAAAAAAAAAAAAAAAAAAGGCTGAATCCTTGATTAGACAATTGAAAATAATGTGTTGCATTTATGCAGCCACTTTTTGGAGCCAGAAGAGCAGTTGAGGCTGTAGGTGATATAAATGAAGAGACGATACAAATTTAGCCAATACACCTAATTTACAAGAGATGAGTTGCAACGCGCGGCCGTGGCTCTCATAGCCATAGCTGTCAGGGGACATCCTTCCAACTTACAAACACCAGCAGAGCGTGAGGAAGCAGTTCAGCTGAAGTTGTGTCTTCCATTTGTATTAGGCATCTGCTTTAATTCTAAGGATTTTTCTTGGCTTCTATAACCATAGCACAGGGTGTCAATAGCACTGCTGCTATTTGGAGATGAACTATTTTTTATGTTTTCTTTGACCACAGGAGACAGAAAAAACATCCAATAATATTTCCGCTTCCACATACTACATTTCAAAGTACAAGCTGGGAGAAAAGATTCAAAACGTAACTCCTTCTCCTCTTGCCGCATGCCTCATAGCTTGCTCTGGGAAACTGGGGGCTGGGGTGTGTGCGTGCAGTTTTCGTTTTACCCGAGTTGAAGATGAACGTCTTCCTTCTTGCTTCTTTCTTCAAAAAACCTTTGATTTTTCTTTTAACCTATCAGGAAATGAGATTTCTGTGCTAGCAATAAATATGGCTTTTGACACTCTGAACTTTCCTCCTCCTTGTTCTCAGGGGCTGGTTTCTGGTACACAAACCACATTTGGTCAGAGGATTCCCCTCTTAGCAAAGTTTCCCCATGCTTACTACAGTTTTCCTTAATTCCTGCAGTCATTCAAGCCTGAATACCTTTCCTTCTGGTCACTGTATTTTCAGTACTGTTTCAGATTTTTACCAAAATACATAAGAGAAATTTGTTAGCTGTCATGGTATTTAAGTCACTGTTTAGTTTGGTTTTTTTTTTGTAATGAGTCATTCCTGACATACTAGTGATGTAGAAGTTAAGAGTTTTACTTCCCAGTGCTATTTCTGAGTTGTCTCCTTAATCCCTCTTTACTTTGGGGACTCCAGTTATCTCAGCTATGAAATAAGCAGAATACACAAATGCTACACAGTAATCACAAATTAATCCTTGCCTTTGAGCACATAGTTGGTCTTCTTGCTGCAAACTTTAGACAGCTATCTACTGTCACATGGTTTTCAGAGGTCGTCCATAGCTACTACATAGTGGAAGAGCAAAGCTCCGGTTTTCAACTTCTTTTAAACAAGTGACAGCCAGCACTTTTTCAAGTACAAAAAAGACTTAAGAAGTTAAATGTAGTGTAAAAGAGACAGTTAGAAGATTAAGCAATTAAATTTGAACATTTTAAGGAAGTTTTTGTAAACATTACCAGAGTTTTCAACTGCCAGTTCAACAGCAGGAAAATTATCTAAAATGCATATCTGACCTTGTAGCTCCCAGTACGGATTTCCTCTTCATATCTTATTGCCTTCAGCAGGAAGTACAAACAATAACAGTAAAGGCTAAAACCTACCCATTTTTGATCCATACAAGGATCAATGATACAGCAGTATTCTATGGTGGGTGGAAAAGACTAAATTGTGTAGGCCCATGAGTAGATTATTTGCATGTGTACTGTGTATTGTGCTCCTTAGTGATGCTGGAAAATTTCTCTAAAGTATTTTTCAGGTATTTTAAGGACATCTAGAATAGAATAATGTTTTAAACATGCATCTAAATGGATAATATAAAAATATAAAATAACATTAGACTTGATTCACAAAATGTAGTTTTGTTTTATATTTTAATTTACACAGGCTTCAGTCTCTCTTTGTTTTTGTTTCTTTTGGTTTGTCCTCTGATGGAGAAAAGGAATATTCACCTAGGGAAGTGCAGCTTGTAAGATCGCAGCATACTGAAGCAGATGCAACTTTACTTCTCCCTAATTTTACTCATTAAATAATAAGTGTTGTCATGAATTAAGGGATCATACAAATAAGTACAGAACAAAGTCCTGAATTAACCATACAATTTCATTTCAATCTTAGAGACACAACATACACTAGTTTCATTTCTTTCTGTCTTCCTTAATAAACAGAAATTCAAGCAGAAGTCTGACCAATCTTCTGGTGGTTTTTTTTTTTTTCCTTTTCTAATATAGGTCAAATATATAGGTGTTTTTAAAGCTTAAACAAAACCCCTGCACTGCTAAATATCAACCACTTCTTTACAGAAAACGTGCACAAAAATGTACATGCAGAAATGCATGGTGTACACTCTGAAAGCTTGTGTAAGGTTTCTATAGATGTGAAATATATTCAGACTTAAGTCTAACTTCCTATCATTATACTATATCAGAGAAGCACTATTGTTCTATTATGCTGTGTAAATTAAACAACCCAATTCTATTATTAAAATGCTGTGCTATAAGCAGTAGAACTAATGGAACCCAGCTCCCTACAGATTCTGTCCTATTCCTGAATTTCCCTTCTGCATCCAAAATAGTGTGCCGATACCTTCACCTACCGGTCATGTCACCTGGGCTTACCCTGAATTGCTCCAGTCCTTCTCCCATCTCCCAGCTGCCTCTGCCTCAACCAGCCGGTGGGCACCACGAAGAGCATCACGTGCCTGGGTCAGAGCTGCCTGTGGGCTGACTGGAAAGTCAGGACCTGTGGGCTGACTGGTTAACCAGCCACTGCCCTGAGCAGCCCAGACAAAGTCGTCTGCACTTGTTCCCCCTTTCTGTCAGTAAGAGAGTGGTTACAGGAGCCACCTTTAATTTTCCCAAACCTTGGAGGATGCCAGTGTGTTTGGGACCATCACCTTCCTGGTTCATGTGGTTGGAACTGGTCGGTAAGTTAAATGTTCCTCAGGAGGAGAGGGGTAGATGTTGCAGCCTGGCATCTCCTGTCTTGTCTTCTCAACCACGATCAGTTTGGCACTTCCCTTCTCTGGGGACAGTGTCACACACAACACAGATGTGCTTTCCAACAAAGACCTCTAGGACTGTTGATAACCAAAGTGAGAGTGTCTTCCCCTCATTAATGGTGGTTGCTGTGCCTGGCTGATGGTAGGGCTCCTTTGACTTTCACGTCCTATCATCAATCATCTCCTTTGACCTTTACATCCTCTCATCAACAGCTAGGTCAAAGTGATTGTTGCAAATCAACTTCTGAAAAAATATCTCCACTTATACTTCATGCTTGCTAGTGGAAGGCACAGGCTTCCCCCTGACTTTTACTTATTGCATGAACACTGAAGCACATCTACAGCTGTGATAGGACCACAGTACAGTGGGCAATGTATGCTTTGTAATTTTTAAAATGGCATACCGCATATACACATTGGGAGGTGGAAAGCAATGAAACATGGTAATATAGATCACAGCACTTCATCTTGTGAGATTTAGGATATTCTGCACGAGGTATTCCCAGTCTTTACATATTTAGTAAATAAGGTAAAAATAACACTATATATCTAATGATATAGCCAACCGTATCCTGGGCTGCATCAAAGGAAGCGTGGCCAGCAGGTCGAGGGAGGGGATTCTGCCCCTCTGCTCCGATCGGGTGAGACCCCACCTGCAGTACTGCGTCCAGATCTGGGGTCCTCAGCATAAGGAGGACACGGACCTGTTGGAGCGGGTCAGAGGAGGGACACGGAGATGATCAGAGGGCTGGAGCACCTCTCCTGTGAAGACAGGCTGAGAGAGTTGGGGTGGTTCAGCCTGGAGAAGACAAGGCTCCGGAGGAGACCTTACAGCAGCCTGCCAGTACCTAAAGGGAACCTACAAGAAAGCTGGAGAGGGACTTTTTACAAGGGCATGTAGTGATAGGACAAGGGGTAATGGCTTTAAACTGCAAGAGGGTAGATTTAGATGAGATGTAAGGAAGAAGTTCTTCACTGTGAGGGTGGTGAGGCACTGGAACAGGTTGCCCAGAGAGGTTGTCCTCATCCCTGGCAGGGTTCAAGGCCAGGTTGGATGGGGCTTTGAGCGGCCTGGCCTAGTGGAAGGTGTCCCTGCCCATGGCAGGGGGGTTGGAACTGGATGATCTTTAAGGTCCCTTCCAACCCAAACCATTCTGTGATTCTACGATTTTATGATATTCCATTACAGAATTAAACAAGGTAGTAACATTAAGTTTATGTGAGCAGTGTTCACTGAGCATCAATATGAGAAGTAATAATATTTCAGTGAATATCTTAATTGAAAGTAATATATTTTATTTTCTGAAATGTTAATATTTGCATTTTTAAAAGATAAATTTGGCTAGACAATTTTAGTTTGGTTTGGACTGTGATCAAAACTGCACAGAGATATCTCTTCAGTCCTATCAACTTGCACTGCCTGAGTTTTTAAAAATTCCATTAACTGCTTTCTGTTGTTAGGGGAAAAGGACAACAAATTTACAATTTCAATTTAACCTCAATCTTAATAATCTGTATTTAGGCTGTTTAACTTATCTTGGCAAGATGTAGAATTAAATACTAGTAAAAACCAACAAAACCGGGTTCATTCCTGCTCTTAAAGTCTGTGATAAAACTTCCATTTCTTTTAATGGAAAAAGAATCAAGCTACAGTGTTTCCCATCTTTCCTTAATTACACTCACCACAATTTACTTTCCATTCAATTCTAGTGCTCATCATGTGTTATAGTTCTTGCCTTCCAAACATATACATCAAATTCCAGAATAAAGACTCAGATTAACTAGTTCATTAACATTAATTTCTAGTACTTCTTTGTGTTTACTGGAAGCAGTTTCTCAGTTTCTCTCAGTTTTCAGGTTGTTTTCCTTGATGAATTATAAAAGTGTACAAAATGATGTTGTCTAATCTGATGTGTGGCCATTCTTAACCTATATGTAATATTTCTGTCTAGGTTTTGTCATAAATAGGATTCCTCAGTTGAATTTCAGGCCCATGTTCTGTTAAAGAGCTCAGTTGCAACATTTGAACATTTGAAATACATCTCAAGAGAAGAAAGGCAGTATAGTGTCTCTAAATAACAAGAAGCTGAAACATCTAACATTTTAATTTACTGGTAAGACTCCCAACTTTTAAATTTCTGTAAAATTGGAGTAAAATATTAAAGGCTCAAAGAGAAATGCTGTGTAGAGGGACTTGTTAGTGGAGAGCGAGCCCTGGAGTGCTACCTTTCTGATTAAGATAACACTCAGTAGGGAATCTGTTTTGAATTCCTTAGGCTGAAGCAATAAATGCCATGGGAAGGATAAAATAAATTCTTGCTAAACAAATGTACAGCAAGTGTAGGAGTTAAAGACCAGCATAATAAGCACAAGAACTAAGTGAGGATCATGAAGGGAAAGATTTGAAGAAGTGTGGGAGGTAAAGAGAATAAGAAATGAGTTTCACATTAAAACATCCAAGCCAAGCCACAGATTAAGTGTGGACTTGCAGCAAAAATGGAAAGCATTTCTGAAAAAGCACAACGAAAGAACTTAAGTATAAGAATTAAAAGCATTGAGAATAAAATCATAAGCAATGGCTAGAGATGATCAAAGAACCAAAAGTTCATGTCAAGAAAGAGTCATTACAGATGACTGATTAAAACCGAAAAAAAGGGTGTTTAGAAAACAAAGGCTCGTATATGAGAAATAAAAAAGAGGAAAGTGTCCTTGGACATACAATGTAAATAGTTTTAGATGGAATACAACTTTTAATAGCAGGACAAAAATTTGCCACTGGGGCTATGTTTTGAAGTTTATGATCTGTAGTTATCTTTCATTTCTATATGATGACCATATATGTGTGCTGAGATATTTAGGAACTTGCAGTTACCTGTGTGTTATAAATGTCTGTTTCCATTGAGTGTTCTCTTCCAAACTGTAATCTTTGCATTATCAGTAGTTTTTTCTATAATATTGCTGTTGGCTCTATGTATGGAATAACAATGCAATGGAAATTACCAAAGGGAATTTACAATTTGTCACATTGTATAACATTTTTCTTTCTTCTTTTAACAGTCTTAGGTGAAAGACTGTTAAAAACTACTGTTGCCTGATTTGTACCTTCTCTAGTTTTTACCACGTACCTACCTTTAGGATAACTCACATGAGTTACCCTTGATTTCATGGAAGCAGTTCAGATTTTTTTTTTTCTTTCACTCCTGGGCAAGAGAATGGAGGAAACATTTCATTGGCATTTCTGTGAGGTTGTTCTTGCTTACCCTAGTAGGAGTCACTTTAAAGGTTTAAGTGACTTTGGGGTATCCCTGAGTATACTGGAAGGTATTTTATGAAATTGTTTAACTTCTTCCACACTGCCTCCTCAAAACCACCAGCACTGAACTCCAGCTCTGCTAACTGAATTTTGTGTGTTATTTTGTGAAATTTCACAGAGACATAAGTGCTTCACACGGCTCTAGTGAAATATTTGCCCTAAGGGACAGAGCAAAGTTTCTTTAGTTTACAAAGTGCACTTGGAAAGGAAACAGGAGCTTTCTTCTCTTCCATTCTCCAAGGCTTTTCATAATTTTCTTTTCAGAAAGAGCCCATCTCTGCTTTCTTCTCTAGTCTACCTTCATTACTAGCAGTGATACCCTGTCTTACTCTCCTCGAAAGCTTCCTCTAAGAATGTTATAACTCACAAATCTCTTTCAACCATTCCCACCTTGTGCAGGTGTATGTTTTCCTCTCTGCCTTCTCTTTAATCAGCTATTGAGAAAGCACTATTTTTCCTTTTAACAGGACCTTTACTACCACTGTTACCACTACAGTGCTTCTTTCTGGGTGTCTGATCTGCACCAAATGTTGGACTGTGCTGCAGGAAAGGGACTGTTCCTCCTCCTGCAATGATGGCTGCATAAATCCAGCCTGCCTTTAAGAGGAGCCTGGCCTGTGTACAGACTCTCAAGACTCTGGCAAGGACTATCTCTTGTCCACCCTCGGTCGCACTCACGCACAAAACAGATTATTGGTAGGGTTAATATGCTTTTCTCCCATTTTGAAAATTAGTATAGCTCATCTTGTGACAAACTTCGGAAGCTCAGCAAAGCTCCCCTGAGGCCGGTTTAAAGTTTACTGAAGTCAATGAAATATTGGTGGCTAGCAGTGGAATAAACACAAAATAGGTATATGAGAAGTAAAATGAATGATGACAAACATGAATAATTTCCCAGACTGGACATGAGTGCCACACGTAAAAACAGAAGAACAGAAAAACTTGAAGAAGTGGAGGGATTCAAGGCAAAATCAGAGCCCTGGGCTGTAACAGAACTGAACAAGAAGCACTTGGAATTTGGTGGTGAAAGAGCAGAAATATGAGATTAGTAGTAATATAGCAACGTATATAAAGAATGAAGTTAAAAATGTCAACAGATAAAGAAAAAACATGCTCTACATTGCAGAATAAGGGCTGAGACCCTTATTCTCAAGGGCTGTCTTGTTTCCCTCAGAAACTCTCTCTAGGAAAATAGATTCTACACCCAAGCATGTAGGATAGTGAATACAGGATTTAAATTTCCAGGGTTGCACATTTAAACATAATTTAAGGGTATACTTAAATGGAATTTAAATCAATGTTCATGTGGAAAATAAAGTAGCCCTTCCCTTCATTTCTGTTGTAAACTGAATTTATGAATAGGAGCTGAGAAACATAAAACCAAAGACTGACTTTCAGTTTAATGCACATATTTTGTGAAATGGAAGCCAATACATCTGTCTCTGTACTAATTATCTAGACAAATTGGAAGTGAGTATCTCTTTCATTTAACATGAAGACAGTATAGAAGTCATACAGTTCCCTAATCTTTTCAAAGTTGGTGCAATATCACTGCTTTCTTCTTCAACAGAGTGTCTGCTGAAATAGCTGGAGAAGATCCCGCCTGCAGGACACCGCCTAATACTTAGGCCCAGTTTCACCGAAGGCTTTAAGCAACAACTCTACTCTAAACTGAGGATTTTTATATTCATTGTGAGCTTTAGCAGATGTCCTGATGGAGCAGGTAAAAAGATGCTACTTCTTTTGTCCATTCACATCATGAAGTCACCATGGATTCAGAGAATAAAGCAGTGGAGTTCTGATCTTAGGCACTTCTTAGAGAGACCTCCAAGCCACGTTAGGTCATCAGCTGCATCCTGCTAAACCACAGTGACAGATAATCTGTCGCCTATTTTTAGCCTTGACATACATCATCTGTTTTTGTTGGGCTCTTCAAAAGACAGACCCTGCTTCTTGACCAAATTCAAAGATACCAAAATTCATGCGTACCTTTTAATACTCGGGTATTCAACTGACCTTTAAAATAATTTCCATGGCCATAAGCATGCACGTGAATGAATTTCTGGACAACGTTATGGTGCTCACTACCAAGATCAATCCTCAAATAAAGAAAGAAGAAAAAACATTGGAATGTGCTCTTAAAAGTACTTGTAAAAACTTCCTCTAAAAATAACAAGTGAAAATCTGCCTATGCTAAAAACCAGTATCAAAAGTCTCGTCATGATCCCATCTATTTATTTCTGTAAAGAATCCATCATGACAGTCTTTGAAATTCCATATGTCTACCAGTATCTCATATTCTCTATCAAATATATTTTATATACTTGATAAATCAATATATATGCTTGACTACGTTTCAAAATGCAAATGTATATACTGAAACTAGAAAGAGATGGGAAATGAAAGTTTGAAAATACTGAAAAAGCATGTTGTATATGCAGTGCAAAATAAAAGTAAGCAAAGAAACTTTGGGCTGCCTATGACCTTTTGAAAGAAGCGCATAGTAAAGGTATTTTATACATCCAATTTTGCACTTGACTGTATTTCAGTGAAACCTGTAAGGAGTTAGAGGGCCGTGCCACCTCTGAGATGTAGACCTGAGGGTGCAGTGAAGTTGGGTGGCTCTTGTTCCCCCTGTAGAAATCTGCTTTTTCTTTTCCCTTTGATAAAGCTGGCCAGATCTGCTGACTATTGTGTGAGGCCGCTGATCACCACCTGCCCATCCTTTCATAGTCCTTTGATATTCATGTTTCTCAAGAAAGAAGAAAAAAGAGCAATCTCCAGGCAGCATGCAATGCAAGAGCTGCAATTTGCGGAAGGCTGATAATGGCCATTCTCAGGACTTCATGTGCATTCAAACGCGGGCAGGCCGAGTTTCTCCCTGGTTTGGAGAAGAAGGGGCCTCCCATACGGCAATGTGTGAATGCTTCATGATTGTAGTGTGGATAGATGCCTGTGTAATGCATTCACATAGAGATCTTAAATACATGTGGTAATAAAATATACCGTTATTTTTTTTCTTCACATTTCCATTTTTGCCAGTGCAGTTTTCCTTGAATTAAAACCTTTCTGCAGAAGAATTTAGAGAGTGGTGTAAATGGATGGTATCCTGAACAGGACGTCAATTACTTCTCATAATTCAAAAGAACACAAAATGTCAGCTACTCCTTGATTGACTCACATATGCCTGCAAGTGAAGCCAGTAGGAATTATATCTCTTCAAGGGGAATAAACCGTGCAAAAAATGACAGAATTTGAGAAATACAAATGTATTTATTTATTTAATGCATTTAAGTCTTTGCTTTCAAAAAATCAAAGGCAAGATAATTTTACAAGGAAAGATGAAACAGGAAAAGGACTTTAAATCCACTCTGCATGCACTTTTATTGCACTTTTATGTCTGTAGAATTGTGAATAATCCTTTTGTGTAATGAAAGCGAAAGGCATCGTTCTGACTGTTAGTGTTGTCTTTTCAAAGTCCCATTCCTGAAACAGTCTTAAACACAATTTTAATAAGATTTGCTTTATTCCAGCCAATTCAGTCACACTGTGCACAGAGCATGAGACAGTCAGCTGAGGAATGATAATTCTTTCCCTCCACAGGAGCCCAGAATACGCAGCCCAGTGCCAATAAGGTAACAGTTCCCAGAAAGACACCATCCGAAGGAGGACAGCTGAACCTAGGCTCCTTCCCTCTGAAAGCACTCGTAACTGAGGCGTGCTGTGAGATGGCAGGACTTTCAACCACAGCTTTCACTGTCATGCAAAGAATATATTTCTGTGTTTCTGGTTTTTGCCTATTTTGCTCTGCATTTAATTAGCTGTTAAGTAAGCTTTTCTTTTCCAATGGAATTTTGCTTCTGTTTCTAAATGACTGAAAACAGTGTAGCTGTAAAAGACCCAGAACAGCACATGGACATGATATTCCATGGGCAGATGGCATGCTAGCCTGACCTTGTTTATCACTGGACCACATCCTGTGACAAGGTTTTTTTGTAATGACTGCAGCAGTCCTAGGCTTTCCATGTATCACATTCCTCCCTTCTTATTCAGATAACACAACTGTAAGGCCAGAGTGGCATTTCTAATTGTTGACTTATTATTATTATAGTACCTAATTCTGCTGGAGAGGTTTGAAATTTTAAAATACATATTTCAATCAGAGCATCAAGAGATTTTTTTTGTAAATAACATTCTAATGAATGATATTACAATTATTGATATAGAACAGCAGAACTTCTATTAAATTGAAATTTTTTTTTTTTTTAACTCCTTTCAGGTTAATAGAGAATTTGTTTAAACCACCTGGTTAGTTGGTTTCCATTTGAAATGTATTTGGAATTTATTGTCCCACAAGTTTCAAGCCAACTATATCTGTAGCAGGTATAAACACATCACTTTGATACATTAAAAATACAAAAATTATCTTTTATATCCCATACTTACAAACTTTTTTCCCTAAAAAATGAAGTAGAGGTATTATTTACTACATGTAACAATTTTTTTCTGCACAAAGATTTTCAACTCAAACTATACATGTATTTTAATTTCAAGTTATATGTATCTTAATGTTTCCATCATTCTTGTCTCTTATACTTTTATTAGCTTTTTTGAGTTTCAGCCTCCTCCAAAATTCTACCAAATAAGTAGGAGTTCCAACAGAGAGTAATCTCTGTTCATAAAGTAATCATAAATCTAGGGGAGAAGAACACTTATCCTTCTTTCTATGAAAACCTCCTCTACAGTTTGGCTAGTCCAGATGCTGCCCTTTAAGAAGTGGGAAAGCTGAAGCTCAAAAGCTGGCAGATCTTTGCACATGGTAAGGTCAGCAGAAATTTCAGCAGACTATACTCTTTATTTTGGCAGAGCTTTATATGCAGATACGGCTTCAGCTGAAGTTTACACATCTGCACTTTAAAAACACAATGTCATTTTTCATCCAATCACTAGTCCATATAAGTGCTAGATTTTAAGCTTTATGTCAATCCGTAGTGCTTTATTTTGGCTTCAGGGTACAGGTCTAACTCCCTAGCAGCTGTGATACATGAAGACTCACTCATTAACTTTCAGGCTAGGAATAATGTGTAGAATGTATTTGTTTGATAATAAAGGGTGAGTGACAAAAGATAACTCAAAAGATGACCCTAACAGAGACCATTTTGGACAAATTTTGTCAGAAATGTTTCGTAGCTAAAATTTGTACCAAATGCCTATAATGACAAATTATGTGTGTAAAGCGGAGACCTCGGAATTAACAAGGTGGGGTGAGAGGATGTTCAAATGCTTTTTCTAGAAGACATTGGACATTTGGGCTCCATCCTGCAGATTCTCACCTTTAGCAGGCACTCAGACTCCCTGCAGCCTAGCAAACCCTGCAGTCCCAAGTCCCTTCCCCAACGTGTGGCCCCGGTCACACTGCGATTATCCTTACCGGCTCTGTCAGCCTGTCTTGGCCCCCAGCAGAAGCTTCCTACACCCTCACGGCCCCCAGAGGGGGTCCATGGCCTGTGTTAGCTCCTGAAGGGCATCAGAGAATTACCTGGGGAGAGCTGTGGTAGCTGGTGCTAAAGCCACAGCAGAGACTCTTCTTGCAATTTAACACTCCACATGATCAAGTCTTAGTGCTCATGCACATGTGCACTGTTTTATTACAAATATGGGTGTTCTCTCAGAGCCTTACTGCATGAGGGTCTATGTAATTTTTTTCTGAGAGTTCTTTATTTCTACAGTTATAGACTGTTATTTCTTCTAACTTGTGTCTTCAGCACGCTTCCCAGCCAAGGTGCCCGACAGCCTGAACAATTGGCTTTGTATAGCACAATGCCCTGCCCAGTTCAGGAACTGGTTTCATCTGACTCATGTGAATGCTTCTTCAAGACATGCAATACCTATGGAAAAAAATAAACTCAGAATGCTTAATCTTTATTATGCTGGTAGGTCTATAGCCTCCGAGTCGCTGCTTGAGTCACCCCACTACCTGCCCCTTGTCTATACTTTACTACTGTTACATATTTTAGTGATTTAACTTAATGCACAATTCACCTAAAACAGTTGTTCCATGTTTCAGGGAAATTTAATAGTACAGAGAGGATAATGATAGAAACCAACCCGATTTGAGTGAGCTCTCTAGCAAGTTAAAAGGAATAATGCATAAGCTGGAGAAAAGAAAAATTCTCTTCTCTTGAGAAGACACAGCAGAGAGCTGCACAAGCAGAACTCCCTTTCATCTGCAGAACTGAAGTATGACATGTTATTATCTGTTTATGCAATGCTACTTCTATTTTGGTTGCTTAGTTCTTCCTATCCTAGCATCCTGCTTTCATTTGTACTTTACTTTGCTGATCCTTAGCTGCTCAGGCTGAAATTTCCTCTGCTTGATATCTGTCTCAAAATGGAAAGTTTTAGGAAAAGAGATTTAAGAGTTTCTAGACTGAGATTAGTAAAATGTGTTATTTTCCCATGTTAACAAATTATTCAGCAATAGTTACACTAAGAACCCCTAATTCCTCCATATTTTTCAACAGAAACTTGGATTTTGCCCTGATATCTTCATATCTGATGCTCTTGGTGAAAATCACCCTTATATGGCAAAATTATTTTCCTCTGTAAAGAACCATATTCCTCACATAATTCATTGAGACTTGTTTGATAACAGCTGTTAAGTTATCCAATGATTACCTCTCTACTGAACGTACCTTGCACCAAAAGGCAGCTGTCCACATCTGGACTGCACATGTGTTAACTTACAGACTACCTGTGCAGAATTTTACTGGACACGCTGCTTGCATGCATTATCTTGTGTTTTACAGGTTTTTAATACAAAGTTTAATTATGTGATCCATAGGGTATTTTTTAATGAGGAACTGGGGCTGGACAGTATCTCAGGACCATTACATATGGCATCTGGGGAATTGCTAGGATTCTGCAGTGAGCGAAGCTGTTGTGTGGGGAAACATTGCCCCAGTAACAGACTGTGATTATGAATGAAGCAAGGTTTTGCAAGAGAGGAAAGCAAGCTGGGAGAATTCTACCCCATCTCTGCTTCAGACTTCCTACGTGAAGGACGAGAAGTCCCTCAAACTCAGTGTTTCCTAGCTGACCATTAACTGTTCCTTATCGCTGGCTGCCCTACAAATACCTTAGGCTGTGATTTGCAGAGCAGATGACCATTTGTACCTGCAGGTAATGTCAGGGAGAAAGTTTATCTTAAGGTCTCAAGTTGGTCAGCCCCGAGTAGTAAAAACCCCTAATAATTTTAACCCTCGTCCTGTCTTGTCCCTAACACTGTTTCAAGAAAGAGGATGGTTATAGGGAATACTCAGTAGAGCTGGTTGAAAAATTCCCCAGGGAATTTTAATTACAAAATATGAATTTGACGTGGCCAAAATAGTTTATGAGAAAATGCCATTTCCATCAAAACTTTGAACAGGAAACGGGTTGGTCCTCCCTGTATACAATTGTGGAGAATTTCTTCTGAAATTTTGAAAAAAGAATTTAGGGAAGTTGAACATTAATTAATATAAACAATATTGGAGCAGAATTGTATCTTACTGTGTTATAGAAGAAAATGCTGTATTTACATTTCATTGTAATCCAATCTTCATATGCTGAATATCTGCAAATAAAATAAATTACTAAAGTCACATTTTTCTCTCTTGATCTGCTTTTTTAGGTGGAGTGTGATGAAAGGTGATGCATTTCTTTACTGGATCCAATTTTTAAACCATTGCATCTCGTATGGCAAGAATGTCCCCTTTTCTTGTCCCAATAGACTGTGTATTGGTCAACAGCCCCAAGAAAGTTGTCCCCTCCTTGAGACACCTGAAGAAAGGAGGGTTTCTGGAACCGCTCACACAGACTATACCTTCCATAGGTGTCCAGGCAGGGCTGAATCAGAAGTGCATTCAGGTCCCAGAGCAACCCAGTGATGCTGGTTTCGGTAGCTGTGTCCATCTTCCATTCCCATATGAGTGGGTAAAGGATTTCTACCGGCCTTGCTGCAGGTTGTATGATGCAACTCCAGCATGGGATCTGCAAACAAAACAGAGAAACTCTTGCATCACCTGAGTTTCACTGTTTTTCCTACCTGAAATGCCTTGTAATAACAAATGCCTCTCCTTAACCAACTCTGATTCAGAATAAGGTAT
Source organism: Harpia harpyja (assembly GCF_026419915.1). Classification (NCBI taxonomy): domain Eukaryota; kingdom Metazoa; phylum Chordata; class Aves; order Accipitriformes; family Accipitridae; genus Harpia; species Harpia harpyja. The sequence goes on along the minus strand of NC_068942.1, from coordinate 31,512,559 downwards.
ATTGGAAATGAGTCTTTTGCTAAAAGAAACTTGTTACTGAAAATTGTTCAGCACATGTCTGGTAATACATCATTAGATTATCTCAAATTTAAATATTATCATGCTGTAGAGAAATCTGCCTACATGTCCCCCCAGAGAATTACTACTTTCAGCTCCCCTTTTCATTACAGAACAATACTAAATTAAAGATTTTGTTTATTTAATTTATGGTAAGCCACACAGGAATTTGGGTTAGAACTGTGTAAAAAATAACAACTTTTAAAGGAAAGTAACACAAAAAGTACTGATATTGCTCATCAGTCATTGAAATGAAAGATATGCTCAGTATGTTTCACATGTCTATGTCTCACCAAAAAAAAACCCCTGTAGTTTTAGGAATGTTTCAGTTAGCAGATATTCAGATTTGGTTTATATTTGCATTTTTATATTTGCATTTAAATATATACTTGACATCCATGTAGGCTAGAAGACACTTTCTTAAAATGGTGAGGTGTATCCTTCATGTGAACATGTACATGTCTATCCTTGGTCTGCACTGAGAAAATTTTAAGGGAAATAACTGCACCGCTGTTCTTTTCCAGTGGGTAGAATGAATACTACAATAGTCAGTGATGTGAGGAAGGTGACAGTTCCCTAGCTATACACCTGACAGTATTTATGACTAAGCTAGTTCTGTTAAACAGTTCAGTCTATCATAAACAACAGATCGTCAGTCTGAAGAGGTTATATGAAGTGGTTTATTAAACTGAACAGCAAAAAATGTGGATTACCCATTACACTGAACAGCAAAAATGTGGGTTATATAAACATTACAGCAAGATCATATACGTTTGGATGAAGCCATATTTTTAAAAAGACAGCTTTATTTTTTTGCTTTGCTTTATAATGAGGCAGTACATAGATTTACCAATTACCACAGCATGCATTCCAACTGTATTTTATAATAAATGAACACCCAGTTGAGAATCCTACAATAAACTATTTTATGCTCCTTTTTAAATACAAGTATTGGAACATAGGATATTTTTGTCAGGATAGCCTACCTGTGGAACTGCAAACAGAAGTTACTTTAACAATATATCTTTAATATACTCTCTTACAATCTGTGTATCTGCATATTATTCTAGCCAGCATGGATTTAGAGAAGAGAAATTTGTAGTTGCATGAACTCACCTCCTATCTGTAACGCAAAAAGATTGATTTTAAGATTATTATTTGAGTGTATTACTTAATCTACATAACTAAGCACCAGACTAGCATTTTGTTAATCTAAAAAATATTCTGTCAGTCCAAACACTTCACAGGGGAACTCTGAGTATTCAGCTAAGCTCATTAACTGGGAGATTTCACTAGTTGCTTCTTATACAACAGCTGAAAGCCTTCTGTTTGCACAGTGTAGTGGGTTGACCCTGGCTGGATGCCAGGTGCCCACCAAAGCCGCTCTATCACTCCCCCTTCTTAACTGGACAGGGGGAAGAAAATATAACCAAAGGCTCGTGGGTCAAGATAAGGACAGTTTAATAAACTGAAAGCCAAGGTCGCGCGCGAAAGCAAAGAAAAACAAATGATATTATTCTCTACTTCCCATCAGCAGGCGATGTCTAGCCACTTCCTGGGAAGCAGGGCTTCAGTACGCGTAGTGGTTGCTCCTGAAGACAAAAAATGCCCCCCTTCCGTCTCCCTTTACTTAGCTTTTATATCCGAGCTGACGTCATATGGTATGGAATATCTGTTTGGTTAGTTTAGGTCAGCTGTCCTGGTTATGTCCCCTCCCGAGATCTCGCCCTGCCCCAGCCTGCCGTTGAGCGGGGGGCAAAAATGTTGGAGAGACAGCCTTGATGCTGTGCCAGCACTGCTCAGCAGTAGCCAAAACACTGGTGTGTTATCAACACCTTTCTAGCTACTGATGCAGAGCACAGTGCTATGAGGGCTGCTATGGGGAGTATTAACTCCATCTCAGCCAGACCCAATACACACAGTCGTCTTCGAAGTTCTCTTCAGAACAAATGTGCTGTGACTCATGCACACCTAAGACCTCAGGTTAGTTGTGGACACAAAGGATTGCATTAATCTTGCCTAACTTTTCATGCCTGCAGCACTCATCTGCAGCTAATCTAATCACTCGGAGCTCTGATTGTAATCAAGGATAGGAACAGGCACTTATGGAGCATATTTTGTCTCACTGTAAAGTGAAGATGAAATAGGCCAAATTTGCTGAGATTAATTTTGTTCACCAAAAAGAGTGCCATGACATAGAAGGCAGGCAACAGAAGGTGTAAGGACAGGGTTAAGGAGGAGAGTTTATAAAAGCCTGGGGCAGGTTAGCCTTGGCCAAATGCCAGAAGCCCACCCGGCTGCTCACTCACTCCCACCTGCTCCTCAGCAGGACGAGAGGCAGAGAAAATAGGAAGAAAAAAAAATAGGAAAATAGGAAGTATTTTTTATATTAAAATAAAATGACACTCATGATTTTACTACACCGTTTTTCCATTACTTACTAGAGCTCCAGGGCCTGATGAAATTATGGTCTCTCCTAAGAACTGCAGCCTCTGTTAGAAGTCAACAGATCATTTTTGTTGTATTTTGTTCATTGTCGTTTTATTCAGCCTAAACTCAAACTGTCTTTGGAGAGGACTATCTTTCTCCACTGACTGTCCTGGGAGAAAAACTTTAGGTGCCATTAACAGGAGTCCCCTTAGCTGCCCTTCTGTCTGAAGTTGAACTTGCTTGAAAGCAATCTCCTTTTGTATATACTTTTAATACATTTTCACTGCCTAATGAGGGTCGGAGGCAGGTTTACTTTGGCTGTGAATGTAAGCAAAATAGCATTGAAGAGGAGCAAGTGGATCCCCAAACTCAGATAGGAATTCTTTCTCTCTCCAGAGCACTTTGGTTCCAGGTTGAGACTGCGCCCAGACTGTCAACACAGGGCATGAAGAGGGTCACCTTCACCTCTTGGGGGCTCAGGAAAAGCAATGGATTTACTGAAACAGGTTAGATCTTCTTTGCTGTGTCACCAGTTTGCCTACAATCTTCTGAAATTTGCAGCAGTAGGACAGTAGTCATGCTGCTGACCTTCTCCCTTACTTTGGTCCATTATAGCAGCCTTCAGTCTTTTAAGGCTCTTCAATTTAACACAAGGTCTTGGGAATATATTGGGATCAGGAGTGTGTCGGATTGATAATCTACAGGTTCCTTTTTTTAATTATGGACACCTGCAATGGAAAAGCTTGAGACCAGTGACCCAGGTGATTCCTTTCCTGCCTATGGAAAAAATAAGTAGTCAGCAGAGTAGGACTGGACTCAGTTTATCAGGTGCTGTGTGCAGCATTCGCGTTTGGATTTTCACCTGTAGGATTGCTACTCTCCATTGCCATATTTCCTCCCTATTTACTCTGCTCTGAACGAGTATAATAGACTACACTGCATAGCATTCTATCTTTCATTTGGAAGACATATGCCTTTCCAGACTATTGGTATATTTTACAGCATAGTGAAACAAGTTTTCCACATTATTACCTCAGTCCCTCCTTGTAGCTTGTACTTCTAATTTGTCTGATGTGTTATCTCTCAAAGACAAATAGGAAATATATGTGGAGAAAATAACAATAGTGAAGAAGCTCAAGGAAGCTTTTAAGTAGTATTCACATGATTTGACAAATTGCATAGCCACAACAACACCATGAGTTGCAATGACATACATCCTTTCAATGCTCTCATCACTAGTCTCTTTCCAGTACATATAAGCATACTGTGGATTTCATAATCTCAAAGTAAAATGTTGGGAAATCTTTGAAAGCTCAGGTCTAAAATTGCTGGATTTCCCAGTATGGCCAGCACTCTTTTCAGGAATTATAAGAATGGCTTAAATGATGAAAATGTAATAATAATTTGTGAATGGTCTTTCTTTATTTCTGAGCTCTTAAGTCTTCCTGGCCCCTTATGTTAGAAAGTTACTTTTAATGTACAGGAGAACTGAAATTCTCATTTTAAAAATGGGATTGAAATACCTTGGTCTTTACGAAAACAGCCATGTTCCAAGAGCTGTGATAAAATTGGGCTAAATGTGAACACTAGTTTCCAGCAAATATATACTTGCATGTGCATCTACTAGTAACTAGGTATTAATAAGAATCATGGAGGAAGAATATAAGTTGAGCAACAAAAAAAGTTGTAATTAATCTTTTGCTTGATTGTACTATATGCACAATAGGAAAATAATAGTAATGATTATCCATAATGAGTTTTGTATAAGAAACTATTACCTTTGTCTCATGTGCCTTGGTGCTAGAATTTCCATTCAAGACTCTTTCTTTAATGGTGGACGGGTAGTGTGGATCACAGGCATAACATCATCTGTGTTCCTCGCCTTTTCACTTCCCCAGTGTTTTCCTAGGTAGGACTCTGCACCAACACTCATGGGGTACTTTTTTGTTCAGTGGCTGTGCTCTTCACCACAGGTCACCATTCCTGTTACCATTTATTTCTTTGTTTGTATGTGGCAACTTTCACATGTGGATCTTCCAAGCCGTCTATAGGAAGGGCAGTCTCCTGTCTGTCCTGCGCCCCATGCCCTTCCAACCACGTTCACTTCCAGAGGAGCACTTCCAGGCCCACAGCCTTTCTGTAGCCTAGACAGTGGCTATGTTTTATGCAGGCTGAGCCCAGACCGGCTGCTGTCATCAGCCGAGATGAAGGATTTGACAGATGGAAAAACTTCTGGTACCTTTAAACACATCCAAACTGGGGGTTGTGCCACTTGTTACATACATGGGAAAGCTAGATGACGCTACTGCTTCTGCAGATACGGTTCTTCATATCTTCTAAATATTTGTAGGGATTTAACAGGTTTAATTCTGAAACAATGAAGTAGTTGAGCTGCTTCTTAGGAGGATTCGATGTCATTTGTCACAACAGTATAAGACTTTAGGCAGCTGAGTGACAAACATCTACTTTTTGGTAAGGAAGCCGTCTGGAGTGCAGGTTGTGGCAGTTGTGGGTTCGGTCATCCTCTTGGATCCAAAGGATCCTTGCCATATTTCCTTCATATCTGGATGACTGTCAGTATCTACCAACGTACAGCTCAGAATGAACTTCTCCCATCTGAAGAATGGTTTGGTGGTTTTACTTATATGTGTCTGCAGTGTTATTACAAATCCGTACTGCTCTTGCCTGCCTGTCTTTCGCACACATTGTACTTCCTTGGTGCTATATTCTGTGCATTGATATTATGTTCCATCTCAGAGGTCATTGGTGGGAAGAGACCTGCCCTGCAGTGGCTCTTGTATTGCCCTTTCCCAGTCAAATCTGCTCTTTTGGACCCTGTTTTTAAGTCCTCAGCAGCTGTGTACGTCCATATCCTCACATTTTTCTTCATCTTACTTCCCTGCTGTGGATGTTAGTTAGCTCATGTAGTTCCAATTCTTCTCTGGAATCCAAAAGAGAGGCAGCAGCAACTGAAAGGCATCTTATGTTCACTTTCCTCTGCCGTAGTGCTATGCAGCAGTTGTCCCAACGCTGACTAGGCATTCTGGGGTTCAGGGACCAGGTAAGATGGAAAGCAAAATGGTCTTGCCTCTTCCATGTGCACAATCCCAAGATCAGTAAAGTTTTGAAGGGAAATATGAAGAAAAAACTTTCTATTGGCTTCAGCAGGGGCCACAATTTTACATTCTTTGTTTCCAGTCATATCTTCAATATGATCGTCATACATCATTTTGAAAATAACATGTATAATGCACTTACAATGGTTGTCGGAATGGTTAAGGGATGTTTTTCTCTTAAACCACTATTTTGAGGCTTTTATAAACTAAAAACTATTGCTTGCTTGAATGACCTTTCTTTAGGCATGTTTTCAATGCCAAGGTTATTTCTTTTCTTTGACTGAAGGAGGGGTTTGATAAAATTAAATGTTTCTGGTTTTGAGCTATCTGAGTGGGAAAAAAATGACAGTGTCATTCTTTGGAAAAAATGTTGAGATGTTTATTTGCAGTGAGTACTGCAAAATGACTTAATTTTATCTTCAAATTTGTCACTCACAGAAGAGTAATTACATTTTAAGGAAAAGCTGTTTATGGAAAAAACTTTCTGCTTGAAAATGGCGTAAAGGGCAAGATGGAACAAGTCCCTCAGTTTCCAGAAGAAACCAGATATGCTTTTAGTGACATTTAAATGCATGTGTATGTATATGTCTGCAAATAAGTTCTTTATATTGTATACTGGTTTGTTGTCAATCATCCTGTTGTATGACTTTACAACTACTCAAGGTATATAGAAGGCAGAGGTAATAGGAAAAAAACTGTACTTGAGGTTTTTTCGTTTTTCTTCTTATAATAACTTGTCCTTTGTTGCATATAACTATACTATGCCTAAAACATTCAGGTTGAAACTGCCTGACCCTTTCCCAGAGCATAATCTAGCTCCTGTCCTAAATGGGGTAAGAATCCAGTGACAATTATGATCATGTAATTATGTAGTATATTGTCTTATAAAGAAAGACTTATAGCAAATTATTAAGGTTGTCAATTATAACAACTATCTCTGTTCTAGCATTCCTAATTTCTGAGTTTTCTACTTTGTAGTCCTATCATTCTTTTACCATTCTGTTACAATGTCTTCTGTTTAATCTGACTATATATTGCAATTGCAAAGCTGATTGATAGAAATCTTCTTTAGATTGCTTTTTTGCATAGCAGGTTTTTAGTTCATAATAGTCCTTGAGGTATACAAAACTTGACAAAGATGTCTGGAACCATGTGGTAAGTCACTTCACCTACAAGTTCTGTTATGGTACTATTTTAAGTGCATGATAAGAATAACAGTAAGATCAAAAATAGTTTGGATAATATAGTTTTAACATTTCAGCTTTGCACTGTTTATGTGTGTCACTAAGCATCTCATCTTTCCCTGTTTGAACTTCCTAATTCCTTTCTATAGCCTACCTACATCACACTTTTTTTCAAGCTTCCTATTTTTACTGGAATAATATCTTAATCCTGCCTGAATTCTTCAAAGTTCCATCTTCTCTTTAAAATTCCTTTCAAATTATGCATTTTTCCATCTCTGCCACAGTGACACATCTTCCTATCTGAAACTTACTTTAAAGCGATAAAAACATGGCACTGAAATGACACCCCATTAAAGTCAATGGAGGATTTGCCATTGCCTTCAGTGACTACACTGGATTCATCTGTAATGCATGCAAATGAAAAATAAGCAACTTCATGAGACTTTTGGAAACCTTCTTCCATCTTGCCTAATGTCATTTATCTCCATGCCAAGTCAAGTCTAGTTTACCAAGCTAAGACTAGCACAGTTTTAGTGCTAAGTATATAATGGTTTTCAAGATCCTGAGAAGCAGTGTTGCTTAATTCTGCCAGTAAAGTACCTTATCCATATGCTGTACATGAGTTTTATAAAGATATGAAATGACTGTTCTGTACGTACCACATGTTCCTTACAAATATAAAACTCTACATTTAAATGAAACTTCACTGAGAGAAAAACAAGTTCTGACTTTGGTTTTGATCACTCAGATTTTTCTACTGAAATGACTTTGATAAGAGTGAATTGCTTTTCTCTGAGGGAAGTATAATTTTCTGCAGTATGCTTTGACTTGGAAATAGTGAAAAACCCAAAGGACTAAAAAAAGAATTATTTTAGTGTGCCAAAGGACCATATTCAGCAAAGCAACTAATCACAGGCTAACCTTAAAAAAAAAGAGTAGGCAAACATGCATAAAGTTTGGTATGCTCAGAAATACTTTGGTGAATCAGGGGTACAGTGAAGATGCCTATGTTAATTTATACACTAAAGTTATTATGGCCAAAGAAAATATCCTGTTATGGGAGTTACTAGTGTACCACTGTTGCAACAGATAGTTAGCAACAAACTTACAGCTGTGATAATAGCCATGAAGTATGCAGTTAGGCTCCAGTTTTGAACTGTGTTAAAATAAAGTAATTCTTGCTAGAGAAAATTTTAAGTAATTTTTTCTAGTACCTGTCTGTCAAAGGTACCACTGCACTGTTCAGAAAAAGATGACCGCTTCCATGTAAATTATGGTAGCCACTTTGTAATCACTTATTTTCCTATTTCTTTCTTTTTTAATGCAACTAATACATATGAAATACTGTGATAGCTGTTTTAAGTTTCTTATTTTCTACAAGATCATTATCTATGCTTTTAAATTGTTTCTAAGTTTTATTGTATCAAAATGTTTTGATAGCTGTAATTCAATTAGAATTCACTATAACAAACTGTTTAAAGGGAATAAACCTAATACCAGGTTTAGGTTCTTCTTGAACTCAGCAGAATTTTCTGCAATTAAGAGACACCATATTGTGGAGGTATTTTGTCGGTATGATTCTCACCTTATTTTCCTTGACAAACTCATGCTTTTTCTTTAGAAAGAATTTGTTAGTCAAGTGAAACTCTCATTAAAGCCAACAAATCAATAGTGTTTAAGAAACACTGAACAGGTTCTTAAAAAGTCTTAAAGAAACACAGGTCTGCTCCTGACAAGAGAGGTTTGACCATTTTCCCTCCAGCTGAGCCTAAAGGCAGTCAAGAAATACAGGTTCTCTAGTTTCTGTGAAGCCTTCTGACACTGCCAACCTGAATACTCTGGAAATGCTTAAATGCATAGGAAGACCATTAAAGGAGTTTTTTTTTTTACTGAACTGACATTAGCAAGTCCTTTTGAGGTGAAGCAAAGCACTATCAACTTCAGTCACACCCAAGCAAAATGCACCAGTAAATGTACCATGTAATCACCAGCATGGAAGTGTATTGCATTGAACAGTGGTTTTTCAGTTAGTATCTTTGGGCTTTAACTCAACTTTCAGAATAGGAAGAAGGGTGGACCAAAATCATAGAAATTCAGGACTACAACTAATTTTTGTGTCACTTTAGTAAAAATGTCCCTGTGACCTCTTTAGACAGTTAGTTTGAACATGATATTAGGGAACCACTAGAACTTTCTTATTTCATCAGACAAATTCTCTTAAATACAATGAATTAAATTGCTGATCCTCTTTCACTCACTCTTTGCCTGAGTGAAATCTGTGTGTATTTTAAGGTGCCCAGCATTTCAGTCTCTCAGCCTGAGACAGAAGGAAGCTGAGGATCAAAACCATGAGTGCTATGATTAAATTGATGACAAAGCTCTACTAAGAACAGGAGTTTAAAGCAGGTTAAGGTAAGGAGGGAGTGTTCATACTGCCTGATACTTAGGCACCTAATCTAGCAGCCTGTGTATAGCCAGAGCACAAAGCAGGATGCAAACTGCTGCCTGTGTCCATTAGTGGCCCAGGCTCCTAACTTCAGCTGTGCGATGGAGGTGATACACCCTCAAAGCATTAAGCAATCTAAACTGCAAGTACTAAGGCCACTTCCACAAGTAATATTTTGAAGGTATTAAGATAAGCAGTGTTAAAGGTATCAGAATCATATCCCTGATGGATAGCCCGCTAAATTTTGCACACAAGTTATTAGGGGGGCTAATATTATTAGGTTTTTTAAAATCTGTCTCATTACTGCTCTTAAATTTTGGTTTTCTGTGTGAATTTTAAAACCTACTAAAATAATGTGAAACCTCCCGTTTGACTTTTCAAATGTCCTTCTTTTCTTTTTTTTTTTTTTCCCCACAGTCCTTCTGAAAGACAACCATGCCAGCTGTTCAATAATGAGGTTAGCCAGACATGGCAAGCAGATCTCCAAAAGAAAAGAGAATTCACTGACAGATTTTTCATGTAAGATCTAGGTAATCAGATGAAAACAGAAAAAGTAGGAAAAAAATCCTTGATCTTAGAACTTGATATCCAGAGTACCAGGAAACTCTTCGGCAATTTTGATTCAGATTCTAGACTAATGGGATCCTCTACAGCCACATAAAAAGCAGACCTGAGGACTAAGAGGTTAAGCTTTCAACATTCTCTCACACTGTTTCATGGTGTGATATTAACTGTGGATAAAATAAAACTACACTGTTTTTACTGGCATAGCAGGTATTACAGGTGTTCTGGTAAGGTAAGTATAAAAATGTATATTCTAGTATATGATAAAAGCTATACCAATTAACATTTTTGGCGGAGATGTTTAGGACTGATAAATGCATTTAGGATAAGCTTTCCAACATTAAACATAGGTGGAAGTTCAATGAAGACTATGGGATTTGCAAGTCTTAGAAGATAATGCTGAGCATCGTGGAACTTGTGATGGCATTTTAAATAGGAATCTGTTAAACACTCCCAATCATCTTAGTTTTGAGATTTCTATAATAGTATGTCTCTGAAGGTACCTGCATTTTGTGATGACCTTTTATCTTTCTTCTTAAGTGTTCCCGCATCTATGCACAAAGACGTTTATTTACACATTCCCCATGGAGCTGGGTCAGTGCTGCACGCTATGGCTCTTCTTCACGCTGCTTACTAATTGCAGTTTTAAAAACATTTACTTTTGTGTGGGTGGTAAAAAAATACTACTGATTGCTAAATTCATAATACAGCAGCACCTACTTTAATGGGTCTGGATAACAGGATCATCTGCAAATGCATATGAGCAGGAACTGGTGCCTGCTAGTGAAAAGTTATGTTTTTGTCCATAAAAACAGGGATAGGGCTTCGAAGAACTGGATTCTGGTCACTTCTATGGACTTTGTAAAGTAATGGGGGTCTCATGTATATGTCTGTTACTGGAGACTAATTTAAGCTGTTACAATCAAACCTGTCCATTTGAGGTAAGTAAGGGTTATTACCAGAAGGTACAACAAAATGAAAACTGAGCCACAGGTGAGTTCTAGTCACATCATCATGATACCAGACCAAATAAAGCAATAGACCCAGGAGGATATGTTTTGGATCTTAGTGCAGCTGTGGTGAGTTCCTATTTGACATGTTACTGTGGAAAAAGTAGTTGAGCCCTTCCAGGACGTGGCAATATAAGAACTTTATCTCATTATGGTGTACATCAGCTTCAGCTTCAGTTTGTTTTCTGTGCTGAAGTGTACATAGGCTGAGGCTGCTCAGAGTGACAACTCATCCTAGCATTAACAGGTTTGTTACCAGGGAAAACGGAAAGCAGAAGAGAGAGGAAGCGAGAATGCATGCACTGAGAAAATGCATGCTGCTCTTTGAAAAAGAGGATCCACGTGAAAGTTTCAGACTAATCTGGGTCTGTAGTGGAACAGATTTTTTAAATACATCCGAGCTTATCTTATTTTATACACCGGGAGAACAAGTGTACTGTCGCAAGGCAAAGGAGTAAATTCTTTGCAATAAAATTAGAAGCCAGTTATAAAATAGAACCATAAAAGCAAGAAAATGCAAATTAAGAGCTCAGTGAGATTGACATCAGGTATATTTTAATCCCAGTTGTTTCCTAGGCATTACCTGAGGCGCCTCTCAGTTATGAGAGTCAAGGACCAAACCAGTACCTCTTCTTGAAAGTACTGTCATTCAGAAAGGGAACCGCAGCCTGGGTCCCTTTTCCTCCAGTTTTACTGGGGTTAATTTTGTGGCCATGAGGACAAACAGTTTTCCAAACAGATTTCCCAGGAATCTTCCCTTTTCCTTTCTCCTCTAAATTATTTGGGAGCCCTATTATTTGAGGCCTATTTTCATGAGACTTTCGTTACTTGAAAAATGCAAATAAAATATTGTTTAAACTTTTTAGGGATGGTTCGTCTTTTGATATCTAAAGGTTCTTTGACATGTTAATTTTTTATGCTAGGTTTATCTTCCTACTTAAAAGCTCTATTGAATTACAGTATCTTTTTCCTTCCAGACAGTGTGATTTGCATTTATTATTCTTAAAATTAAATATAATTAAAAATAACATGCATAACTTTGTGATAGTCCCATAATATCTGATCTCCTGCTGTCTTTCTAATGAAGATTGTGGAGGACCACTGATGACTGATGTGGCATTCGGAGTGGTTTCTTTTAAACTATTTTCCAAGCTAACTTCCCCAACCACCTCTTGTCAGATTCAAAGGTTCAAGCTGCCACAGCCAGGTAGCTATTTAATCCTGCGGTGACTGACAGGCAAAGTAATTACTGAAAGAAACCAGAGATCCATTGGGGAACATGCAGGAAATTTGCTCTGTGGATTTACCTCACAAACCCATTGGAGCTGCTGCTACATGATATGTTCTCCTGCATCATTTAACAAGAAAAGACTAAAATTTAGGCTAAAATGAGCCGGAAACTGCAGCAGGACTCAGTAGCATAGAACCATAACAGATGTGTCTTTGCAGCTTTCCTTGTTTATGCATGACTGCAAAATGTTATATTTCTGAGAGATGCTGCAAACGGTCTGGATTTCATGTAGCCACAGGGTGTGATTTTTTTTTTTTGTCTTTGAAAGTTTAGAAATGCCTCTAAAAGTATCCTTGTATAATGGCTATAGACCTGAAATGTGAAAGTGCCATCTTTTTCACAACATTTGGCTTAAGTACTCTTTCCCAGTTTTTACAGGGTGCCTGTAATAGCTGAATTTAGTCAAACTACAAATAATGGGGATATACATGTTCCCTCCTACTCTCTTTGCCCAAAGACTCTGTAAGCAGACAACAGTTTCACTTAACAAAAGACAGTTGACCTTTGACGGGCAATTGTGTGTGCGAAACTCTGTCCCTGTTGTAGCTTTCATCTGTCTCATATTTTTCAGTATAATAGATTAACAACGACCTTACTTTTACATCCTGAACCTGTTCATCTAAATAGGCAATAGAAAAGATCCCACACAGAAGTAGTTTACCTGTTAAAATACAGGTGATTTCAGATGTAACATTGCAGTAGAATTTTTTTCCCCCCAAATTTAGTAGATTAAATTCCAGGGCAATACAAAATAGCAACAAGATAGTAAAGAAACAATGGCATATACATTCTAATTAAAAAGTAAGTAGTATTAATACTGACACTGCTTTTCTACTGTTGCAAGCACCTAGCCCGCAGACAGTCTGCATTCCTTGTTCCCCTTCTCCCTCTTCCCCATGAATCCTTTTCTTCACATTTCCTGCAGCAGTTTTACATCATCTCCTTTGTGTTCACTCCTCCACACACTGGCAGAGACACCTTTTGGAAATATTTCTTTGTGAAGATTCAGCAAATCTGAAAACCATCAGATAAATTGAGGAGATTAACACAGGCCCCCATGAACAGCCACTGAAAAAAAGTCAGAAAAAAAAATTCCTTTTTGAGGGCAGCTCTTCATTTATTATTTGGCATTTTATCTCCAGAAGTAACATCACATCTTTCTGTCTTCCTCTTTACACTTTTTCCTCTCTTCCTGAAGTTGTTCTCCCTTTTTTCGCATTTGCCCTTGGTATCTCATAATACTATTCCTTTTTTCTTAAAGCTACCATTCATATTTTTATGTGAAAGCTATTAACTTTTTTTTTTTTTAAAAAGGACATTTGTGGCTGGAAATCACTGAAATGTGAATTCAATGATCTCAAAACCCATATGGCATATTAGAGAATATCTTATTTATTATATTGCAAATCTTTGAAACCAGAAGACTGCTCTTGATTTACTCAGAGGATAATTTCCTGAGCTTTTTATTGCTTCTTTCTCTTGATTTTCATATTTCATCCAGTATTTCTAATCAGTATAAACTTTGTCATACTTTCTTCCTCTGTTACCTGAGATTTCTTCCTTTCAGTCTCCCTTTTCATTCCTTACCTCTTGTTCTCCATCTGTAATATCTTCCCTCCATTCTTCACTGGTCCATTTTCTCTCTCCTAAATGTCATCCAGCTTTTGGGGTTTTTTTGTTTGTTTGTTTTAAATTAAGCGTCTCATCTTTTACTTCAAAGCTGTTTTGGCATTTTAGAGAGACCTGTTCTCTGAGAAGCTTGATTTTTGAAAATGTTGATTCAGCTCAGGTGGTATATGGGAGCCCTGACAAACCCTTTAGATCAAGATGGGCTCAAGAGTTGAACTGCTGAAGACTGAAGATCTGATGCTCAGCAGGGTATCTTACTGGAAGTCTGTTAAAAAAATATTATTTTTTAAGGAGCAGCTCCTTTCAGCCCTTATTTAACATGATTCATTAATTTAGTTTATTTGGAAGTTTTGTAGGAAACAGTTATTAAATTAAGTACAATATGAATTTGGTAGTAAGCGTTCCAGCGGGATATGGTTCAGGGCCTTAAAAGTGCAACAACACACGTGTGTGTAGTAAAATATTTAAAATATGCAATGACTTTTTAAGGGTATATGCCCTGAATATTAAAGACCTAATGTTTTAGAAGCGTTTGTCTAGAATTAACACTTCCTTCTCTACTGGATGAGTTGGCTTGGAACATGCAACACAGGAACTGATACCATTAAAATAACCAAATCCCACCAAATCAAATTATATAATGGATTGACAGGCAACTAAAGTCAGGATTGGAATTTGCTCCATTATGCTGACCTTACCTGTCCCTTATGATCACCAAACTATTTATTTTATTGCTTTGTCAAAGTACTCTTTTTATCACTTAGATAAATTTGTGGGTAGGAAAATGGTCAATAATAAAGCGGGGCTAAGGTTAACAATGAAGATCAGAAAAAATGCCATCTTGAATCTACTCTTTTGATGGAAAGCAGTACTGAATCAGTGGTGTCAGCAAGCTTAACTGCCCTTACTTGAAACTGCCAGTCAGGTAATTTATTTTCTTCTAGTTCATCCCTTTCCTATATTTTTCTCCCACTTCCCTGCCCATTTACTATGCTTCTCGTAAGTTCATTGTTACAAAATCACAGAATGGTTGAGGTTGGAAGGAGCCTCTGGAGACTGTGTAGTCCACCCTCCCTGCTCAAGGAGGGACACCTAGAGCAGGCTGCTCCGGACCATGTCTGGGTGGGTTTTGAATATCTCTAAAGACGGAGACTCCACAAGCTCCCTGGGCAACCTGTGCCAGTGCTTGGTCACCCTCACAGTGAAAAACTGTTTTCTGATGTTCAGACGGCACCTCCTGGGTTAAAATGTGTGCCCCTTGCCTCTGGTCCTGTCACTGGGCACCACTGAAAAGAGCCTGGCTCTGTCTTTTTTATACAGTCCTGTCAGATATTTATACATTTTCATAAGATCCTCCTTGAGTCTTCTCTTTTCTAGGATAAACCATTCCTGTTCTCTCAGCCTCTTCCTGAGACAGATGCTTCCATACCTTAATCACCTTCATGGCTTCACTTTCCTACTGCGCTTTCTCCACTTTGCCTGTGTACCTCCTGTACTGGGAAGCCCAGGTCTGGACAGAACTCTCCAGACGTATCTCCCCAGGGCATAGCAGAGGGGAAGGATCACCTCCTTCGACCTGTTGGCAACGCTCTTCCTAATGCGTCCTAGGAGGCTGTTGGCTTTCTCTGCCACAAGAACACATTGCTTGTTCACAGTCAACTTTTTGTCCGCTAGAACTGGCAAACCTTATTCTACAAAGTAGCTTTCCAGCCAGTCAGACTCCCGCATGTACTGGTGCCCGGAGTTATTCTTCCCCAGGTGCAGGACTTAGCGTTTCCCTTTGTTGAACTTCATGAGATTTCTGCTGTCCTATTTTTCCAGCCTGTAAAGGTCCCTCTGATTGGTGGCACACTCATCTATTGTAGCAACCCCTCCTCCTAGCTCTGTGTCATCTCCAGACTTGGTGAGGGAGCACTTTGTCCCATCACCCAGGTCATCAAGGAAGGTGTTAAATAGTACTGGCCCCAAGATCAACCCCTGGAGTACTCCGCCAGTGACTCACCTCCAGCTGGACTTCATGTCCCTGATCAAAACTCTTTAAGCCTGCCAGTTCAGCCTGTTGTCAGTCCACCTCACTTTCCACTTATCTAACCCAGACTTCACAGTTTGTCTACTTTTTAAAAGTAAGAGTTAGTTACACTACCATGTAAAATGCTGCTGTTAGGATTTTGGATTTCAACATTTACGTAATTTATGGGGAACAAATTATATCAGATTTATAAAGAGATGAGTTTCCTCTAAATTTGACCATGTTTCCTCACTTGATATACTTTCCTCACTTGATATACAATTCATATGATACATATACAGTTTGTCTTAAACTATGATGTTTACAGAAGTGGCAACAAAGGTAGATCTGGGCAGGGTATGGTAGTATGAGCAGTCAGGCTGCGATGAAATTCTTTGACCTTCAGATGAAAAGAGATGAAAGTGACTATGTGACCAGCGACAGTGATCAGAAAGCCAATACATAGATTTGAAAAGATGTTTTTCACAATGCAAAAAATAGACAGAAAGTGAAAATCAACCTCCAAGAACATTTAAAGTTATGTATTAAAGTTAAAAACAAACAAAAGTAATCAATCAGATAAACATTGTGTCAATAGCTGTAGAGGCATATACATTTCTCAATTTTCGGAAGATTCACACTATCCAAGAATGAAAAGTTTGTCATTCAGTAGGAACAATCTAATGACCTTGGATCTATCCTGAAACACAAACGCATTTCCACAACTGATTTTTGTTTTTAACATCTGACCTCAATTATTACTGGTTTTGAATAAATCAGTCCCTGTGTGCCCCATGTGATTCTCTGACCTCTTGATTAACCGACTACAGAGAAGTATCACTCTAAAAAACCAACACATATTAACTAAAAATTGCCTGTTTTCTGTTGGTTTAGGTTCATAATTTATAGCCAGTTTCAAGCATAATAAGCTGTGTTACTCCTTCACAAACAAATTCCAGTAGGAATTGAGATCTTCAGTTGTAAATGCTGTCAAATACTTTGAAAGCAAATGGTGAACCTGTCAGTTAAGCACACTGTGGAATCCTTTGCACTGCCAGAAATGTACTTAAATAATAGATGTAACTGAAGTATTCAATATATGGAAAAATTGTTCACAAATTCAGATAATTACAGCTGCAAGTTTCTACAGACTTTTGCCTTAGATAACTAAATAATGGCAATATCCAAATTTGGCTTTTCATTGCAAGTAGAGGAAAGTTTAAAAAAATGCTACGGATGCCACAGTAAATGAAGGCACAAAGCATTCATGTGTTAAAGGTCCACCCTTTTCTGTCTAAAGGAACACAGGAATTATTCTATTTTCTCATTGTGAATGTGGAGGCTTAGCCTGTGCCAGAGATTAAAGTTTCTGAAGAATTAAAACTAATCAAATGTATAATGGAGGTCTCATGTGAGCTAAATGAAAATAATATACTAGAAGAACTCAGTGATGTGTTTGATTAAATTGGTTGCATTAAGGACACACTTCACATTTGTTTAAACCCTGAGGTAACCCCATTTATTACTCTAGCTGGGAAAATTCTGTTGGTAGTGAGAGAGTGTGTTCTGTAGAAACTGTAATGCAAGCTGAATTTATAAGTTATTAAGTCAGTTAGTGAACCACCTGGCTGGCTGCAGTGAAAGGTGGCTGATGTGGGTAGGAAAGAGGAAGAGGAGATTGTCTGAGAGTATGCCAAGAAATAAATGAAATTTGGTAATGACTCAGTGAGAACACCTTCATATACCGACTGTGGAAGAAATAAGTAGAACACTGGCAGTAAAATCTCAACCTTCTAAATGCATGCATTTTGGCCAATACGTATTCCCAGAAAAAATAACTTGCACTTAATATGTCCTTCAGTAAATGCTATTCCCTGTGGTTACCTTAAATCCAGCAGGGATGTTTCATAAGCACCTACAAGAAGATGAAAAGAGACAGGAGCAAGACAAAAAACCAAGCCTGGACAGCTGAAGAAGGCATCTCAGTCCAAGAATACAATCTCCAAGCCCTTTGCCCACTTCATATCCATTTTTTTTTAAGTGCTTTAGTTTTCAGTGACAAATTTTTAGAGGTGTTCGATATGTTGTTGCTTCTGTTAGCACTAGTTTATCAGCCAGTGCCTATACCATATTTTGGGAGCAGGAACAGGACCCGTGACACAATGATCTAACCATTTGCCTACAGAATCATTCCATCTTGCTCGTCTTTCTTCACCACATCCACGTTCCCCAGACCATCGTCCTGCTGGAGTGTGGGTCATGTATCAATAGACTATTAGTAGTTTGGTGCGTTCAGTACCAGGATCTCGAAAGAAGGATGTGGTGCTACTACCCCTTTCTCCTACACTTTATAAGAAAAGCATGTCTTTTACACACACTTCAAGTTAGCTTTTCGAGTTAGTGTGACTGCGTATTGGTAACCCTAAGAAAGATAACCTTAGGACTTCACTGAAAACTGTGAAAAATAACAAACTAAAAAAACCCCAACCCCCTACACCAACAGGTAATTTTGCTTTTGGTCTCCAGCTGGCTCACAGCATGTATTCAAATTGGCACTACTTTTGGTAAGTTAGTGCAGACTAAACATTTTTCATAGGTGAAGCTGGCATTGCAATATCAGACTAGGGTAAGAACTAAAAGCTGAGAGAAATGGTTTTCTAAAGTCTCTCCTGTAACTTGAGGAGGCTCGTGTTTGAAAGTTCTTGGGTGACTTCAGGGCAATATTAAAAGCAATCTGAGAGTGTTCGTGTGATAAGAAACATTGAGAAACAATTTTAAAAGGTGCTGCTAGTTGTCTTTAGCTGTTATTGCAAAATGGGAGGTGAGATCTGAGAACTGTCTGGGTGAAATTCCCTTCTCCAGATCTCTGGGTTAGAGCTGCAGTCAGTTCTCCTTCCACCTACATGGCATAAGGAGGCAATCTTAGTCTCCTGGAGATGCTTCTAGAAATGCTAGAAACCCCAGGCTTCAATACCTTTAGTGCTAGATTACTAAAGCTAGTGAATAAAGTTTTTGTTTAGGCACGAGTCTGATCTTGAGACAATATTAAACTTTCTGTGTACAATTAGCCAGTGTTCCCTCGGCAGTGTATTCCATCTTGTTGACTAGCGGTAGGTGCAGATGCACAGAGCTTCAGGATTTTCAGCAGCTTCTTGATCCATGGGTTGGCACTTTGTGATCTATTTTAAGGCACCAATACTCCCCATGGTAGGATACAGTACAGAATATGTGTAGTGTAGTACATAGTAAATGGGTAGTCATCAATCAAATTGTTGATGTGTACTTCTTAGGTGACCTGAGATACCCAAGGACAAGAATACACACTGTGAGGTTTGGTCCAGCACAGAGGGAGAACTGCTACAGTTGTTAGCAATGCTGTGCCTTGTAGAAATACTCAGCTGACACCAGCAACAGCAAAGCTGTGTTAGCACAACTCTCATGTTAATAAATTCTAGTAATAAATCATATGAGAAATAGATTAAGCCAAAGAAAACATAAAACAAGTAAAGAATGTAGCGTCAGTGTCGGGGCCTTAAGATATTCAAACATTACGAATTTCTTCTGCTGGCCTTTTGCAGTCATTGCAAGAACTGTCCACTTAATTCTGAAATCTTTGAGACCTCCGAGAATTAGAGCTTAACCCAGATCCCTTAAACTCAAGCTGAATTAAATTTTCAGGAACATAACTTGTTTTAGGAACAAAAGTTAGCTGCAAAAGGAGAAAGGACAGATGTAGGACAGATTTTCGTAGGACAGATTTCAGACAGAATACCTTTAACAATTATGGGCACATGCTTCAAGGGAAGATAGACACATAAATGCTTTGGTTCGCGTTAACAACTTAGTACCTCCAACTTCTTGTCACTGCCTTCTCTTCATCTTATTTTCAGAGGTTATTTCCCCATGTGTTTTGCCAGTTTAAGTAGCTCCTCTGCTTAAGCAGTTTATATCTCTACATTCCTACTCAGTCAGCCATGTGTTTGTGTAAAATGCACAGCTGATGCTGGCTATTACTATGCTGTAACTTGCTGTGACAGCTCCCATTCCTGAAGTCCAAAAATCTGAATAAAAGAAGACTTTTACTGTAAATACCCATTTTCTCTAAAAACTAGAATATATCTCCAAATAATCCATTAAAATCTGTTGTAGTAGTCACTTATTTCTAGGAAAAGATGACTTCGGTTTGCAAACACACCTCAGCTTCAGAAGTGTTTAAAGTAACAAATTCCAAAGCTATAGGAAGTAGTTATTACACAACTGATGATACAGTAGTACAAAACCATAATTAACCTGAAAATCTTAGTTTGTAAAATTTTTGCTAAGGATTTAGCATGCAGTCAAGAAACTGAGGTACAAAGTGAGAGGGTAAAATAGCCAAAAACTTTACAAGAATCTGAGCTCATGGCTGTCATAGAAGTTTCACAGCTAAAACACTACCTAAAAGGCAATGGTTCAGGCTGCAGAAACCACAGGTACCTGGCAGCACATGATGAAAGACAGAGGTGATGATTACAACACAACTTATCTATGCTGTAACTTTATTAACATGGCTGAGACTGATACCAAGCAGATTGTGCAATCCAACTCCTTGGATGAGCTGCTCTCATTCCTTTCTTGAGACTTTTTTATGTTTTAAGGAAAATATTTTCAGGCATTCATGATCTACTAGAAACATCAGAACTATATTTCTGATTTTGCTCATTTCCTCCTGTTCAGATGCTGCACAGGATTTGACCTGATAATGTATCAGTTAAACTCTTCTTCTCTTCATCCAGCAAATCCAAATAATGTATTTTGTGAATACCTCAACCGACTTTTGTCCCAGCCAACTCTTGAACCCTTCCTTTTACTGAAATCCCTATGAATCCTTCTTTTCATAAATATACAACTCCTGCACTTACCACATTATAGTAAATAGAAAGCATGATCGATTTCGTGCATGATGGAAGGCAATAGACAGAATTTGAACAGGTTCTCAAGGAAAAAATTGCACAAACATACACACTGTAGACTAATATTACACGAGGAATTAATGCACAATTTAACTGTGCACTTATATACAAAACACTCATCTACTTACATATCAGTCCACCTCCAGTGAATGGCAAAACCATTTGTTTCAATAAAAGCAAGAAAAAGTCAGTAGAGCATAGCAAAAAACAAGAAAAAAAGAAAAACAGCACACACTTTGTAATAACAACTCATCCAATTCAAACCAATTATGTCTGGAAAAAGTTTGTGCAAAGTTCTCCTGAATTACATTTTCTATGGCAAATTACACATTACAGTTTTTGGTCTTTTACTATTCAGGCTATTGCCTTTTCAAAATATTCCCCTTGTAAGATAATTAAGAAGGGCCAAAGAGTTACTCTACTTGCTGTATTTTTGCAAATAAAATTTACCTCATGCAGCAAATAAGAATTTGGCTGGAATTGAAAGCTTCAGATTGTTTGAATAATTAAAAAGAGAGAACTATACTATAAATTGTTTCCCAGCTAGTGTTAGCTGCTTGAAACAAAGAGAAGAAAACAAACAGAAAGTAATAATTTGCAGGGTGGAGGAGAATTTTTATTTCCCTGTGTGCTCTTGAGATACAGAGGAAAAGCAGGTTAATATTAATCAGAAAACCATTCTGTTCTTATGCCAACATTTTGATAGGGCCTCCATTACTGTGACTGCCTCACATACGTGGCCTTATTTTGCCTGCATAATCACACAGAAGCAAAAGTACAATACAAAATCCATGTTCTTATCAGCTAGAAAATTTGATCTTCAATTTAGATTAACTCACTGATATGGGGAAGGTGTTTGAGGTTGACTCAGTAATGTCACAGAGCGTAAAGTTTTTAAAACAAAGCAATACGATACGTGAGATTCTTGTAAAATGAGTTTTATACAAAAATGGGCAAGCAGCCTTTAAATCATAAGGAAACCAATTAAACTATTCTTGTGTTGACCAGAAGAGCATTATAAAAGGTAATACTAAAGAAAGGCCCCCAACTTCTGTAACTTTACACAGATCAATAAAATAATAATCTTTTCATTCACATTTGAAATGTATTAAGTTTAATATTTACTCCAGTATGCTTGTAAAGATAGGAAAGGCTTTTTCTTTCCTTAACGTAAAGAAATTACACAATGTTAGACTAGCCACTTCCTTAATTAGTATTTCAATTAATTCATGTCCAGACATCATTGCCTTCTTCATCAGATATCCAAAACCCAAGGCCCCAAGCATCTAAGATAAATCACGTCTTTGAACTTTTGCATTATAGGTTATCGGGTTCTGGTACCTTTATCAGAGCAAAATGAAAAACAGCTTGCTTAGCCACAGTACATAAATCGTTGCTGTGACTGGGGCAAAACAATACAGATTTAACAATTTTTGTTCAGTAGACTTGCATTTGAAAGTTTGGGGTTTTATAATGTGTGCTGCTTTATCTCCCTTGCTTCTACTCACCTGCCAGTTTTAGCTAAATCTGTATTTTTATGGTGAATATTTTTGTGTATAGGTTTGATTTTAGAACTAAGGTAATTCCATATGTTTGCAAACTTAGACAAACTGTCTAGGGGAAAAAAAAAAAATCACTTCCGTGAAAAGAAAGGTGTGGAAACGATGATTGTGAATATTTGTGAATATTGTGCTTGTCAGGCTTTTTTTTTTTGATACATCTACTGTGTACCTACAGATATGACTGCAACTCATTTTAATGAACCCAGCTTCAGTTATGTGCAATTTAGTGGATAAATCAGGTTTATATTAGCTGTTTTATATTAGGTACTGAAAAAAAAAAAAAAATTATCCTGGCAACATAACATTCAACACTGCCTGCAAAACTGCCCAAGATCCTGAATTCAATATTTAACATGCACTGAATTCAATTCCATTTTGACAACTTGACAAGCAGGATCCAAGCTTATTTGCAAACACGTCTGTGTAAATCATAGTCACTTCTTCACATTGCAGCCAGTAGCCTATGGATTCCAGAAACATGGGGAAGAAAATGGCCTGACTCAATGTGGTCTTCATGCTGAAGTGCGAAAGCAATCATGCCTATTGCCAAAATTCCGCTATTAGTCCTTTGTCACACAATGCATTGTGAAGAGTAGCTGACCATAGGGTACAAACCAAGAACTACAGGGCTCATCAAGCCCTCAGAAATCACCCAGTCCAGCTTCTGCAATGAGAGGATTAATTTGCCTGAGATATCCCCAGCAAATGACAATTTAATTTGTTTCTAAAATTTCCAACGAAGTTTTCAGTACCTTTTTACAGTGATGTCATATAGGATATTGCCAAAAAAATTCAAAGGCTTCTGTTTCTCTCTATATAATATCTAATTCCTCTTCCCTTCACATCAAAGAATGAATTTAGACTCATTTGTCATGATCCAGAAAAGCCTACATTTTCTTTTTTTCTGTCATTTCATTAACATTTAGTTTTCTAGAAATGTTTTGTCATTGGTTTAAGAATACTTCAAGGCACTTGAAGTACACTGATTTATCCAGAATTCCTCAAGGTGTCTTTTCTACCCTTTTAGATTTATTTTTACTTTTTCAGCCCAGGGATACCTCCTCTGTTCTTAGAGAAATTTTAAAGACAAACTTTGATAGTTCAAAGATTGCTTTGGTTAGTTTATTAGGCACATCCATCAAGTTCTCCAAACTTGCATGATTCTGTGTTATCTCAATATTATTTAAACTCCTCTTTCTGGACTTTGCCCTAAATTTCTACTCAATTTTTAAATTAACTTAGTGATTCTGGTCACAGTTCACTTTTCCTAGAAAGATTAAACCAAAAAGAAAGTTGTTCTTTGTATCATTCATTGTTTTCTGTTATGCATCTTTCCTTTCTTTTTGCTCCTTTCTTAGTTCCAATCTATTCTTAAAGTTTTTCTTACTACTTTTTATGTGTCTTTTTAATTGAAACACAGTTTTCAGTCCTGATTTTATCCCTGCCTACTTGCACTATTCCTTTATATGATCGTTAATTATGTTATGTATGAGATATGTAACCAGCTTTTCTTTATACTTGTTTTATATGAATGATATCTGCACTGTTACTTTCAAAATATTTACAATTTACACATTGCTGCAGAGTAGTTAAGCAGAGTAGAATTTCCTATCTCTGGTCTTGTAATGTGATAGTAACTCTCAGTTGTGCTTATTTTATTTTGGTTTTGATGAGTGGATGAACTCCTAAACTCTATTTCTAATTAGACTATAACAGCTCAGAGGTGGATAACTTCTAGGTTCTAAAAAATCTTTTGCTTTATTCCAATGATTTAAACCAAAAAGACAAAATGGTAATTGCAAACCATAGTTTAAGGTGAAGTCTAGGAAAGGAAGAATGCTAGAAAGCTTAAGGAAGAGCTCTGTTCTTTTCACAGGACAGCACATGCTGAGACAGTCATAATGATTTATTTGGTAAAACTGATGCATTTGTATAAAGATCAGGAATGGTTATAGAAGTTGCTAAAATATTATAAGTTGTCTGCTAGCAAAAGAATAGTAATAAGAGCATTCAATTTCTTAGGGGAACAAAGAACAGAATACAGTTATTAAAAATAGGAAAAGACCCTCCAAATAAAGCTACAAGGTCACATTTAATAACAGACTTAAAGGAACATAAAACATTGAGAGCAAAGGCTCAATGGTTATGAGAGCAAAACGAATATACTGGCATAAGTTTTGCTCAAGTATTAGATTTGGTATGTGTCCTGGTTTCAGCTGGGATAGAGTTAACTGTCTTCCTAGTAGCTGGTACAGTGCTGTGTTTTGGGTTCAGTATGAGGAGAATGTGGATAACACACTGATGTTTTCAGCTGTTGCTCAGTAGTGTTTAGACTAAAGTCAAGGATTTTTCAGCTTCTCATGCCCAGCCAGTGAGAAGGCTGGAGGGGCACAAGGAGTTGGGAGGGGACACAGCCAGGGCACCTGATCCAAACTGGCCAACGGGGTATTCCATACCATGGGACGTCATGCCCAGTATATAAACTGGGGGGAGTGGGGGCTGGGGATCGCCGCTTGGGGACTAGCTGGGTGTTAGTCGGCGGGTGGTGAGCAATTGCACTGCGCATCATTTGTACATTCCAATCCTTTTCTTATTACTGTTGTCATTTTATTAGTGTTATCATTATCATTATTAGTTTCTTCTTTTCTGTTCTATTAAACCATTCTTATCTCAACCCATGGGTTTTGCTTCTTTTCCCGATTTTCTCCCCCATCCCACTGGGTGGGGGGGGAGTGAGTGAGCAGCTGCGTGGTGCTTAGTTGCTGGCTGGGGTTAAACCACGACAGTATGATGTATTCTAAGGTAAGTTAAAAAGTCAAGAATAAAATTAGAGATCTGAAATTGGAAATTAGGGCCACATTCTACTCTTGGGCTTAAAAGCATGACTCCTATGTACAGCCAAACAAATCAAAATGTGTCTCTTCATATTTGAATGGAAGGTATATCTGATATTGCAGCATAGAAAAATAGCAAGGTGTGCAAGAAAAGAAGAAGAAATGGCAATTCCTCTCCTCTCCTCTCCTCTCCTCTCCTCTCCTCTCCTCACAGTCACTTCAGCATGAAGGAATAAGTGTAAAAAGTCCAAAGAGTTACACGTGTATAAATCCAAGACAATTCTTTGCAGTTGAATTTATGGTCATCCCTAAGTACTGAGACCAAAGGACACATTTAGGAGTGACAATTATAATATTGTCAGTTTGAGAGTTTCCAAACAGGAACACAGTTCAATTCCTAACTTTTTTTCACAGTAACCTAGAGGTTTTGTTGATTGGGGTTTTTTTAAGGAAAAATACAAATTAACAAAGAACAGGTACAAATATCTTCAAGTAAGTTGTGTGCCAGCACCTTTCTGGCTATCTTCACAAACAGTGCATGGTCTGCAGTTAAATTACTTTCTGCACAACACCACCATAACAATAACTGTAAGTCGAAGAGAAAAAAGTTGTTGAAAGTGGGGAGCATGATGGGAAATGGACAAGAATGTTATTATTAACAATCAACTAAATAATAAGAGTATTTTGTCTTGTAAATCTCCAGATGCTTTTTGGTCGCTTACACACGTTTACACACGTGTGTTTATATGGACATGGCTATGCTAGTTTTAAACAGCACTGGCAGAAGTGCAGCTCCAGCAACAGGAGACTAAGCACAAGCTCTGAACTACACCCGCCTCCTTTGCACCCTCACGAAACGGTCCCACTCCCCAGCTGCGCCGGGACAGCTCCACGGCGCACGAGAGCAGAGCTCCTCGGTTCTGCCTTCCCACACCCTTCACGTACCTCAAGGAAAGTCTGGCTGAACTCCTTGGAGGTGAAAGTTCGAAGCTGGGTTTGGACAATAATGATGAGTATGGCTGTAGCTTTAGGGTTGCTTATAAATATACTTGTTTGCAACCTTAGTTACTTCAAATGTTTGCGGCAGTATTGCCTCAGCACATGACAGCCTCTACCTCAAACTGCTTAAAGGGGAGTAAAGGAAGTTCTGGAATCGTGTGAATAATTTGGCACATGTTGGGCAAGTCCATTTATTGTCCTTAAATGAGCTTAGCAGAGCCACTGACAGGGCAGTAGTAGGAAACTGAAGAGGCTGCAAATGTAACTCTGATATTAAGCTAATTTGCGAAAGGACAAGCAAGATAAGGTCAAGTAAGCGTGTTTTGTTGAGTGTCCCTCTTAGCTAGGATATTACAGTAAAAAAAAAAAAAAAATGTGTGAAGGGTTATAGCATAGATATGTTCAGAAAACTGATTGTAAAAGTGGTGCTGTGGTGAGTTTAAATTCGCCCAAAATGCTTATTTCCCACTAACAGCAAGCTTAGAAAAATCGACCAGAGATAATGAAAGCTTTGCGATCTCAATCTTTCTTGTGATATAACTCCATCATTAAAGATCTGAAGACAAATTACACCTTCTCCTGTGGTTATATAACACCATTTTCTTCTGCGATTGGCCTCAGCATGTCCTAAGCTACACTCTTGTTTCTGGTGTGTAACTGAATGGCCTTGTAAATTATAATTTAGGTACAATTCTACTGATGATACAGGTGCTAGAAGAAATAGGACTTAACTAAATCCTTTCTAAATGTGAGGTAATAGCAATAAAAAGGCAGGGGAAAAAAGCCTTTTTTTTTTTCTCTCAGCAAGGTACACAGCCATAACTTTTAATACAAACTAGAAGCTGAACTGATGGGTAAGGAAGAATAATAGCATCTGCCATATCAGGGCTCTCCACATATATAGATTTTATTGGATGTATATGCATGTTATATTTTTAGAAACGTATTAATTTTTCTGTCAATCGTAGATGTAGTATTTTTATTTATATTCCTCATTCTTTCTTCCAAAGATACAAAGCATCTAATTTAATATGAGATGGGGCATTCTATTTCATTTTTTAAAATTAATAGATAACTATTCTGTTGAACTATCTTGTTAAAAATAGATTGTTCCAAGTCTAAGCTTATAATTACAAAACCAGGATTTCAGTGGATATTCTGAGAAATTATTTCCATTGCTTAGCTCTTATTGGTTTTGGCAAAACATTTCTCTTTTAACACAAATGACAGTCTGCTGAAAACAACAAGAAGGGTTCCTTACAAGAGCAATGAAGGATTGTTTAACTCTGAAAGTATAACAAGAGATGCCCAGATTTTTGTTCCATTGCACCTCAGTGTCAGAATCAAAACACTTTCTCCTTTGATTTTGATAATGAGCACAGGTATACTGGTAAGTGCAGCGAGTCACACTTCTACTCTGCCCATATAGTGAGAGGTCCAGATGTGTAAATCTAATTTGCTGTGTTTTCCTGACCCTGAGCCAAGACAGCTATTTGCAGTGATGGCTATAGCCACGCAGCTGAAAAGGAAGAAAAGGATGAGAGCAACAGTAGGGAAACAATCCATTTCCCCAGCTGGAATTGAGGAGATTTAGTGCCCCAGTAATGCAGCTAAACAGTTTCTAGGCTGAATCTGGCCAGTGTCCAGAAAGCTACAAGTAGATTTATGAAAGTAAGATTCAGTTTGAGACTAACGTAGCTAAACTTAGGACTGGGATTCAGTTGGAGGGTAAGATACATAAATTTGTGCTAGGTGCCTACGCTCCCATTAGAGTCAATAAAGAGCAGGGTCATGATTTGGTTGAATACATTTGTGCGCCCAGGGCCATTCAAGATTACACAGGGTGTTCAGGATAGCCAAGCAAGGGTGGCAGAAATGAGGCAAGCGTCTCTTTCTGGAGTAGTGGTCAGGGACCAGATGCACTAACGTAGGTGTAATGGGTGGCCTTGAATGACACCAGACATTGAGGTTTAGGCAAGAGCATCCCACCCCTGGTCCACACAGCAAAGGGGACCACAGCCAGCTCCCCTCTCTCTTTATTTCTTCCTCTCTCTTGCTCATTCTCTTCCTCCTTCACCTTCTTTCCCTCTCTATCTCAGAGGAGACAAATGGTTTCAGATATGGCAGTATGCAGCCATTGTTGAACCTCACGTGCTCTCTAAATGAGTCAGAGGTGAGAAAAATCAAACAAACAGGTGTGTTAGTCTGTAGAAAGACTCATGGAGGAGTCATGCAATATCCTCATGATTCAAGGTGTGTAAGCACTA
The DNA here is from genome assembly GCF_026419915.1 of Harpia harpyja. Lineage (NCBI taxonomy): Eukaryota > Metazoa > Chordata > Aves > Accipitriformes > Accipitridae > Harpia > Harpia harpyja. The sequence goes on along the minus strand of NC_068942.1, from coordinate 31,484,210 downwards.
TCTATTTTTTTCAGGATAAATACCTGAACATGGTAGGTTGACCTTGGCTGTCTGCCAGATACCCACCCAGCTGCTCTAACACTCCCTCATCAACAGGGGGAGAAAATAAGATGGAAAAGCTGCTTTGACTTTTGTGGAAAATTAATTAAATTTATTGCCAATTTTAAAAAGATAAAAATAGAGTAGAATGGTGAGAAACAAAGACAAAAAAACCCAAAACCACCTTACTCCCACCCCACCCTTCTTCCCAGGCTCAACTTCATTCCTCCATTCCCAACTTTTCTTCAGGATTCATTACTGTGTCATTTTTGGTCCTTTCACAATTAAGTACTTTAGTTTGCAATTTGAAAGGTTCTCAATATGTCATTGAGAGAAACAAACACTAGAAGCAGTTAAGATGCTCAAGGATTTTGAGTGCTTGATAGCGATTGCACAGACAGACATAAATAGTTCTTGAATAGTGAAGTTTCAGCATTCTAGGAAGGGAATTTTAATTTCTTCCATGTAATAAGCAATATAACAAAAATATGTCATTCCTTGCAGAGTGGCAGATATTTCTGTGTCTTCATAATCTGCATTAATCCAGGATTCTTCACTGAGTGTTAGGGATTCACCCAAAGTCTTGGCCACTGTAGTTGTCCTTTGGGTGCTTGATTTAGCTTGCAGATGCACAAAAATTTGTACTCAGGATCCCTACTGATCAAACAGCTGCAGAAGGTCAAGCACAGGTACCATCCCAGCAAGAACAGTATTTGATTTACATTGTGTAAAAATTTCCTCATACAGTGCTTTCTGGCAGAAAGTATCTCTCCAGCTCTTTTAAAATGTTTTTGCTCAAGCTACCTTCCTTCTGGGGACTTTTACGCTGTATTTATGGAACACCTGAAGATAATCATCCTTTCCAGGAGAAGACAAACAGATTGATAAATCTTCAATTAAACCTTATCATCTTAAAAACATATAAAGGCATTTTTCAAAGCTTTCTGATGGTATCTCATAGCCAGAAGCGTTCATCTGCTCCTCCTGATTATTCCTCACCTGAGGTCATAATCCTCTTTTTTGATATGATAATCAGTTTCACAGCAGCTAATTGTGATGCCAGAGAGAGAGATCATGACTTGGGTTAAAGAAAAAGTGTCAGAAACAGTTGAATTTGCAAGAATTAAAAGATAGAACTTGTTTTCATGTAAACACTTCTCTAATAAAAATGTAAAAAGAAAAGGTTTCTACCTTAACCTATAATGGGACCTACTATTCCAAACTGCCTTTCAGCACCAATGAGCTTTTCAGGTTACATACCAATCAAAAGCTAGTGTTCCTTTTTTGTCAAATAAGTAACTGTAGAAAGTTAAATTCTCATTAGAATTAATGTATTTCTAATGGCGTTGATTAAACCCTTCAGTAAATGCAGTTGAAAATAAAAGCATAATTACATATAACAGCAGCAACAAGAATAATTTACATACACTGGTGGATATAGAAGATTTTCATCTTTTGCACTTACACTGTACATACATTTTCAAGTATGGGAAACACCTTGATATGTGTGCCTATGGGGGACACTAACAGGATGCCATAATTTTATAATACATTTTCTCTACAATTACTCTAATTTTCAGGTGGCTTGTAGGTGTAACACTTGAGAAAGTAGAAACCTTACCTGGTAAGTAGTTCTGCAATACCACAGAATTAGGAGTTTTCACAGCATATGCAACAACAGAAACATACTCATTCAAAACAGTAGAAAATATATTCATGGTTGTGTTTGTCTTGGATACCAAATCATATTGGAATTTACAGGAATGAAAGAGCTGATGAGATTGCCACAGCTACTGTTTAAAGGAGTAACAATCAAGTTTCTATTGTAATCTGAGACAAAAGCTCTGCTTAATCAATGACCAATTCAAGCACAGTTGCTTATCAAACTGAAACAATAAATGATATCGTGGTTTTATATTCAGTGCCTAAGAAGTGATTCAGAAGGCAGTCCTTTGCTTATCAAACCTAAAAGCAGCACACCACTTTATACAAAATATTGGTTGACTCTCTGAACTAAATTAGGGATTGGCTGAATCAGTCTGGGTATCAGGATGACACACAAGTTACTGTCTTTCTTGTAAAGATGGCTTCCTGACCATCAAAATACAAAAAAACTTCTCCCATCTAATAATTAGTGTGGGATGGGACAGTGACACAAGGGAGAACAGTTAGGACAGCATTTTTGTTATTTACACAGTCCTCAGAGCATTTTTGTGTCACTTGCAGTGACCAGGACTTACTAAGGAGCACCCGTCCTGAGGGACGTGTCACAGGGCGTCCCTGCAATTCTCCTCCCCGCGTTGAGGATTTCCAAAACACACACTACGGTGCCCAGCAGAACCGAGTGACTCTCTGAGTTACTCTGTCACTGCAGGGGCGAGTACAGAGGAGAGACCCCGGGACGACGGTTGTGCCCGGGAGGGAACACTTCTTCACCGCGAGTCACTGCCCCAAGCTGGCGAAGCCCGGCGTGCCAGCTCACCCAGGGAGCGTCAGGACGTGTCCGCATCGGCGTAGGGAGCTGCACGTTTAATGAAAACTCTTGAATTTTGTGGATGAGTGAGTGGGCAAAAAAAGAGTAATAATAATGAATCACAAGCACTTATTCAACTGACAACTGCAGCTTAGTTTCAATTATTTATAACATTTCATAATGTGCTAATAAATGTTCTGTAGTAGCATGTCTTGAAAATGTAATGAAGTCTTAGTAAAATAAAACTCATTACAGCATTCAGCTATTAATTCTGTGCTGAAGAAAGGAAAACATAATCTGTTCCTACGAACAATATGTTTCCCTTGTCTCTTATAAGTTTTTTGTCTGTCTCAATTCTTTATCAACATTGTTTCTGACTTTTCTCTGTTGGAAGTGTACTATATTTTCCTTACTCTAAAGAAAATTTCATTTTACACCTCTTCCTTCTTGCTGTGCCTATCAAAGTCTCTTTATCTGAAAGCGATAAATATGAATTTATAACACCTTGAATTTAACTTCCTCTGCCCCTTCTTTATACCTGCTAGCTCTGCCCGTTCTACTGAACTTTTTTCAACTTATGCTATCAATGAATTCAAAAGTAGTATAGACTCAAATAGTTATACATGTGAGTGTGGAGTCAGAATTAAGTTTGTATAGGTACCATAAATCTAATTTCAAATTAGATTTCAAATTTCTAATTTTGAATGCATTTCAAATGCATTATATCAACAGTCCTTCAGTTTGAACGTTCAAGTCAGGATTTATGCTGGGCTGCCCTGCCTCAGGGCACTGTCTTAATTTTCCAGCTATTTGCTGGGTGCCTGCATATAATCTGGGAAGAACTGTAGAATCAGTAAGAAAAAGAAGCTTTTCAGGGAGCCACCCTAAAACGCTTTAATACAAAACATGGAGCTGCCAAATTCAGCTGATAGGGAGCATTAAACAGAAAGTGTTCTGCTCCCCTTTAGCCTACCTTAGATTCTTTTGTCTCATCCAGATCCATGGCCTGAGGGTAAGTACCTATACCTATTTTTCTGGAGGACAAGGTCAACGTCATTTAATTCTTTAAAGCAAACAAACAATTGAGGTAGGAGGTAAGCCAATGACTAGACTTTCATGATACTTACCTTTACTGTGTCCACACCGAAATATGGTAATACTTTATCACTTGGGTATACTATTCATCAGTTTGTAGGAAATACTATCTGAGGTTATGAAGTCCTGCAAGAACAATCTTCAGCACCATCCACCGTAAGTGATAGGAGCATTTTGTCAACCTCTTATTCTCTTATGTGTGCACACTAATAAAAATACTCCCTAGTAATGCCACTTAACAGTTATGTTCTTTGTTAGATGAGAAAAAAACTAAAGATCACATTTTATTGAGATTCCCTATTGTACGACCAATACAAAAGGCTGCATAGAAAGATACATAGAATAGATAGACGACTCAGTGGGTGTAGGCCTATCCCCTTCCTTTGGGCTATGCCAGTACACCTCAGCCAAAGCTCAAGCCCTTTCTCTCTTGTAAGTGGCCGGTGTGCATCTTTCTTATTCCTCTGCCATCTATTCATTGAAAGAACTGAAGTCATAGACCTTACAGAAGGCTTTTCTGCCTCTTTTGGGTGAATACTACAGGCTAGTCTGAAATCTTAGACTAGGAAAATGAGATGTAGATTAGAGCCTTGGAATAACACTGAAACATGTTAACAAAGACTTTTTGTATCGGTAGAGCTTTTTTATTGAAAAAGTATCTTTTTTGCCCTGTTAAGGAACGTATTAGTCATATCTTCCCAACAACAACTGAAGAAGTTTTTGTCAGCTTGAGAAATTTTAATATAACTATAGATTCTCTGTGCTCCAAAATAATGTATAATCAGTCAATATCATATTCTTAAATTATTTAGTAAATGCACAAAGATAGATCAGACATTTGATAATACCAGAACTCAGCAGTGGGTAAAATTGATTGAATGCACTTTGAGCATGAATAAAAGAGTTTATGATTTATTGACACTTTGTAGATTAATCTGAGGCCACATTGAGCAGTGAAGCAGAATAGTAAGCCTGTTATGCAGGAATTTTAAGAATACTCCTACAGCAAGGAAAAAGAATTAGATCACACTTTTTGACATAAAGTATTTCTGGCAGCTTTCAGTGATCTTGAAAGGTATCACCTGTAAACAGTGGGGGTAAAACCTGTGTTCTTTGTGCCAGATCTTCTAACAATTCTATTATTTCAAATGACAAAGAAAACATTGAAAAAATGTCAAACAAATGAAAAATAAATCAAAGACAAAACAGTTCTGATTTAGAATGCTATGCTACTAATTTATTTAAACAATTGCTAATTAATCCACTTTTTATGGATAACATGACTATCTCAGATTTACCAGTTCATTGCTTGTTTTGTATTTTCATTGCTTGTTTTGTATTTAGAAAATTTCAGGTTGATATGTAGCACTGAATTTTTTGATATTTGATATTAGGATTTGAATTTTGCAACTTGAGGATTCTTTTTTTCCCACCATAAGTCACAGGTCTATTTTGCTCTCAGTGGACAGCAATAAGAAGCTGGATTACTTTTCTGCTGTATACACAAAAGGTGCTTAGACAACACTGACAGATTCTTTTGTCAGTTTTCAATGAATTTTAGATTTTAGCTTGTTTACTCAACTTGTACTGGTCTGATAGAAAAATATACAAGATAAATCCCTTGTAACAAGTAATGTGGACATCAGGATCCTAAGGGCAGTCATGCAATAACAGTTGTTAAAAATGTTTGTGATAAATGTACTTTTTATCTTCTCATAGTGTTGTTGTATGGGCAAGTGCTGAAGCACTTCTTTTACTATGCTGGTAGTTAAAAGCAATCCTCACTGTGTGTGTGTATATATATATATAAAAAATACATAAGAACATGATATACAAAACAATATCAGGGGATTACACACTTAAAATACAGAGCGGGAGTTTTCTACCTGGGGTGATTTATTCAGCATGTATGAAGAAACAGAATATTGTGCCCAAAACTCCAGACAACAAAACAGTAACTCCACTTATTTCCTTACTTCATTTTATACAGATTATTAAGAAGGCTTGCAGGAGCCTTCTCTCTGGAAAGAAATATTGTACAAAATCCTAAATTATATTTCCTTCTACCAGGTCATCTTGACAAATGACAACTTTTTCTTCAAGAATGTGGTGCTCTTCATTTGCATTAACAAGTGATACAAAGCAACATAATCTTTCAGTTTCTCTTACTGGAAATGTTGAATGAGTTTTGATTGGGAAAAAAAGAGGTATCACTAGCTACTGCAAGATGATACAACAAAGTGATCTAACATACTGCTTTGTATATGGATGCTGTCTGTGAAAGAAAAATGCAATACGTTTGCAAAGACAGCAGTAGAAGTTGACAGGTTTTGAAGGTAATCTTTAAACAGAAGAAAATTCAGAAGTTCAGAGAAGTTTTTATTTTACTCAGAAAGATTAAGAAGGATTCAGGCAAGAGAAAAAAAGACAGAAATCTTGAAAGGCAACACTTTAAAAAGTCAGAAAATCAATTAAACACAAAGAGGCTATTCCAAGTGAGAGAATGTTACAAATGAATCATTTCCTACTTACTGTGGAAAGACAAGACAGGAGGAGAGAAAAAAAAAAGACAAAGAAAAACACATACAATATGGCAAACATGAGTAAACAAAGCTGTAGAGTGAAGACTGAATCAGAGTAAGTTAGTGGTAAGGGCTATATTCAGGTAGGATAAGGTCTCCTGCTTCTACTGGAGTGCATTTCACCACAATCCTCAAATTCTGAATCTGGCCTCTGGAAGAACGCCTTTCATTGGGTTTGTAAATTGAGTGACTTTCACTTATTCCTGGATAGATGTCTTTTGGTTTTAGGGAACAGGTGACGAGAGAGGTCTTCACTGTTTTTCTTTTTTCTTCTCATTTTTTTAACATAAAATAACTATCATCAAGGATAGTGTGGTGGTAAAATTATTAGTATTTATGATTTGAGACGACTGGCTAAGAAGTTTATCCTAACTAAAAGAACATTCCTTTTAACTAAAAGCTAACAGTAGGTGATTGTTTCCAACTCCCCACTTCTGAGCTAAGATGACACTGGGTGTGCCACTCCTGTAGGCTCCACCAAGAGCCACCTTTCCATATTGTCATGCTATTTACTGTTTGATTCCTTCTTAGAATTGTGGCAGTTAGCAAGCTACTTAAGAAGTGGATCCCAGGGATGGATATCTGGCTTTGTTAACATTGAAATGATTATTTTCCCTCACCTCTTCCTTTTTTTCTGAAACACTACATAGTCTGGGTCTCTGCAATCACTTGGAAGAGAACAGGGGAGCAGAAGGGGAGGTGCAGTCAGAATGTTCTCTCACTATGATCACAGTTAATAAAGCTTCTGTCTGACCTGGCCTAAATTCAGTGACAAGTGGTGTCCCTCAGGGGTCTGTATTGGGACAAGTATATTTCAGTATCTTCACCAATGACATAGACAGTGGGATTGAGTGCACCCTCCGCAAGTTTGCAGATGACACCAAGCTGAGTGGTGCGGTTGACACACCTGAGGGACGGAATGCCACCCAGAGGGACCTGGGCAAGCTCGAGAAATGGGCCTGAGTGAATCTCATGAGGTTCAACAAGGCCAAGTGCAGGGTCCTGCACCTGGGTCAGGAGAACCCCTGGTACCAATACAGGCTGGGGATGAAGAGATTGAGAGCAGCCCTGAGGAGAAGGACTCAGGGGTAGTGGTGGGTGAGAAGCTGGACATGACCCGTCAACGTGCACTCGCAGCCCAGAAGGCCAGCCGTATCGTGGGCTGCATTAAAGGAAGCGTGACCAGCAGGTCGAGGGAGGGGATTCTGCCCCTCTGCTCCGATCGGGTGAGACCCCACCTGCAGTACTGCGTCCAGATCTGGGGTCCTCAGCATAAGGAGGACACGGACCTGTTGGAGTGGGTCAGAGGAGGGACACAAACATGATCAGAGGGCTGGAGCACCTCTCCTGTGAAGACAGGCTGAGAGAGTTGGGGTTGTTCGGCCTGGAGAAGAGAGGAGGCTCCGGGGAGACCTTATTGCGGCATTTCGATACTTAAAGGGGGCTTATAAGAAAGATGGGGACAAACTTTTAGTAGGGCCTGTTGCGACAGGACAAGGGGTAATGGTTTTAAACTAAAAGAGGGTAGATTTAGACTGGATATAGGGAAGAAATTTTTTACAAGGGGGGTGGTGAAACACCGGCACAGGTTGCCCAGAGAGGTGGTAGATGCCCCATCCCTGGAAGTGTTCAAGGCCAGGTTGGACGGGGCTCTGAGAAACCTGATTGAGTTGAAGATGTCCCTGCTCATGGCAGGGGGCTTGGACTAGATGACCTTTAAAGGTCCCTTCCAACCCAAACCATTCTACAATTCTATGAAATTGTACTTGTGTTATTACATATGTGGAGACCCCAGATTCTCTGACAATAGAAATAATCTCGTTTTTGACTTCAATATTTGTGTCCAAAAGATGCTATCAGAAAATCTGAAAGAGGAAATGGGGCAGTGTTCCTACCATTTTCTTGAGGCTATTTTAGTTATTTAAGTTAGACCTAATTCGTATGATACCACAAATGAAGAGGAACAGGCATCTCAAAAAGTTGTTAAAATTAAATTAAATAGTTTGATGTTAAAACTAAGCTAAACAGTTTGAACTTTACTTTTGTATGGGACTAAAATGGCAGCATGACAGCATTGAATTGTCCGTACGAGAAAGGGAGAATTCCACCAAATTATGATTTTTTAGGCAATCTGAACAAGTTACCTTATGATCAGCAACTTAAAGTTTATGTTAGCCCTAGTCAGATGTGCCACAAGCAAAGGCAGTATCAGCACTCAAAATGACACAAACTATGGCGATTAGAAGAGAATTCAGATTGCAAGATCATGGAATAGGATAATACTGGATAAGTGATAGAAAAAGAATCTCAGTAGTCATGAAGCATGATGAAATGAAGTGATATTGAAAAGAATTCAGAAGACTATTCTGTACAACATTAATTCCTGTAGAGTTAAATTTCAGTGTCCTATCAATATCTATTCTTTTAAACATCTGATCCTTTTGAGGTAGAATTAATTAAACTTCTGAGCCCAGGGTGAGCTCAGGGAAAAGGAATGATTCATTCACCTTTGCCATAAAAACCTACTGTAAGCTAGAGAAGTCTATAATCCAGTCAAGAAAACCCATATGCACACATTATAATGATTCAAAAAACCAATGCACTATTCATGGCTATCTTGGATGGGTAGCCAAACCATAGCCTAGGTGATCTTTAAAGCTCTGAAAACTTTTTTGAACAGAAATTATTGGAAACTCTGAAATGGAACAGATTTCTATTAGAAATTGTTAGCATGAAGAAATTGAAAAATCACACAGATGAATATTGAACCAAGATGACGAGACGTACCAAAACTGTAGTGTATATCCAATGTAAAACATTATATACACCACCATTGCATCAAGGCACCGGAGTGGGGGAGTAGTTATTAGTGAGTGCTCTGAAATTTACTCTTCTATGATTCTTCCCAAGTTCAAGTTTACCGCTTAGCTTTGTTAAGGGTACATCTGAAGACGTATTAATTCATTCTGTTTCCTTCTTAATTTGTACCCTTAGCCAGAGGGTATCTCATCAATAAACTAGGTAATTGGTTTGCACTAATTGTTAGAAACAGTTGATTTTAATTTCAGTAACGTTCTTAAGTATCATGAACGTACCTACAAACTATACACAAATAAACAGCTTAATTCAAACTTCTTTATTTTTCTCTCATTACACTGAAGTCCTTTACTAACATCATGATTGTGTCATATACATCATGTTGGAGATTTTTTTTCTCCTTTTAATGTTTTACTTACAGGCATTAACAAGTTTATAGATATCAGCCCCCAGTGTTATGATACAGTTTTAATTTAGAAGCAGATGACCATTGTTTCACTGTAAGTCTTTCTTGCAGATTTATGGAGTCATAAACCTAATTGTGCTTTAGGGATGCTTTCAAAAAAGAGCAGCAGGAACAACAAGGGAAGTATTGGAAAGCAAAGTGTTGTTGGATACTCTAGAAGTTTTTTCAGTTTTGAGGGGACAATCAGGACAACTATGCAAGTGACTGATACTTCTGGGATATGGCATATTGTGGGCGATATTAGTGCAAATTTTGCCAGTATTCCTTGCTAATATACTGTTTTTATGACATCATACACTCTTCTTGTCATTTCATGCCTGCCTTTGCTGTTGGCAAAGGCTAACAGTTGTGCCATGGTTTTCTGATACACTGAAAAGGCTCGCTAGTGTTTAGGTTCACCGCGGGTGGCGGAAGGTTTGAAAACAATAGTCTGCAACACATTTTGTCTTGTAATAAAATCGAGAGGAATGTGAATAAGGCACTGCTTATTTTCATTTAGGGATTGGGGGTTTTCTTGGTAGATTTTGTATTCCTATTTTCTGTGATAAGTTAGAATTCTGTCTGGACTTAATTGCCTATTTAAAAATTATATTGGTCATGTATGTAGCTATGTGTTTAAATGATGCTGAAGGGAGTTTATATCTCATTTTCAAATATTCCCCCAATTCGGCAGCATAGAAAAGGATTAGAAATGCAACATAAAATTGGAACTTGGCAATAATAATTTTTGTTTGATTTTGAGAGTGGTCATACTTACATCAGTAGCAAAAACATTATAAATCTTTTTCTACATTACTAGCATGATTCTATGATCATCTGTATTCTTATCTGATTACATAAAATGTATAGAAAGGACATCAGTCATTAACTCTGAAAAAAAACGTATTGCTAGGCACACTTTATGATTTTAGAAACAAGATAAAAGCTTTATGACTCAAAGAAAACAATCAAATGCCTTTTTTGTAGCCACAAGCATCATATTTACTTACAGGATTGTGACTATAAAAGCAAATATCTTTTACAGGAAGCTAGGACAAAAGCTGTTGGAGAACCGGGTAGTAAATAGCCCTGAAATTGTTTTCTCTGCTTCATTTCAAAAGCTTAAGGCAAAGAATGTTTGACCTTTTACAAATGGAATGGTTTCCTGCAGGTCACAACGCTGTGCTGAGTGCTGCTGCTTATGTGCAGCTTGATGCAATCATTATGGATGGTAAAACTCTTGCTGCTGGCACAGGCCCCTGCATAAGGAGAATTTCTAAACCGATGACACTTGCTTGTTTCAATCCCAGAAAAGGTGGAATATGTCTTTCTGCTTCCTCCATTCAGTTGTATTTCCACAGTTTTTTGACAGGGGGAGCAAATTGAATGGTGTGATTGTTCTACGTGACACAGAAAGTGTAAAGGGGTCAAGGAGAGAAATGTCACATGGAACAAAAAAAGCTGCTCTCAAACTTGTGATATCTGTAGTCAATTAGTTGTCACCTTGACATATTAATGAAATATGAAGGATATTTTTATTAAACCTTATATTACAACTTATGAATATTTTAATGAATGTCATATAAGTTGTAGGCTAAATTTTGCTCCCATTGAGAACAATGGGAATTTTTACTATTAATCTCAACAGAATAAGACTTGACTTGACTTTACAGTCAATTTATCTCCTGTACTTTATTAATAATTCTTGTTTGGATACTGCTTTCTTTCCACATAGCCAGTATGTAGGTAACTAATTCACTAAAGCCACACTTTTTTCATTTTCTCGTGCTTCCTTAAGATTCGTTTTTGCTATGACCACTATAAAAGTCAAACAACTAGGTTATGCAATAGTTGAGAGTATTTGAGAGTACATATATACATGTACTCTACCATTATTAGAAATTATAGACTTGTGAGGTACCTAATCAATGCTGTCAGGCAACATTTCTTCCAACTTTTTGTCTGTTTTAACCATAATTTTGTTACATCTTCTCTAGTTACTGTGGAAAATCCCAGGAGTGAGATACCTTGTGTTACATGATCCTAACCCTCAAACTGCAGCACAGGTGCTATCATAATCAGACCCATAGCGGTAAGGATAACACCAAAGTAAAAGGCATGTGATAAAACCAGGAATTTTTAAACGGACTGTAAAAGATGGCTGGTTAAGTCCATAGAAGGCTGCTGTTAGAAACTTATGAGAACTAAATATTCACTCTTCTGTCATAATAGTTTAGTTATTGACCAATTACTTTAAGAAGTGTTTGTGAGACCACTATGAGAGCTTCTTCTGTCTCTTGCTGGTGGTGGTTTAGGATTCACAAACTATTCCCTGTATCTAAGTCCTCTAAAAAGGCCCTACCTGGTAGTTTTGCTCAGAGTACTAAGTTCACCACTAAGCACAGAAATCATTACACCCTTCACTGAAAAATGCAGGAAGAAGAGAACTTCTGCTTATGCAAGCCACCACTTAGGTAGTAATATAGTAGTTAGAGCACTTAAAGAAAAGTGGAAGAAAAAATTGGCTGTATACAGTGCCAGAAATGCAATAAAAAAGGACACTTGTTTTGCTTGCTGTTTGGCAGCAGATTATGAATGCAAGTTTGCCAATGGGTTTCCTTCTGGAGCAATCCAAACAGTTCCTTCTAAGAAGAAATCTCAGTATGGGTGAGGGAATGGTTTGCATTAGGGCCCATTCTCTATCTGTTGACAGCTTAGTCCTTGACAGCAAAACTCCCATAAATCCAAAAACTATAATGCAAAATGGCTCACTGATGTCCACTGGAAGTCATGAAATACATGTGTGAGTGTCTCATGGCCAAAAGATAGCCCTGAGTCATCACCTCGTAACCACGTGCATAGGTATGTAGAGACCATCAATCTCATACACACAGAACAAAAGAAGCAACATCAGTTTCAGGATGATGTTACTTCTTCTAGGAGTACAGTCTATCCCATGCCTTCACATTCTCAGAAACAGCAGTGGCATGGTTGCCCTCCCCATCGACACAGCCATGAGATCCACGTGCCGGTCAGTGTATGGCAATCCGGGTCTCATTTAGTGCCTCCATGCCAACGGGGAATCTAAATGTGATGACTGGTCACACAAAGTCTGTGACTGCTGCTGGATCTATAAGAAAGATCCTGTGATGCAAGGATCTATAAAAAAGCTTTGTCTTTCAAAGTCAAGAATTTTTACTGTAACTGAGCCCATGGTACACACCAGCCCTTAAACAGCTGGTTTCTAAAAGTAATGTGTTGGAAAACTCAAGAAAGTAAAGAACACCTTCTTGGCAGTTTTGGATGCTCTGGTCAACACCTCCCATATCCTGAAGATTTGAACCTTCTCCAGCATGACCAGATTTGTCTGACTCATCTCAAAGGATGAGGATAACACAGTAATGGGCCTCAGGTACCGTCATGGTTTCCCGGTCACATGCATGAGAAGAGCAACAGAAGTGGCAGCAGGGACAGAAGCACTGGAAGGGGCAGTATAAATAATAGGCTGCTCATTTTTTCCAACAAGGGTTAAACAGAATTTTCCAGCATCTATTGTGTATGTTAACCTCAGTGCTAACAGGATGCCATGTTATACATTAGGCAGACTGACATGTAACCCGTCTTCTCTAGGTCACTTATGTTCCAGTGTCCTTTAATGTTTACAGAGTGACTCTGAAAAAAAGGTATTTATTGACAGGTTTGTATTCACATAGTAGGTAGTGGAGACTAATCCTCACTAAAACACTCTGTAAGCAACGGAAAGTCAGATAGGGAAATGTTGGTCTCCCTTGCATCTTGCTGACCTCTGTGCTTTATTTGCTTAGTTTTTTTATACTTTCTCTTGTCAGTATTTTTCCTCTTGCATCCTGTTTTACCACCATCTCAACAATTACACTTTGTGTCCTGCTTTTCTTATCTTACATGGCTTTACCTCATGTCCTTATTCCTTCATACCAACTTTCTCAGCAAAATTAAGCCAAGGTCTGGCATTCAGGCTGCACTGAATTAAACCTGAAATCAGGGACAGCTGAAACTCGGGGCTGAGGTTCAACTGGTGACCAAGGTGTATGCTAGAAGGCCCCAGACTGTATAGATACAAAGCTCACTGGGGAACCGCTCCACCCATCGTGCAGTACAGATGGGGCCAGTGTGATCTGGTGCACGCTTACCTTCGGCAGCTTGTACCTACCTCAGTCTGCACCACCAGGCCTGGGAATCAAGCCAATAGAGATGAATTTTTTTACTCAAGGTCTGCCTAACCTCAAGGAGGCTCAATGCCATTCATCTTCCCCTCACTTCGCTAGATACTGTAAAAGTACTGTATACCTAACGCACCCCATCTGTAGTTTAGAGCGCTGAAGTAGCTTCAGCATTGTGAAGAATCACTCGTGAAGTCTGGCACTTAACTTTTAAGTACTGCTGTGCTTGGTGTGAGAATAGGCATTTATATATACATTTAAAAATTCTCTAGTGTGTCTTATTGGTGAACATAGATATTCTATGCAATAATGTGTCACAAAATCTCTATCCTCAGTTTAACCGTATTCTCATTCTTGTGCTTTAGGACCACATTAGAGAGTTTCAGAAGTCCAAATGATAAGCTATTACTAAATGCCACTGCACGTGAAATTATAATTCTGATAAAATGGAAGAACACAGTTACACCCCTTAACAGGTTGGAAAAGTACATTAGAAATTGCAATGGTTGAGAAAGAGAAGTACTATAAAGAATTTTACACACGTGAACATTTCATTTAAAAGAATAAGTAAGTAAAAAAATTAGAGAGTAAGATAAAGTCTTACCTTTCCTAGTTCATGGGGTCAGAACCTCAAGGCTGGGCTTTCTTTCTTATCTTTTCTTGGTTGCTTCCCTTAAGAATTAAGGCATTTGAATCCCAAGTGATCTTTTACCCCTTGCAAATTATAACCTGGCATATCATGCAAGTCTTTTTTTATTGTAAATGAGTAAAGTTAGAAGACATATATTTAATCTGAGTTATTCTATTGATTCTTGGAAAAATAATGCATGTGTCTTTCAGAGAATCCAACCCATGAGTTACAAGGAAGATTATTTTTGTTTTTTTCAGGCGAAGAATCTCTAGAGGATAGAACAAGCTTTTAAACAAAAATAGCAAATTAGAAAAACTTTTATATATACTGTCTCTACAGTATCTTGTGTATAGAAAAATGCATATCAAACAGGTGTCTAGCAAGAAAGATTGTCACTGAAATGAAAATGCACTCCAAAATATCGTGTACTCCATTTTCATCTCAGTTCAACATACAATATAATTCCCTGGACAAATGTTGAAATTATAATTGGAGTCATTCATTGTTGTTTTAATTAGCAGTAACAATGTTCACCACTTTATGCTCTGACTACCTCCATAAGTTATGTCTGATGCATGAGCTATGACAGTAAATATTAGATAGACAGTCTTCTCAGGTTTCCTCTCAAATGGGGTAGTTAGAATAGGCACTTAGGAAAAATACTGTTCCCACATGTAACGAGCAAAAGCAATCTCCATGTAACTCTCAGAAACAAGATTGTTACCACTACCAAATGGAACTAATAACTGCCCAAAGAAAAGATGAACACTCAGGTGGTAGTTGTGTTTTTGAAGTGCTGAAGTACAGGATCATAGCTAAAATGCATGGGTAGAGTGCTAGAGTCTCTATACTTCTTATTTAATTTAGTTTACTATAAAAGTAGTTTTGCAGAAAAAACCATTATAATTACAACAGCATTATTACACCTCTGTAGTCAAAAGGCTTTCAGCATTTTCATTACATACTTCTGGATTTGTGGCTTTCAAACTGGGCTGCAACATGCACTCTGGTCATAATCTACCACATATAACATAGGGGAAAAACCCTTGTAATTGTAACCAAAAAAAAATCGAGAAAACACACAATATTTCTTAGTTACAGAAGACAAAAGAACAAAAACATCCACAATTCTCTTGCCTTTTATATCCCTTTTGTAGTTCTTTCTCAGTAAGTTTCAATCAGAAATATCACCAAATAAATGGAAAACTGTATGGTCTTTATCCCACAAACTGATTTAAAGAGAACGTCCAGGGTTAATATTCAGGGTTAAGTATAACTCTGCTAATGGCAGTGAAACTTTTTGCCAATAACTTAGGAATGCAATTATTTCATTCAGATCAGAAAGTTTACATGACTGCAGTTAGTATACAAATTTTTTATGTTGTAATATGCAAGGATGGTCTTATGTGCTCTAGTTGTACCTTAATACTACATTCTTTTTACCAGAAAATATTGTAGTGAGAAATAAGACAGGAAAGAAATCAGAAAACAACAAAATCTTCATACATCATTGCCCTAATTCAAAACTGGCTTTAAATCATAAAGTTTTTATTATTTATCTCTGACATGTTTACTCCACTAACTAGTCATTCTACCTGATATTCCATATGTTGGAAATGTTCTCCTATTATTATTTGTTTTCTTTTAATAGAATGCATCCTGAACCAAATATCCTATTTCTATTCCTAAGAAACTTGGTTTAGGTTGTATTAGTACTGCTGTAGTCTAAATTCTAATTGGTAAATTCTTGCCAAGAAATTAATGTGAATAATGGTGTGAATTATATTTGTACCAAGATTTAAAGAAAAGACTGCAACAGCTTGCATCCTCTGTGGCTGCATTTTGTCTGGGCACATCAAATCTGAAAAATGAAAGAGGAAAAAATGAGCATAATTTACACAAAATGCATACAGAAACCTTAGCCTATCAGTGGCTTGGCAGAGAAGTTTTTCTGCTTTAACATTTAAAAAAAAAAATCATCAGTTCTGATCAATTATCCCATCAAACTTCATCACTTCTTTCTAGTAACAATCTGCAGAGTGCCTGCCTTGACAAATAAAATATAGAATTAATAATTCATTCAATATTTAAAAAATATTTTGTTGTACTATTTTAGATTCATCTTTAGAGAAAATTCCAGAGACTTTAAAAATG
Source organism: Harpia harpyja (assembly GCF_026419915.1). Lineage (NCBI taxonomy): Eukaryota > Metazoa > Chordata > Aves > Accipitriformes > Accipitridae > Harpia > Harpia harpyja. Next base: position 31,467,775 of record NC_068942.1, on the reverse strand, counting down.
TCACTTCTGAAGACATGCCATCAACCCTTAAAAAGCAATTTTGAAAGACTGTAACTTACTGTGCAACATCTGCTGCCATCAAAGGCTAACAATATTGTTATGTATCTTTTCTGGCACATAATTAAAAATTAAACATCACTATAGATATATAATTCAGTTTACTTCTTTCAACTTTATAATTAAAAAAAAATCCTTCTCAGAGGAATCTTGAAGTTTTTTACAGAAAATGAAGAATACATTTTGTTTACATCAAGGGTAAAAGAATAGTTTTTCAAATTACTATGTGCAAACTTCCTCGTCTATGCAGCATTTGAAAGCACCAGCTAAACTCCCCCCAAAAGAATCAGGAAGATTAGGCAGAAACAACTGGAATAGCCTCTAAGTGTTTTTCTTGAAGCAATTCTATAGTCACTCACTTTTTATTTTAGATCTTTTTCTTTGATACGTACTTTGATTCCTATTCCCCAATGCCATTAAAAAAAATAGTGCTGTTTTCAGTGACATATTGGCCTAGGATTTTAGTTTGCAAATTATATGTAAACATTGGGAAATTCTTTTTAGCTGCACTGGAGCTTCTTCTAAGATAAGCATTTAGATATTGTATTTGGTATTACTCAAGAGGGTGCAGGCAATCTGCATAGATTTGCTACTGCCTCTCAAAACAATATGAAGAGAGAAATTCAACTGCAAAGTCAGCAAAGACAGTCGACTCCCTCAGTGAACTTCTGACTTAAATTTATTTATAATTTGGCTCTTCCTCCCTCCTTTTTGAATACTTTGAATAAAATATGAAGGGAAAATAAAGATTTCATTATTCAACTTGATTCTGCACTGTTAGATTTCAACCTTTTTCTGTGGCTTTTGGATCCTATAGTAGGAATGGTGACCTGTTGTGCTCAAGTCACCTGAGATCTGTGAGCATTCTCGGTGCAGTTAGGCAGCATTACCTGGCAAAAAGCGTGGCTGTGGCAGCAGCAGACTGTGCAACCCTGTTCCACAACGGAGTGGGCTGCGGATGGCTGCTGCCTCTGATGTACGAACCTTCTGAGCTTTCCAGCCCACTTCTCCTCTTGGATATGGAACATTGCCCTGTGGAGTTTGACCGAATAAAGATATTCATGTGCTGGTATGGTAACGCTTGCTGCACTCCCATGAAGCCTGATATTTGTCTCATGAAGGCTCGTTCACTGCTGGCCTTGTGTCCATCTGTCATTAAATTGCTCACACCGCCGCCCGCCCCCCCGCCACAACCCGCTCGCCTGCCTCGCGTTTATTGTATTTAAACTGCTTGTTTAAAGTGGTGGGGTATGTGGTCAGTCGGGGTTTTTTTCATTCCTCCAGTCAGACAATAGACTCATCTCAGATGATTTTGTTTGATTCAGTTGAACTATTGTTTCTATGAAGCATAAATTAGACAAGCAAACCGGTAAGGAGGAAAGCTAAAATTGTGAGAAATATTTACAAAGACAGCATGTAAGACTACATGCATAGGTTACACTTTGATTAAAAGAAAAAGGGGATCTTGAGGTAACCTCAAGTATCTTGGCTTTACTACCGCTACCTTCTTTGCCTCCTTGCATGCCTTCCTAAAACTCCAGGCCCTCCATTTCCCACCATCTTTGCAAACACTGATGATTCCTCTTCACAGCACAGCCCCTTTCTTCTTCCTTCCGACCTGCTGCACTGCCTCCAAGGACATTTCTCTTCCCTTGTCATACTGTGTTGCTGGCTATGGATTTGGAGCGTGTTATAAGAATGTGAGGTTGTAATTTGGGAAATGGAGTTGTGCAGGGGAGAAGAAGAGATGCTGGAAGTCTACTTGGCCAATTAGAGCTTGTGATTAAATTAGGGAGAAGGTAGGTATATCCGTAGGGTTGCATTTTTAGAAGTTACCACTTCTGTATCTAAGTAAATAGGAAGTGAGACTAGGGAAAATATTTCCTCTTACATAGGTGTGTGGATTGCCATAGAAATCAAAGCTGATTTTGCCAATATCTCTGCTGGTGTTGTATGACTAGATTACTTTTGAGAACTTTTTCACTAGGATATTTTCTTAGGTAAAACTGTATACTGGGTCTGGAGATGTTTTGTGCAGAGGTCCAGCTGTTTATAAGAAGGCTTTCCCTTTAGCTCTACAAAAATGGATACCCAGACCTCATAAGTTACTTGGTGGACACATAGAGCATGTCCTGAAGGAAAAAATACAGAGCATGGCAGTTTTCACCAACCTTTAAGAGCAGTATGAATATAGGATTATTTTGTTATTGTTGTTGAATTATGCTTAGCTGAAAGTTCACAATTACTTTGTTTTGCATCTGATATAAGGATACCTGAAGCCATGAGTTATTCTGAGCACTTATTGGAATTAATAATTAAAGCCTTTTCTGCTGTGTAGCCAGATGAGAAATGCTTGTCTGATTGAGTTTTTATATACTCTTTCAGTTGTATCAGAGATCCAAATACTTAAGGACATAATACAAGTTTGTGTCAAGGGGGCTTTAATTCTGTAAAGTGTTGAATGAAGCATATACATCCCTACCTGGAAGATCCAGCAGCACTTATTCATTATTCCAGTGTATAATTATCACTTAGGATTTGAATGCTGAGAAAAAAAAAAACCCAAACACTAAAGGCATACAGGACTTCAGGTATGTTCTTACGAGAAAGGTAGAGATTACTTTTTCTGTTATGAAATGCTCAGAAAGGTTAAATGTTTTATGCATTTAATGTGTTTTCAAACATAGAGATGTCTCTGATACATATTTCTGCTTCAAGAGGGAAATCTGCATTTAAAATTTGAACAGCTGCTAAACTGTCTGCTTCTTTAAAGCCTGATGTACCCTTTGAGTTTGGTTCCTGCCATGCACAGAAAGATGGTTGTAGAACCAGATCCTTTCAAGTTGTTTTCCAAGGCAGGTGTGCATGAGGTTTAAAACATGTATTTTGATTCTATTCTCTGAGGAGTTGAAATCTGTAAAAAAAAATCTGATTTTAATAATCTCATGCACTATGCAGAGAAAAGTTATGCAATATATTTCAATTTTCAACAGTTTTTCCTAGGATATGCAATTTCCTTCTAGCCCCTGTTTATTACACTTTCAGAACTATTTTAGTCTATTCCATCACTGATCCTAATGATGTCTAGTACCACTTTAAATAGGAATCAGCTAAGTTATAAGTAATATTGAGTAAGTAAGTCACATATATACACTAAACTTTTAGGCTTCAAAAAAGTATTAGAAACAGCTTTAAAGGAACATGATCAAGGTTAAGCAGCTCACGTTTTGACAGCCCAAATCTGAAAAAAAATGTTCTGTTTTATTGGGGAGTATTTTAAAAACATAAAATACCGTTTGGAGAGGGAGAAAGGTCAACCTTGCAATGTCCCTGTAATGCTTCTCAGGTAGTTTACATTAATGACCCATGGCTAACAGACTTCCCAATAATCTTGAATAGGAAGCTTGGTTAACTTTTTGTTTCATTTTATAGTTTTCAGTTAAGCACCATTTCATTGGGTAAGATTATATTCTGGTACATGTAAAATAGCTCTGCCAACACTTCATAAAAGCAGTATCTTCATCTCATTTTGTGTAATGGAAGGAGGCCTTCTTTGTTAATTACATGAAATGGACTAATCAAATTGAGTTCTGGATATTGGTCAGACACCCCAAAGAAAATGCTGGGAAACCAGAGGATTCTTTTTTCCAGTATAGTTGGCATCATTCAAAGAAAATTGAAAGCTCTTTCTTTTGCATATAGAACCTGCCATTCTCATGATCAGTTTGAATATTAATCACCAAGAGGCTCTACATTTGTTTCATATTCCACATACATTTATCTTTATGTGACAAAGGCCAAAATTTTGTAGCCACTTCTATTTTTACAGATTTTTCAACTCCATGTACATTCACATGTAGAACTTTGAATGAGTTAATTTTTATTGAAGAGAAACTGTTTATATTTTGCTTATAAGTAATACAATAACATAATTAAGTAATTTAAAAGCAAATTTCTTGGTGAATGTTATTAAAACTATAGCTCAGAACTCTCTGTAAAGTACTTTGAAATTTCTTAAATAAATTCAAGTGACATACAAATGCTCACTGTTGAAATGTGTAGCTAAAAATAGAGGCCTTCAAAAAAAAAAAAAGAGGCATTAAATACTAAAACGATACAGCTGTTTTCTCAAATGCTATTGGGCATTTGCAGTGGGATGCATCTGAGCTAACTTAATTTGTTTAAACTTAAATAGTTAACCCAGATCACTGTCATCTACAGGAATTAGTGACCTCCAGAACCACACAAGGAAAATATGCACCTTTCAAGGGCAAAACATTTCCTGCAAGGATTAGCATACAAGGACGGTTGAATGAACTGGAACCATCTTTACCTCCGCTAACTGTACAGATTTCTGTACAGTGACTAATTTAGATTTAGACAACTAACATTTGGATGTTCAAAACTAAACAAATTTCATCCTTATGTTCTGATACTGTACTTTAAAGAATGTTTTCTATGATGATGTCATTTATTATGTAAGAGTGATGCAGAAGTGAAGTGATCCAGTCCTCTCATTCATTCAGAATGCTCTAGTCTCCTCTGATCTGCACCTATTTGGAGGTGCTCTAATAAAACAAATAATTTTGGAAAGAGCTACCAGCCCTGACATTTCAGGCATGTGGTTCTTGTGATATGAGGACTGAACTGTTCAAATTTCCTGTGCAAGCTCAGAAAGTAATCCCAGAAACATAGTATTTATATACCAGCATTTAGTATCTTTCTATTCTTATGCAGGTCAGTCATTCAGACTAATAGGACTTTCATTCTGTCAGGTAAAGGACAAATGCAAATGGACCAACTACAAAAATTGTGTTTCTATCTTTTTTAAAATCCATTTGCTCCTTGTGCCAAATACTTGAGAGTGAATTTTGTGATGGGCAAAGCCAATGTGACCTCTCTGTGCTTTGTGAATTTGCACTCATTAGACGGAAAATGCCATGAAAAAAATTGCAAGAAAGATAAATAGAGAGAAACTCTCAATTTACTCTTCTTATCCCTTTCTCTCACTACTGTTTTTATCCTGATTGGCAGAACAGACGAAGAATACCCTTCAAAGCCATAAGCTGTTTCAGCAGATTTTCTTCCATGTGAGCAGGTGAAATATATCTTGACTGAAGACAGACACTAATCAGAAAATAAAAAATAAGGAAAGAAAAAAGGAAGTTCAATGCCATTCTGTTCTTAGATCAGGCCCTAAGTGTTACTTACGGGACTTATAGCTTTGTTTTAAAAAGTCTTGGCCAACGCTGGATCACAAAAGATGGCATCATAGAACTTCATTTCCCACAGATATGATTCATTGCTCTTCTCCCTGCTATACCTGAGCAGAGCAGTCATTTCTCTAGTCCCAGCCCAATTAGATGGAATGCATAGATGACAGTATGTGAATTCTACTGCTTTCTCCTCCCAGAGTGAAGAGAAAGCATATTTGTATTTCATGTTTGAAGAATAATTGCTAAGGGAAAGCATGAGAAAAGACATGTGCTTTTTAATTAAATTAGATTTTTGGCTCTTCATCTGAAATCTTAAAAACCTCCCCAATGTTGGTAAGGAAGTCTTTATAAAACAGGATAAAAAACCTATTATTTCACAGATTTTCTTAGTCTGCAAAAAGCAAATATGGAAAAATGCATATACGAAACTGAAACAGAATCTTACAGTCTGGGTGCCTTGTTCTCAAACCTGACCTAATTATCATAAGCTTTCCTAAGAAAACATCCAACTGTCAGGGGAAGCCACACATTTCTGCAAAAGGTAGGTGATAATTCACCATTAAATAAATTGTTGAAGTTTAGGAATTATTGTAAATTCTCTCCCTTTCCTTTCCTTTCCTTTCCTTTCCTTTCCTTTCCTTTCCTTTCCTTTCCTTTCCTTTCCTTTCCTTTCCTTTCCTTTCCTTTCCTTTCCTTTCCTTTCCTTTCCTTTCCTTTCCTTTCCTTTCCTTTCCTTTCCTTTCCTTTCCTTTCCTTTCCTTTCCTTTCCTTTCCTTTCCTTTCCTTTCCTTTCCTTTCCTTTCCTTTCCTTTCCTTTCCTTTCCTTTCCTTTCCTTTCCTTTCCTTTCCTTTCCTCATTTTGCTTCACTTTTATTTTCAGATTGGGAAAGCAGAAATTGCTTAGAAGCGCAATAGGCTAAGGATACGTGCCATGATAGTTTCTTAATCATTAATTTCTGGATGATTTTTGCATGTAAAAAAGTTTTGTTGTAGAATCACAAAATCAATGAATGGCTGAGGTTGGACAGGACCTCTGGAGGTCATCTGGTCCTACCCCCCTGCTCAAGCAGGGCCACCTAGAACAGGTTGCCCAGGACCATGTCCAGACAGCTTTTGAATATCTCCCAGGCTGGAGCCTCCACAACGTCCCTGGGCAACCCATTCCACTACTTCGCTACCTGCAGTGAAAGAGTGTTTCCTGATGTTCAGACAGCACCTCCTGTGTTTCAGCATGTGCCCATTGCCTCTGGTGCTGTCACTGGCCACCACGGAAAAGAGCCTGGCTCTGTCTTCTGTACGCCCTCCCTTCAGGTATTTACATACCTTGATGAGATCCCACCCAACCTTCCCTTTTCTACACTGAACATTCCCAGATCTCTCAGTCTTTCCTCACATGAGAGGTGCTCCAGTCCCTTAGTCATCCTTGTGGCCCTTCAGTGAACTCTCTCCAGTCTGTCCATATCACTCTTGGACTGGGGAGCCCAGAACTGGACATGGTACTCCAGGTGTGACCTCGGCTGAGTAGGGGGGAAGGATGCCCTCCCTCAGTGTGCTGGCAACGCTCCTCCTAATGCAGCTGAGGACACCTTTAACCTTCTTTGCTGTAATGGCACGTTGCTGGCTCATGGTTAACTTGGTGACCACCAGGATGGCCAAATCCTTTTCTGGCAAGCTGCTTTCCAGCTGGTCAGCTCCCTGTATATACTGGTTTATGGGGTTGTTCCTCCCGAGGTGCAGGACTTTGCACTTCATGTTGTTGAACGTCATGAGATTCCTGTTGAAGCATTTCTCCAGCCTGTTGAGGTCCCTCTGGATGGCAGCATGACCCTCCGGTGCGTCAGCCACTCCTCCCACTTACGTGTCATCTCCAAACTTGCTGCGGGTACGCTCTGACCTGTCAGCCAGATCATCGATGAAGATGTTAAAGAGGATTGAACCCAGTATTGTCCTCGGGGTACACTGGTAGTTAGTGGCCTCCAACTTGACTTTGTGCCGCTGATCACCCTCTGAGCCTGGCTGCTCACGCCGTTTTCAGTCCACCTCACTGCCTGCTCATCCAGTGCATATTTCATCAGCTTCTCCACAAGGATCTTGCAGGAGACAGTTTTGAAAGCCTTACCAAAGTCTACGTAGACAATAAACTGTCCTTTCTTTTACTTAATGTTTCTTCCCATGTTAACATGTACCAAACAAAATTAATTTTATGGCCTGGGCTGGATCGACAAGCAAGGTCAGGGAAAACAGGATCTGTTGGAAGACATAGATTTGATAGTAAATTAGACCATTTTTAAATGATGTTTCTATAAAGACTGCAAGAGATAGGAGGACCGTATGCTTGCCTTGTAGCAGAAATTGTGTCCTAGACCTCATATTTCATTGGTGAGTCCTAAATACACTTAGATGTGAGATAAATGCTGCTTATCTTCAGAAAGTGTTTGTTCAAGGTATGAACAGAAGTGGAACTGTAGCTGTACAGGCAATACGGCTGATGAGAAGTGTCTTGAACTGTGATCCCAAATCCTACTGCAGTTAATTATCTGCTTTTGAAGCTCTGAGTCTCACCAGATAGAAATTAGGCATTGTAGCACTGAGCCAGTAGATGTCGAGAGCTACCCCAGAGTCACTTCAAGGCCCAGAGAGATAAAATATTGTACTCTAATTTAACACAAGACAAACCGGCACAAATCTATTACGATAAGCAAAAAATGCAAGTAATTTTTTTCTAACGTGTAGCTCTCCATATGTCAACTACTGTGTATAAATTGCCAGATAATGCATTATTTCCACAACTTTAAGCTCTTTCATTTCTAAAAATAGGTATGTTTAAAGTTTACTGAGATCTGTTTAATTCCTTTTGTTTATCAGACAGTAATGTAAAATCCTGTGCCTCTATTTGTCAACATATTCCTAAAACTTGTTAATTGACCTGGAAAACATAGGCATGACCTAAGAGAATTTTGCATTATTAAACTCTGTTAAGTTCTAACTTTCCTATCAGTTCTACTGTGAAATGACAGACAATCACAGCTTGAAGTTATCACTTCATAAATACATATTTTGGAAATATTGTCATCTATATCAAAGTCTGAACTAATCTATAAAAAAGGCTCACCTTTTTAATATTGTTTTCTTGTCTTTTTTTTCCTTACAAGCGTTAAATAAGCTGTAATTTGCCAGGAAATGGTAGAATGTATATAGAATGTATATATATCATTAGAACTAGCTACTGGATTAAAAATAGTAACTCATAATTTTGACTCTTGAATTTATACACAACCTCTATGTACACATTTCTTTCTGGAGACAATGAGATCTAAGGATGTTTCTCCTGACAAAATGACACAGATAGATACTTGTTTATTGTTATCTTGTGTACCTCCTTTTCCTGTAGCTGTTTTAAGTGCACAAATACAGTAAGATAAGAAATACTGACCATCTTACTGACATAATAAAAACCACCAAACTTTTGTTCTCAGAGTTCTTCAATATGATTATGCTTTCAACAGTACTGGTAATGTACCCAAAGATAATTTTTTTTTTTTTTTGCCTTATTAGTAGCACCTTTGGGGAACATTAATCTCTGAATAATTGAGAAACACTGGCTAAGCTGTTAGTTTTAAATGACACATTAGTAGCTGTCATTTAAATTGATAGTTAGAGCTGTAATTGAGAGTAACGGTCAGAAGGTAACTACTCTGTCGTTGAATTTTTACTGCTTTATTAAATTACTGATCTGATGCAACTCTGCACCTGGCTGTGGTGTATAATCATAAGCTATCAGAATCTTTCTAGCACATAAGGGCAGAAATTGTGATTTTAATCCGTCCTTTCATAAAGCTTCATATTCTGGTTTGTTTTGTTTCTGCTACCCAATTCTGGATGGATACATGGATGGATATTCTTTCTTTCAGTCTATCTATCTGTCATCATGTCTGTACAATTTGCTGTATGACCTTCAATGTGGGACTCCCTCAATTGCTTAGACCTTGCAAAGAATCAATAATAATTTCTTACACAGAAGGCAAGTAGAAAATATTCTCTATGGAAGACCTTCCATATTGTGGCACACAGCTCAAAGCTTTTAAAATTTTTTGGTTTGGTCTGGTGTCTTGCAAAGACAAGTATATAACTGAATGT